>NC_068367.1:49994967-50351411 GCF_020536995.1 Dreissena polymorpha
TCGGATAAATAACTTCCGAATTATATTCCAGTTAAGATACTCTATAAAACAAACTTCATTGTAAAATCGAATTCCTGGTTAATTATTACCTCAGCTAATCAACAATATCAATATATTTCAAACGCAAAAAGTATCGGTGATTCGGATTTCAAATATCAGCATTTGTCGTTGACACATGTGCACATTATTTATTAAGAGATTTAATACATACTTCCTGTTTTACTCGCGCCAAAATTTAAATATATCGGTATTTTCCACGGACGTCGTAAGTGTTTTTGAAAGGCAAATTGTGGCAAATATTGCATACGTGTACATAAAAATATTTTTTATGCCCCGAAGAAGGGCATATAATGATCGAACCGTCCGTCCGTCTTTCCATCTTTCCGTGCACTGGGTTTAGGTTTCGAAAAATGCTATGTAAATGAACATAGAACTTAAGTTAAATGCTTAAGTTTGCTGTATCTTTCTTTCCTATTGTTTCATCCAATCCTATAGATTCATCCACCCCCTTATTTTGGTAATTATGACATATTTCTCATGAAACTTAAGTTAGTTATGCTTATTAATAAAAATCTATAACATAGATGTTGTATTTTGGTTAAGAACATGTGAATTTTGATATTTTTTAGGGAAAAATTAAATTTAGGTAAAAATTGAGTAAAATCTGCTACCCGTGCTGTGTAAATAACAGTAATTCTGAAAATATCCACGTTTTAACAGTATTATTGTGTTTATAAGTCAATAAGAATATATATTTAGTGATTTATATCCAAATTACTTAAAAAGTTTTGTTTTCCTATAAAAATGATGACTGAACAGAATGATAGGAAATATACCAACAAATCAGGGTTGCTAGGTAGCCTACCTAGAATTGGCCTGTTACTAAGGAAATACCTGCGTTGTAAATTATTTTGCCATACATTTGTGGGGAAGATATAAAATGTTTAATTAAATGTCTTACTTGTGCTGAAAATCTTTTCATTTAGTAGAAAAAGTCAATTTCACTCTTAATTTGCCGAATATACAGGAATAGAGGCTATATTAAAGATTTGGATGCAAACACAAATGTCATATAATCCATATTTTTATGCCCTCCTTCAGGGGCATATCGTGATCGGACTGTCCGTCACACTTTGCGTTTAGGTTTCAAAAAATGCTCTTAACTTCTATGTCCCTTGAGATGTAACCTTCATATTTGGTTTGCATGTGTATATGGACAAGGCCTTTCCGTACGCACAAAAATTTGGACCCTTGTGACCTTGACGTTGAACTTAGCCTAGGGTCCGCTTTTAGGTTTCGAAATCTGTGTTTAGGTTTCGAAAAATGCTCATAACTTCTATGTCCATTGAGATATAACCTTCATATTTGGTATGCATGTGTATATGGACAAGGCCTTTCCATACACACACAAATTTTGACCCCTGTGACCTTGACGTTGAACTTGTGGCCCGCGTTAAGGTTTCGAAATCTGCTTTTAGGTTTCGAAAAATGCTCATAACTTCTATGTCCCTTGAGATATAACCTTCATATTTGGTATGCATGTGTATATAAACAAGGCCTTTCCATACACACAAAAATTTATACCCCCGTGACCTTGACCTTGAACTAAGAGTGCGTTTAGGTTTCAAAATCTGCGTTTAGGTTTCGAAAAATGCTCATAGCTTCTATGTCCCTTCAGATATAACCTTCATATTTGGTATGCATGTGTATATGGACAAGGCCTTTCCATACACACACAAATTTAGACCCCTGTGACCTTGAGGTTGAACTTGTGGCCCGCGTTAAGGTTTCGAAATCTGCGTTTAGGTTTCGAAAAATGCTCATAACTTCTATGTCCCTTGAGATATAACCTTCATATTTGGTATGCATGTGTATATAGACAAGGCCTTTCCATACACAAAAAAATTTATACCCCCGTGACCTTGACCTTTAACTAAGAGTGCGTTTAGGTTTCGAAAAATACTCATATCTTCTATGTCCCTTGAGATATAACCTTCATATTTGGTATGTTTGTGTATATGGACTAGACTTTTCCATACGCACAAAAATGTTGACCCCTGTGACCTTGACCTTAAACTTAGGGTCCGCGTTTAGGTTTCGAAATCTGCGTTTAGGTTTCGAAAAATGCTCATAACTTCTATGTCCCTTGAGATATAACCTTCATAATTGGTATGCATGTGTATATGGACAAGGCCTTTCCATACGCACAAAAATTTAGACCCCTGTTACCTTGAACTTAGGGTCCGTGTTTAGGTTTCGAAATCTGCGTTTAGGTTTCGAAAAATGCTCATAGCTTATAGTGCTGCAACAATACGCCAAAAACTGTATTGCAATATATTGTCAGTTCAAAAACCCGTATTGCAATATATCGCAATATATTGCTAACTTGTACCAAAAATATAACTTGCCAATTACCCGATAATCCCGTATATTCCAGCTTTAAAGCAAAATATGGTACATATTTACTATAAATGTGCTCAAGAATAACACGAAACACAAACATTGGCAAATTTTCTTAAGTATCGAATACATTTTGGAATTTGTTACTATTTAAAGATGTGATGAAAAAATGCCAACCAGGGCATTTTTTTCCACTGAACACTCGTTATTCACCTGATGTGAAGTTCCCGTTTTTATACAAAACAAAATACACCCATACTTTCTATGCCACGTTCTACATGTCTGTATAATTTTCGCGCGCTTTTTATTGAGACAAAGGATAAAGCACTTTTTATTTGACACTAGAATTTTTTATTGTCGCATTAGCATTAAAATTTGGAAGCGTAATTCCGAAATTCGGAATACAAATTTAATAATGCTCAATTCAGAATCGAACAAAACATTTACAGCTGTGCGCAATTAATTCAACGATAATCTGTTCAAAAGCATCAAACGAATGCTCCGATGTAACAACGCTACTCCGTATAAAACACTATCAGAATGCTATTTTTATGGAAATTTTTTTTTTACACTGCTTTGTTTTGTTTACCTTGTTATCATTATTTCGAATGGCTTTTCTGGACGAAATGTGAATGAATTTTTGTAAAATGTTGATACCGGTATGATGAAAATCGTATCGCAATACAATATGCTGATTGCGTATTGCGATATATACCGATAAACCGGTATATTGTTGCAGCACTAATAGCTTATATCAAAGAGTTTATTGGGGGCATATGTCATCCTTTGGTGACAGCTCTTGTTTTATTTAAACATTTTAATAACACATGGAACATACATAGATATATCAGTAATCATATGAGCTTATTTATGTCAGTCATTGTCTTTCTAAGCTAAGCTGCTAGCAAAAGCATGTTAATAATGTTAATGTATTCAGTAGATGTATACAAACTTATGTGGTAATGTATGGCGCTACAAAAACTTTAATTTATTTGAACATAAAAGAATAGTTGTACAATACATAATACTAAATCACTGTCATCAACTTACAATAATTGTTACGTACATGTGCTTTTGTTATTTTTGATATTGACCAAATTATATTTTTAGGCCTTTGGTTCTTAAACAAACTGATGGCAACTGTTCCAAATTCACAAGGTAAGCCCTTTTCTTCTACCTTATCATTGAAATGAAATCCCAAAATTGCAACATGCAAATTATTCACACTGTACCTAAAAAAATATCTAAATTTTATTGGGGGGGGGGGTGGGGGATAGGTCTTATATTCAATATACAGTCAACACTCGATTGCTCGAACTCGCAGGGACCGACAACAAAAGCTCAAGCCAACTGATAAATAATATACTTATGTTCACTCACATGAATCTGCAATAGATTTACATCTCCAGTTGAAGAGTAATTCATACTGTCTAAACCCCGTACTGCATTCTGCTATTAAATTAACAAGAACTAAACATATAACATTAACATTTATTAGTCAATATTTTGAAACAGTTACAGAAACAATCAAACAAATATCATGTTATAAATAATATTATAAAATCGCGTTTGTATGTGGAACATTTTTGGGTACATGTATGATGTAAAAAACAGCACTATAAGACAACAAATCATGAATTAGCACTAAATACACATTGCTGAAATATTAAATTGAATTTATTTATTTTCTTTTTTTAAGAATGACATGATGTCAATATGTGTTATGTAAATAAATTGTTGTATAGATACATTTTTTTATTCCATTAAGTTGACATTGTACATATTATGATGCAGCTGTTCCAGCCATAACAGTGTCAATTCTAGAAATCCAAAAGTAGTGGGAAACTCCCCCCCTCACTTGAAACTCCCCCCTTACTTTGAGAAATATAGGGCATTTTTCAGAAACAGGAGGGCAGTAAACAAATACCGTTTTTATACATTTTTACTTTTAATGTTTAATTGCTTTACCTTAAACATTATATACTGTTAAGTAAGTAAAATACTATTAGTAACTGATGTTAAAAAAAACAGCACTTTCCATTCTATTGCAATAACTTGACTAATGAACGAAAGTATGTTATCACATGGTATTTCTGTATAAATTTATATAATATAAATAAACATTTACCGATTTGCATGCATTTTATGATATACAGGGATCAGTGCAGCGCTACAAAACTTTGATACAACAATCGGTAATTCCACACTTTCCATGTGGTTGTTGTTACGTTGTACATGCAGCTTGACTTTCGCACCCTTTTGTTGAGACAAAAGATAAAAAAGAACTACGTCAAGAGAACTGTTAATTTGAGGTTAGAATTTGTTAACCTTGCGTAAACATTAAATTTTGGAAGTGTTTTGGATTACAGATTTAATTATTTGAGAATTCAACAAACGTTTACAGTTGTATGTAATCAATTCAACGATAATTTCTTAAAACGCTTTACCTGTATCGATTGTTTTGACAATATTATGCATGAAAGGCACAATTTCTACACCTGAATGCTAAAAATAGCTCGAATAGCGCAATCACGCAATATAAAATGGACACTGCATAATATCACTGCATTTACAAAAAGCCAGCTTTGATACAGAATGTTATCTTTCACTCGAATCAATTAACAATTGAGTTGATGATATGTTTGCAATGATGGAGTGTCTTTAATCAAAGGTCCCTAATTGATTAACAATTTTATGTGTCCCAAAGTGAGTTTGAGCCAAACAAACAAGAATGTGTGAAAATTGTGACAGTGACTGTAAAAATAGTAAGTGCCATCCGATAATTCAACCCTCGCTAATTCGAGTCATCCAACAGAAATTTATATGAATAAATAGCAATAACCAATGGGTGCTTTGGGGAGAGTTCGAGCCCACCGGAAGTAAGAGCCAAGTGAGTTCAAGCTATCAGGTTTCCACTGTGCAACAAAATGTGATAACTCTTATTTATTCGTAAAAACTTAAGTTTATTATATAGTATGGTCGGTAAATGTTAGTATTTTTGTCTATTTTACAATTATGCTCAGTGACGTTGAAATTCTGATCAGAAATGCTTTCAATAAATTTGCATTTCAAACATTTTTCTGTCAGATAAAAAGCTAATAATTGTGTTTTGTATTCCAAAAAAAAAGGTTTATATTTTAAAATGATATAGGTTTCTGTAACAGTTATAAACAGATTATTGCTGATCAGGGGTTTTTTTGAGTTGTGGGGGAAGGGGCCTTTAGCCCTTATGTGGGGGAAATTTTACACGGGATTTTCCACTTTGGGGGAAAATTGTGCGCGTGGGAATTTTCGCGGCATTTCCCTTTTGGGGAGATTTGTTTACTTACTCTCTCATAATTACAATACATTTGTACATTTTTGAACTATATTCATTGTTTTTTCATAATTTATTTCGTTTGGCAAGATTAAATTGAAATAGAATTGAGATATTATAATCATGAGACACATCTTTCTATTAAAACAAAAACAAAAAACTTTTTTTTTTTTTTTTTTTTTTGGGGGGGGGAATTTTTGGTTCTGAAAGGGGAAAAAACCAGCCTAGTTTGGTGGGGGAAGACGCCGATATTCCGCGTCTGTTATATAAGGTAAAAAAACCCTGCTGATTGAATACTTGACAATGCACTTTGTTTTTTCCAGATTCAGATCCATTAATGAACATTTTTGGCTCTGGGAGGCTCAGCATAAATTCACAAGAAAGCGTAAGTGCAGAGAAAACCTGTACTAAAACGACAGGACCGTTTGGAATGCATAGTAAGCAGCACAGGAAGTCCCGTAATGTGAAATCCAAGTATGGTATGGGCCGGAACAATGGGTTGTACAGCGAGCCTGCTGGAGGGCAGAATGATGGAGAGAAAGCAGGGGAAGGCAGTCAGGATCTCTTCAGTAGCCAGTCCTCCTGTCAACGTTCCCTGCTCAACAATCAGATAGACATCACCCTACAGGTCTGTAAATGGTTTAGGGATGGAAAACAGAATTCAGGAATATCATGAACAGTATTTTGTGTGGTTCCATTTCTTGAATTCTAGGGGAGTCTCTGTCACCTTCTTTAACCCATTTATGCCTAGTGGACTCTCTCATACTTCTAAATTGGATCTATTTATTTCCAAAATTAGGGATGTCAAGTATACTTATTTCTATATTTAGATTATTTCTTACAGAAATTCCTTTAAGCAAACAGCGCAGACCCTGATGTGACGCCGCATCATGCCGTGTTTCATCTGGGTCTACGCTGTTTGCCAAGGCCTTTTTTCTAGACGCTTGGCTTAAATGGGTTAAAAACCACTAATAATTGTTGGATAACTATTGGGATGGTTAATAGTTAGCTTTTTGTATGCTCCTTTGAGGCAAAATAGAAAAAAGAGCACAGGAGATGTGAATAAATTGTTGTGATTCCGGCTAATCCAGGGTTCCAATCTGTAAGCAGTGAATGTATATTTGGAAGAGACTCTTGACTCAAGATATACTTTACTAATAGAGAGTTCCATCCTGATCCAGAACAACATTTACGCACACAAATTAACCCTTCCCACTCAGAATCAAAGTGAAAATGGCTATGTGCAAACAGCATTAAACCAGATAAGCCTGCGAGTAACTGGCAGTCTGTTCAGGTTTAATGCTATTTGCTGCTCATCAGTAACTAAGGGTTGGAAATGAAGCCTTTAAAACTTGAATACACAGTAAGAAGGGTCTTGAATTAAATATAATTTTTTAAGGGACTACAAATGCGTAAAACTACGTATCTAAGTGGTAAAGGGTTAAGCAGAGTTTACACATGACAAGTCTCAGCTTAGGTTGTTTGCCACTTAAATGATCTTAAAAACAAATTCATTCACTGAAAAAGTTACAAAGGATTTTACAATAAAACTCAATTCAATATTAACATGCAAATAATTTGTTTCTTCCAGTTGACAGAATACATGTGGGTGCAATGCGACAACCCAGACTGTCAGAAATGGCGGCGTATCCAGGCAACCGCCAGTGGCGACCTTGGTAACACTGCTTGGTACTGCCATATGAACCCAGACCGTCACTTTGACAGTTGTGCGGCGCGGGAGGAAGATCATGCCTTGTATGACAGAATGGCCAAGAAAGCGGGCATCAAGTATGTGATGTCCGCGCTCAGTGAGGGGTCATTGGTTTGGGCAAAGATGTCTGGGTACTGCAAGTAAGTGTTCCTGATCTTCATGAAAGTTTAGTCATAAGAATGAACATCCCATGGGAAAGACAAACAACTTACAGGACATGAGGTCCTATAATTCTTTTAATTTTCAGGACCTCGCCCTAATTTACCTGTCTTGTCCTTCTTTTACCAAACAAGAGAGGATATCTTTTCATTGTGTTTATATCCTTTCATTGAGCTTATTTCCATCAAAATGATGTTCACAATGTTCAACAATTGAAAAAAAATGAAAATAAATAAAATTGGGATCATTAGGTCAAAAGTCCAGGACACTGTTGCAATAAGTGTGAAAATCGTTTCCATTCAATAACTCGTCAATTAACTGACCAATTGGCTTGATACTTCACACATGCATTGACCTTGGACAGTAGATGACCACTCTTGAAATTGTGGTCACAAGTTTAAACATTAAGTGTAAAATTGGTTTCCGTGCGATATGTCATCAAAGGATTGAGTTGATGGGTGTCAAGGCCCTGTTTGGGAGGGGGGTGGGGGGTGGGATCTGTCTCCAACTGAGGAGCTCTTGATAAGTTTGAACTGGTATTTAAACAAAGTTTTTTCCTTAGCCAGTGACCTTTATTCCAGATGGCCGGCTATCATCACACCTGACCCGGCATGCAGATTGCACATGTTCGCAGACCTGGACGGGGATCCCCTCAGTTACCATGTAGAGTTCCTGGGCAACCCTCACTCCCACTCCTGGGTTGCTGCCAAGTTTGTCTCTGTGTACGGACATAAGGCTCTTTCAGAGATTGACGACTCACAGTCACAGAACAGGGACTCTGATGTCGCCAAACTTAAGGTAACAATACTTGGCAAGCATTTCTGCTTAATACTTGTGTGTAAAGTGTTGTCCTAAATAAGCCTTTGCAGTAAAGGCAGGCTTATCAGGGACGACACTTTTGGCTTTTGTTATTTTTTCTTTAAAGAAACACTCTTTGTAGCAAAAACCAGTTTAGGCAGAAAGTGTCATCCCTGATTAGCCTGTGCTAAATGTTTCATAAACAGGGCACAACAACAATTTATGACAAGCATTAAGCCCAGTTTTCCCACACCAAGCTCAAAGGTGACTCCTCTAAATAGCTACTTATCAATCCTGAATATTTAACCTTTTTGTTAAGTTAGTATTTGATATAAACTCTCAAATTATTTTTTTAATCAAGAGACAACACTGACTGAATAATCATAACAAAATGTGTCAATTATATGTATTTAGAACAGTCTGGGTACATATATGTCATGCTTTTAGGCTCTGAAAATTACTCATAACCATTACTGATGAATATTCATGTGTACTTATGTATAGGCAGTTTTTCTAATACCAGTGTAGCTCTGGACTGGTCAGGAACTAAGCTACCAGCTAGTGGGACTGGGGAAATCTTACCTAACTTAACTCTTTCAGTGCGGAAACCGAATTTTGAAGGCCTGTGCAAACAGTTTGGATCCAGATGAGACGCCACAAAACGTGGCGTCTCATCAGGATCCAAACTGTTTGCTATTCTGATAGTATTCTTGAAATAAAATCGAAGAAAATGCTAATTGTTGAAATTCAGCAGACAACATTTTAGCAGACGACAAATTTCCCAGCATGCAAAGGGTTAAAAGCTGACAGGGTAGCTCCTGACCAGACTGCAAAGGCTGGTCTAAAGCTAGGCTGGCCGCATATGGCATAAGACCCATTTTTGCACAACGTGGCTCAAATACAAAAGCTACCAGTCAACTATAAGGCTGAAAAATGTCTTGCCCAAAATTCACATGTTACACTTTATTGACATAGCTCGATCGTTTATAATATTTTGCCCAGTGATTTAATTTGCAAATTCTCTTACGTAACATTATACTTTCTAACAATGGTGTAATGATATAATAATGTCTGCCTTGCAACCCTGAGGCATCAGGTATGACCATCTTTCTTGAAACATTGTCAACATGTTAATAACCAAGACACTAATTCTTTCAGTGCTGAAACCGAATTTTAAAGGCCTTGCAAACAGTTTGGATCCAGATGAGACGCCACAGAATGTGGCGTCTCATCAGGATCCAAACTGTTTGCTATTCCTATAGTATTCTTTGAAAAAAAATGAAGAAAATGCTAATTTTAGAAATTCAGCAGACGACATTTTAGCAGACAACAAATTTCCCAGCAAGCAAAGGGTTAATACTCCTTGGAAAGAGACATAAGAGATTCTCTAAGCCAAAGTCCTATACTGCAAACAAGCTGAAACTTGTTCAACCTTTTTATTCTCTCTAATCATGCTCTCTTTCTTCTATTTTTTAGCGTGGATGTCGCAGGGGTCAAGGCAGGTCAAGGTCAGTGCTCAAAGGCCGTCAGCGCAAGTCGTACCTCCGCATCCACATAGAGGACGTGATAGAGGAGGCTGACTTCCTGCTGGGGCTGGCTCCAGAGGAGAGGCTCCCATACTGCACCTTCACTCCTTCCAAACAGGACAAACACATTGGTAACTGGCCTGTGATATGTGACAAGTGTTTGGCTGGCAGGGCTTTTTATGCCCCCGGATCGATAGATCAGGGGTATATTGTTTTTGGCCTGTCTGTCTTTCTTTCTGTCTGTCATTCTGTCCCAAAACTTTAACCTTACAGTAAAGTTTTGCAATAACTTTTGAAATATTGAACATAGCAACTTGATATTTGGCATGCATGTGTATCTCATGGAGCTGCACATTTTGAGTGGTGAAAGGTCAAGGTTATCCTTCAAGGTCAAAGGTCCAAAAAAAAGCGGCGCATTAGGGGGCATTGTGTTTCTGACAAACACATCTCTTATTTGCCTTTGTGAAGCAGCCTTTAACCCGTAAATTTGTGATAAAATGAGTAGTGACGTTTTCAAAATTGTAAAAAAATCAGTTGTGAACTTTTTCAAAGTTTAAAAGTAGTTACAAACTCTTTGTGAAAATTATAGTCGCAAACTACTCAAAACGACCATTCTCTTAGAAGGTAAAGAAGCCCTGGGTGGGACAAGGGTGAAAGGGATGTAAATTAGCTGGATTAATAAGCAATTGGTTCTTAAAATTTGTGCGAGGCCCCTAACTTTAGGTCCTCAATACGAGGAAACTGGAGGAACAAACATAGGAAACTTTAATACATGTCTTATAGGGCTGTGCTGCCATTCCTAAATGAAAGTTGTATATAGCTCAGTCATGGTTGTTAAACCTTCCAAGCAAAACAAACACCTAAGTAACTGGTCTTGTATATGTGACTAGTAATTAGGTGCTTTGTGAAACCATTCCCCATTGCAAGCTGTATACAGCTCTTTGATTGTTAATATATTAAAGCAGAACAAATGCCTAAGAACTGGCTTTTGAATTTATTCCTTGTTTTAGTGTTTTCTGTAGTACCTGTAACCATTATAAGGCGTAAACCGCATGCATGTTCAATCATTCAAAGCAAATCAAGCATTGTTTTAGATACTTGTCTTTGATTTGAATTCTGATTTCTTTACCAAAAATTTCATAATTAGGACTCTGGCTTCAGCGCTGGGTGGTCCCTAGTTTTATTAGTTTGAACTCATTTTAACCCAGGTTTGCTAACACAGGCCTTTTTTTGTCTATATTGGGAAAAAGTACCTAGCAAAATTAGGATTTTTCGAGTCGCGAAATCTTCCAAATTGGTAAGAATTTTCATCGACAAAAGCATTATTTGGGAAATTATTGACGTAAAGCCACTTGCCCAAACATGAAATATCACATTAACTGTAAACCTCATATTTTTTAATAAAGATCAAAATGATGCACCACAAAACCTTTCTTATTTTTGCACATTTAACAAAATGATAACAGCAATTAAAGTCTAATTAAAGTCTAAATTAAATGCTCTTTGCACTTGCCTGGGCGGACAACTAGGTTATAAAATAACTTGCCCGGACCCAACTTTTACTTGCCAGGAGCAAAAGGACTACTGTTAATGTTGAGCCCTGAAAATGCTAAGAAAGTATTAAAATGTTGTTTTACCATGCAACAGTCATTGTCCACTGCTAACATAAGTATGTGTATGATAAAAAAACAGACTTTGTCAAGGCTTTTTTTCACGCTTTTTGGGAAGATAGCCCATGGCTTTGAATTGGGAATTTTATCGGCATCTTCAAGAAATTGAGAAAATAAATTGGGATTTAAAACTACATGAAAGAGTTCAACATCGTTAATCACAAACACCATCATGATCAACAGTTTTCCACTATAGTACGGCCATGTTTACCTTGCATCATATTTCGATTTATATATTTACAAGGAGAACAATCTTGCATCAGGCACTATTTTATTAGGAGGCACTTCATCTTCTTCTGAAGAACTACAGTTTTTGTTTGGCCAGGTTTTTGCTTAAGAATCTTTCACGTAATATTTGAATTGTGCAACATCTTTGTTTTTCATTCAGCTGAATCACAAAACACTTGAATTTCATCGCAAATATAATAAACACCTGAACAACATGGAGAATATCGGGCACACAAATAATGCCCACGTTATCCAAATTTAGGTAAACTGTTTAACTTGTACAAGACCCGACTGGACCACAATTTGTTAAAAAGCGAATGAGCCGATGTCATGAGCATTTTTTTCCAGATTGGGAATTTTTAAGCAAATTTTGGGGAATAAATTTTGGCTATTAATTCGGGTAAAAAAAGCCATGTTTGTTATCCCCCGCCATAGGCGGGGGGATATTGTTTTGGCGTTGTCCGTCCTTCTGCAATCCGTCCGGCACTTTTGTGTCCGGAGCCATATCTTGGAAGTGCTTTGGCGGATTTCAATGAAACTTGGTACGAGTATATATATGGAAAAGAGGATGATGCACGCCTAATGGCATTTTACACCATCTGTTAATAACAGAGTTATGGCTCTTTGTATCTTGGAAAAATGCTTTTTTGTGTTCAGAGCCATATCTTGGAAGTGCTTTGGCGGATTTCATTGAAACTTGGTATGAGTATATATATATATGGATAAAAGGATGATGCATGCCAAATGGCATTGTACACCATTGGATAATAAGGGGGGAAAGGCCCTTTGTATCTTGATAAAATGCTTTTTTGAGTGTCAAATATAACACTTTTGTGCCCAGAAGCATATTGGCGGGGGATATCAATTCAACAAATTTGCTTGTTATGCTTGAAATTCAAATAAAATACATAGCTCGATATGTCATTAAGTATTTTTTATGAATATTCACAGTCGAAGGACCTGCATCCAACATATTTTTATTCAAAATTCAAGTTGCCAAATGTCTGAAGGCAACCATTTTTTGAAACGCAAAAGTAAAGCCGAACCTCATAAATGTACAGTATTTAAATTTTAAGAAGCTTACAAAGGGAAGTGACTCTGAATCTGGCAGTGGCAAATGTTCATCGCTTGCTTGCTAATGGGCGAGTCAGATTCTTGGTTAACCATAGATTGACTGGTGGTAGTATTTCCCCACAAAACATTCAGTTTTTGTGTGCCTTCGAGTCAATTTTTCGTATTTTACTGCAATAGTACTTTGAATTATGCGACATTTTTTAGACTGCGTCCGATTTCCGTATTTTTTACTCTTTCGAACCACAGTTATGTTGAAAGTGGAACTAGTCCACATTTATTTACCTCAGACCATCGATATCGATTCTCAACCAATTGACAGTAGTTAATGCGTACACATGGTTATCACTTGTTGTATACATACCTGATAATTCTGAATGATCCAGCACTTCAATATTTAAAAGCTAATTCTGACCGAAAATGACCGTAAATGTGTCTTAAGAAATGCACGGACACAAGCGGCCGCCATTTTGTCTGAAGTCTCAAGATCTCAAAATTGCATTATGGAACACTCGATACGATGACGTTCTACGCATTGGTACATTAAAACACGGCGCCCGATTATTTAAAACACGGTACCTACCGGGAAACGCATTTTTGGGCTTTGATTATTTTGGTTGCAAGTTGGGATTTTTTTTGATAATTGGGAAAAAACATCCATATTTGGCATTGGGAATGGGTCCGACTATCGGACCCGTGAGATAGGCAGAAAAAGGCCTGTAATGGGAACCTGTACAAAGCTTATATCGAGAAGCAATCAAATTTGCACTTGCTAAATACTTTCGAGTAAAGTATTTAAAGAAAGAAATGAACGATGAAGGAAAGGGATGTTTTAAAATGGCTTAATTTCAAACTCAACATTAAACAGCTACTTTTTATACTTATCCAAAGTCTTATTTTTGTTTTTGGATTACAAAACATATTCCCAATACTGTGGTTTTGTTGTTTGTTATGCGTATGTTACAAAACTATGCATTTATCCATTTCAGCCTTTTTCTTTATACTGAATTTTTTTATTTTATTTTATTTTTAACATTTTTTTTCCCTTTTGCTCAGTTTTGAGCAAGGCCAAGCAGCCAAAATCATGTGACCAGTGTGGGCAACACACAGCCAAGAAACGGAAAAGGGAAGATAGTAAAACTCAGAAGCATCAAAATTTTCACCATAAAAAATCCACTGTCATAACTATGGTACTTAAAGTGTTAAATTATGTTAGTGAATGCGAGAATTTTTACAAGTTATTGTTATCATTCTAAGTTAATAATTACATGTTTGTATAATTTAAGTTACTTAATGTTATTTCGCTTTTGTTCAGTTTGGAGGTTTTAAAAGGCATTTTTAACCATAAATAAGTGTGTCAAAATTAGATTATGTCCCCCCTGCTTACCTTGGGACGATTGCGCTCTTCTTTATGATATATTGAGTTAAAGATTACATATCATTGCATGTAACAGAACTGACAGACGTCTGGTTACATTTAAGCGCCAAAGATTGTCATCACCTGTGCTCTTTCCACCAAAGGCACACGAGCCAGGAAAGAAGCCCAGAGGCAAGGAGAATAGACCCACCATCTGTGACTACAGCTCAGAAGTGTCTGAGGTGTCTCAGGACGAAGGAATATCTGGTAAAGAACTCGTCCTTCATATGAGCCCCATCATGCGAAAATGGGTCTTAATCCAAATTGGGCCACCAAAGCTCCAGACCGGCCTGCACATTTGCTACCTCTGTCCTTTAACACAAGATATCATGGTATCATACGCGGACAGGGTAACTCCTGACTGGACAGCGTGGATGCGCTGACTGGTTTTGAGCTACATTGACAGCAAATGGTATAAGACCAATTTTCGCATGACGTGCCTCATATCTTGAATGCAATTATGTCAATTTTTAATATTGATTATATTAATATTAAATAGGGTAGAATACAGTACAAGGCTTCATCATTTTAAATTTTATTATACTTTAATTTATATACCTGTTTAAAAATCTTAAAAAAATACAAGGTTTATTGATCTTTGAGATAAAGGCACATTAACAGAAAAAAAAACATGTTATGCTATTTGCTGCTTTTGTATTACCATACAAGATAGACTACTTTTTATGGCTTATTATTATACAGCACTGTGGAAATAACAAATTCCTTGTTCTATTATGCAAAATATCTTCTGGACATGAACATATTTTCAGAAGTTAAAAGCTTTGGAGAGTGTTTACTGCAAAGCATTATTATTTCTTTAAAATTAATTTTAGTTGACTTTGTGTAGACCTATCCAAGAATTGAAGATCCTGAACAAAATTACTGCTCATCAGTTAATAAAATAAGGGTTGGAAATGAAGCCTTTAAAACTTGAATTTAGTAAGAAAGGTAATTAATTAAATGTAACTTTCTTGGGGACTACAAATGCATCAAAAACATCTATATGTGGGAAAGTTTTTAAAAAAGAGTGTTAGGCTGGTTAATTCATATAAGCCGTGCTCTGTGAAAAGGGGTTAAAATGCATGTGCGTAAATTGTTGTCCCAAATTAGCCTGTGCAGTCCGCACAGGCTAATAAAGGACAACACTTTCAGCTTTTATATGTTTATTGTTAAGAAAGTCTCTTCTTAGCAAAAATCCAGTTTAGGCGGAAAGTATTGTCCCTGATTAGCCTGTGTGGACTGCACAGGCTAATCTGTGACAACACTTCACGCACATGCATTAAAACCCCTTTTCACAAAGCACGGCTAATATATAGTTGCCACCAATATTTTTCTGCCAATGCTCACTATTCAGTGCCCACCTTCAAGACAGAGGGTTCTCAGCTGGGCTTTGATTCCCCCGAGCAGTTCTCTCAGTCCAAACTGCGCATCACAAACACTCTTGTGGGCAAGACCAAGGAAGAGAAGTACAGCATGGACCTTGATGTAGGCTTCAACCCTTTGCATGCTGGGAAATTTGTCGTCTGCTAAAATGTCGTCTGCTGTATTTCTAAAATTAGCATTTTTTTCGATTTTTTTCAAAGAATATACTATCACAATAGCAAGCAGTTTGGATCCTGATGAGACGCCACGTTCTGTGACGTCTCATCTGGATCCAAACTGTTTGCAAAGGCCTTTAAAATTCGGTTCCTGGGTGCTGAAAGGGTTAACTTCAATATACACTGTAACTTAAATATAGCGCGGCAATGGGGTCCATGCCGCGAAACAGCGTTATAACAGATCCGCGTTATAGGTTTTGAGCTCATTTACTGCAGGGCGCTATAAAAAAACAGGTATAGAATAGCCTATAATATAGGTCATGTATATTGCCATGTTGTGTTGACGCAAATACATGCATATAAACCGAATCGTATCGATAACAGTATACATACCGCTTTTCTTATGTGCACATTTATCCGATAATCCAATACAATTGCAACATCACTTAAAAAATAATAATCTTCAACATTAATGACGATATATGTTTAAGAAATTCGTAAACACAACCGTACGCATATATGCAATTTTCAGAAGTGTTAAGAGTACAGTGCATTATGGGGCAGAGCTTTCATTGGACGAGCGACTTTAAATTTAGATTGAATGCAATACAACTCATGTACAAAAAATTGTTTTATTGCGTCATACGCATGCAAAAAACGTGTTTCCCGGGGACTTTCTGATACCGCGCGAAAATGAAAGTGAAACTCTGTTAACAATTACCTGTACACTGCGTTCGCATGTAAATAAATCGTCTGCATTATTTAATTTCTTATACACGAACTGAAAGATTAAATGACATAATACTAGAATGATAATGAAATGACAGAAAAAGTTGTTTTATACAGTAGGCAGTATATTTCACAGCCGCTCATTTAATATAGTCAAACTGCAACCATATCAAAGTAAGAATGTTTCAATCGTTTTGAATTACGTTAATTGTATAACTATCCCGCTTGCTTATGGAAATTATCGCACTGAACCGCTCTGATGAGGAAAACATGTAATAAACACTGACACGGGAGTTTTTCACACCTTTATTGACATTACACAACAGATTAACACCAATAAGCTGTCGGTGTTGTTTAACCTCCATGCGATTATAATCGGTTCAACGGACGGTTGAATAAAGCAATCAACATGTGATTGCCGCCATCTTTGAATTGTCTGAAAATACATGAAGTTGCATAATACGGATTTGAATCAGAAATCAAATGGAAGGTTGGAGAAATAATGGGATCCAAGCAACCTCCGCGTTATATTGGATTCAGCGTTATAACGGAGCGCGTTATATTGCAGTTACAGTGTAGTGTAGCTTATTTCTATTAAAGAGACTTCTTGTTAACAAAAAAATCCATAAAACAGGAAAGTGATGTCCCTGATTAGCCTGTGTGGAATGCAAAGGCTAATCTGGCACAATTCTTTACACACAGCGAGGCTCAACTGAAATGTATCGTTTTCCTTAAATCAATGCTAAAATCTTACCTGAAGTCTGTTAATTGTCATTTGTCTATGCATTATTATTATTTTCAAAAATCAGTTTTATTAACCCTTCAATAAACATGCATGAAACAAAACTCTTACAACATAATAAGTCAAGTTGTTTGATGAATTCAAATAAAAAACACAGTTTTAAATTTGATATTTTCATTTTTATAAAATTTATCGCATGATAAAAACAATCTAGAACCTTATATTTGCTCTCCAATATAGATGTACAAAAAGAACGAGAGGGCATTTGAGCATGATGTGTACAGGTTCATGTTACGCCATGGCAGGAAGATACGCAGCATTCCTATCTGGCACAACGTACCTGTGAGACTCTTCCAAGTGTTTCTAGCAGTGCATGAGCGTGGAGGGTTTGATCAGGTCAGTGCATGTCACAGAGTTGGCACAGGCTAGTCACACGACACTTCCAGCATAAAATAGATTTTTGGTAAAGAGGGTCTTTTGTTCAAGAATTTTTTTTAATAAAAACAGAAAGTGTTGTGTGGACTGCACAGGCTAATCTGGGACGACACTGAACCCATATGCATTAATGCCAGTTTTCCCAGAACAAGGCTTACCGATTGTGAAAGTGGCCTATGAGGTTGTTATTGTTCCCTACCGGTTTCACCAGAGGGGACTTATGGTTTGCGCTCTGTGTGTCCTTGAGTCCGTCACACTTTTCTGGATCCTACGATAACTTTAAAAGTTCTTCATATTTTTTCATTTAACTTGAAACATGGATAGATAGCAATATGGACATTATGCACGTCATTTCTTTTTGTTCTTGCGTCAAAAATCCTGGTTGCTATGGCAACAAAAAAAAAATAATCTGACAATGGTGGGGCCGGTAGGGGACATATATTGCTTGGCAAAAGTCTATATCAAATTAACACATATATGTATGTACCCATCAAATAGCTGTGGTACATGAAATACTTTGCTCATGAAATTCTTAATACTTTATGAAAAGCTTTGTATGTATGTACTGTATTGTCTAGGTACACTGGAAAAAAAAACACACATATATACTTGTCATTCAAGGATTGTGCTCACCATTATTGCATTTGTATTTTTGTCGTAAACATGAACATTTTGTCACATAATTGAATGAATTCTCTTCAAGTCCTTAGAAAAACAACCATTGTCAATTAAAGTATAAAGAAACAGACTGTAATAATGTTTATTGAGAATGGGTCAATTTTTCTGATATGAGTGTCATGAAGAAAACAAGGCATATGTCTAATTTGCAAGGCAAACAAAGATGTCTTCGCTGCTTAGTAACCGATATGTTAATGTTGTAAGTTACTAAAAAATTATTTGGTGGGTTACAAATATGTTTTTGTTTCTAGGTTAGCACTGTTTGTGTTGCGAGGTAACCAATGTGTGTGATGAAATTTAATGATTTATTGTTTTAGGTTACGTAAATGAATTTGTTTCTAGGTAACAAATATGTTTATGATGCATGATTACTGGTATGTTTTTGTTACTATGTAATTTCTTAGCTTGTTGCTAGGTAAACAGTGCGAGTTTGTTGATAGGTTACCAATATGGTTGTGTTGCTAGGTAACCAATGTGTTTGTGTGTCTTGAAAATCAAACCAGACGGTTTTGTTAGGTTCTCCATATGTTTGTTTTGCTAGGTTACCAGTGTATCTATGTTGCCAGGTAACCAGGAAGAAGCAGTGGAATGCTATCTTCAAGGAGCTCACAGAGCAGCACAATGTCACCAGTGGAGTGCAAGCCAAGAAATTCTACTTGAGGTATGATCTATTTAATCCTTTGGCAATCAGAAGCAAAGTGATAATGGCTAAATGCAACCAGCATAAAAGCTGAACAGCCTACGAGGAACTCGCAGTCTGTTCAGGTGACATGCTGTTTGCTACTCATCAGTATCTTAAGTTTGGAAATGAATCCATTAAAAACTCCCAGACTGTTCAGGTTTTATGCTGATTGCTACTCATCAGTATCTTAAGGTTGGAAATGAATCATTTAAAATTTAAATCTAGTAAGAAAGGTCTTTGATTTTCTAAGGGACTACAAATTCATCAAAGTGCCAATCTGAGGGTTAAAAAGTTAAGATTCACTCTGCATGGACTTCTACTGAATCATCTAATCATTAATACTCTTAGTAAAGCTGTAGCTATTAGTTTGCCCTACAGCTCTTATTTGAGTTCCAAAGTATTTGTTTTTAGCTAATCTATTTTTTGAAGAAAAAAAAAGAGCTATTGTCATCACTTTGGCGTCGGCGTCCGGTTAAGTTTTGCGTTTAGGTCCACTTTTCTCAGAAAGTATCAATGCTATTGCATTCAAACTTGGTACACTTACTTACTATCATGAGGGGACTGGGCAGGCAAAGTTAGATAACTCTGGCGTGCATTTTGACAGAATTATGTGCACTTTTTATACTTAGAAAATTGAAAATTTTGGTTAAAATTTTGGTTAAAATTTGTGTTTAGGTCCATTTTATTCCTTAAGTATCAAAGCTATTGCTTTCATACTTGCAACACTTACTTACTATCATAAGGGGACTGTGCAGGTAAAGTTATGTAACTCTGACTGGCATTTTGACAGAATTATGTGCCCTTTTTATACTTAGAAAATTGAAAATTTGGTTAAGTTTTGTGTTTAGGTCCACTTTATTCTTACAGTATCAAAGCTATTGCTTTCATACTTGCAACACTTATTAACTATCATAAGGGGACTGTGCAGGCAAAGTTATGTAACTCTGACTGGCATTTGGACGGAATTATGTGCCCTTTATACTTAGAAAATTGAAGATTTGGTTAAGTTTTGTGTTTTGGTCCACTTTACCCCTAAAGTATCATAGATATTGCTTTCTTACTTGGAACACTCGCAAACTATCATTAATGGGACAGTAAAAGGACAAGTTGCATAACTCTGGTTGTCATTTTTACGGAATTATGGCCCTTTTTTGAAATAGTAACTTTGAATATATGGTTAAATTTTGTGTTTCGATCCACTTTACTTTTAAAGTATCAAGGCTATTGCTTTCAAACTTAAAATACTTTCATGCTATCATGAGGTTACTGTACCTGGCAAGTTGAATTTTACCTTGACCTTGAATGACCTTGACTCTCAAGGTCAAATTATTACATTTTGCTAAAATTGCCATAACTTCTTTATTTATGATTAGATTTGATGGATACTTTGACAAAACAACTCTTACCTGACATACCACAATAGACTCCACCCAAACCATCCCCCACGCCCTCCCACCTCCCCCCCCCCCCGAATCCCCCCTGCCCATTTTTTTTTTAAAGATCATCTCACAAATGACAACCACACCCTCACATTTTACCCCCCTACCCCCACCCCCCCCCCCCCCCCCCCCCCCCCCCCCCCCCCCCCCCCCCCCCCCCCCCCGATTTGTAAAAATTTTTTTTGCATTTTTTTTCCTCATAGTTGGAAGATAATGTAATAAATGACCACACACCCACACTATACACCCCTCTTCACTCCACCCCTCCCTCCTTTGTGATTGAAATTGAGAGTCCCTTCACCTTTAAAAAGAAAATAGATGAGCGGTCTGCACCCGCAAGGCGGTGCTCTTGTTTAACAAATTTATTACACCACAGTTTTATATAGAAACATAATATGTTTGTGTTTCTGTTTAACCCATTATGCCTAGCATCTACAAAAAAGGCCTTGGAAAACAGCGTAGACCCAGATGAGACGCCGCATGATGTGGCGTCTCATCTGGGTCTGTGCTGTTTGCTTAAAGGATTTCTGTAAGAAATATTCTAAATATAGAAAAAAATATACTAGACATACCTCATTTTGGAAATAAATTGATCCAATTTAGAAGGATGGGAGAGCCCACTAGGCATAATGGGTTTATATAAAGTATATATGTAAACCCATGCTCTTATTCATATGTGACAGGAATCTGTACCCATATGAGCTGTACATGAGTGGAAAAGACTTCAAAAGCTGCTTCAGCAACATCTCATCTTCCTCAACATCAGGATCTGGAACCAGGACGGTCCGGAAGTCAGACCCTGGGGTCAGATCAGCAGTGTCAGTGACCCCTGGGGTCAAGAGGTCAAGGTCAGTGACCACTGGGGTCAAAAGTTCAAGGTCAGGGGTGCAGTCTGAAGGGGCTGAGGCCAAGAGTGAGGTGGTGGCATCTTGGGAAAAACCTCAAGGTAGGCAAGACATGGTCTTATTATCACGAAAATGCTAAAGTCAATTTTCCAATTTAACCCTTTACCACTTAGATACGTATTTTTAAGCAATTGTAATCCATTTGAAAGTTACATTTTACTAAAGACCTTTCTTACTAGATTAATGTTTTTTAGGCTTCATTTCCAAGCCTTAAATACTGATGAGCAGCAAACAGCATAAAACCTGAACAGACTGTGAGTTACTTGCAGGCTGTTCCTGTTTTATGCTGTTTGCACATTTTCACTTTGCTTCTGAGTTAGAAAGGGTTAAAGGGACTGTCAACCACGAATGATGAAAAAAGAAAAGTTCTTAAATACTGTATTGTTTTGCAATTATTAGTTTAAATTGATTGAAATTTCACGACTGGTATATTACATGTACATTACTTGAAAAAAGTTAATATTTTCAGCATATTCGGTAATAAAATTTTGCGATCTGAAATCGAAAGTACTTCGCGAAAATAGGTGACATAACGATATGCACACTATAAATAACTCAAGTAGATGATCATTTCATATATAAAATATATACTATTCACTACGCATGCACAATGTGCATTCCTGGGTTTACCACATAACAATGATGATCAATCTACTGGCGTTATTTATAGTTAACTGGTAGTTACCAGGTAGACATAACCAGTAAAATGTATTACCGAATATACTGAAAATATGAAAACTTAACAACTTTGTTCAAGTAATGTAAATTAACGGGTGGTGATATTTTAATCAATATAAACTAATAATTGTAAAAAAAACGGTATTTTACAACTTTTCTTCGTCGTCGTGGTTGACAGTACCTTAAAGTCAATATTCTTACTTGATTATGCTCCCCCAATTTTTTTTTTCGTGGGAGCATATAGTCGCCGCTTCGTTTGTCCGTGCGTTTGTCTGTCCGTCCGTCTGTGCACAATTTTTGTCCGGGCTATTTCTCAGCAACTAATGACCGGAATTCAATGAAACTTTATGGGAAACTTCACTACCAAGAGGAGATGTGCATATTATCAGCGGGTTCTGGTCAGATGATTTTTCACAGAGTTATGGCCCTTTGAAATTGTCCATTAACTGTACATATGGTGCAATTCTTGTCAGGGCTATTTCTCAGCAACTAATGACTGGAATTCAATGAAACTGTATGGGAAGCTTCACTACCTAGAGGACATGTGCATATTATCAGCCGGTACTGGTTGGATGATTTTTCACAGAGTTATGGCCCTTTGAAATTTTCCATTAATTGTACTTATACTGCAATTCTTGTCCGGGCTATTTCTCAGCAACTAATGACCGGAATTCAATGAAACTTTATGGGAAGCTTCACTACTAAAAGGAGATGTGCATATTATCAGCTGGTTGTGGTCGGATGATTTTTTACAGAGTAATGGTCCTTTGAAATTTTCCATTAACTGTTCATATAGTGCAATTCTTGTCCGGGCTTTTTCTCAGCAACTAATGACTGGAATTCAATGAAACTTTATGGGAAGTTTCACTGCTTAAAGGAGATGTGCATATTATCAGCCGGTTCTGGTCGGATGATTTTTCACAGAGTTATGGCCCTTTGAAATTTTCCATTAACTGTACATATAGTGCAATTCTTGTCCGGGCTATTTCTCAGCAACTAATGACCAGAATTCAATGAAACTTTATGGGAAGCTTCACTACCAAGAGGAGATGTGCATATTATCAGGCAGTTCTCGTCGAATGATTTTTCACAGAGTTATGGCCCTTTGAAATTTTCCATTGTACATATAATGCAATTCTTGTCCGAGCTATTTCTCAGCAACTTATTACGGGAATTCAATGAAACTTTATGGGAAGCTTCACTACCAACAGGAGATGTGCATATTATCAGCCGGTTTTGGTCGGATTATTTTTCACAGAGTTATGGCCCTTTGAAATTTTCTATAAACTGTACATATAGTGCAATTCTTGTCCGGGCTATTTCTCCCCAACTACTGACTGGAATACAATGTAGCTTTATGGGAAGCTTAACTACCTTGAGGAGATTCGCATGTAATGTGTGGTTTCTGGTTAGATTATTTATTTAGAGAGTTATGGCCCTTTGAAATTTTTAAGTTGCTAAACCATCCATCGTATTATTTTGTTCAAAGATATGCCCCTCAAGACGTTTCCTTGTATCTGAATATATAGTGCAATATTGTGACAAAAAAACAACCTTTGGGGAGCATCACCCGTCTCTGACGGTTTGTTGTTTTAAGTTTTGTTTTCAATTTGTGAGATTTTGAGATGAGTTAAACCTAAATAATCAAATTTAATTTCACAAAAGCTTTTTTGATTTTTTTGGTCTTCTCAACCCTGAGTTTGTGAGGAATATGTGCATGATCTTATAGTGGAGTTTTGATATTGTATGTTTGATTTCGAAAACATTAACTTGTATTTACCTATTGGATACATTATTTTGATAACTTTATTTTGTTTCAAGTAGTAGTTATTTTTTTTATTGGTAGCTGTGGATGAATAAAGAACAAATCAGTAAGTCCTGTAGGTAAACAACGCTTGTATTGATGTTCTCAATTTTATTATATAAACAGACTTGTATCATAACCTTGCTATGAATGCATAATACAAACTTGCCGGCAATAATTTGGGCTTGCTGAGACAAAATAAAACTGAGTTAAGTATGAAGTCATATTGCCTGTCATCACTTTATATTATTAACTTTTTAGCTCGGTCCAAAAGTGCATTTGCGTCCGATTCAAGTTCATTTCTTGTGTTAGGATAATGATAATTGAAATGAGCGCTTAAGGTATCACGTTTAAACTGTTGCATTTCGTGTTTTGCTCAAAAACTTAACCAAAACAGTAAACGGTTAAACAACAGTCAATATCAATATAATAAATATTGGGTTGCAAGTAGCGTAGCCGACTAGCCGTACGAAGTATATCAATGACGAACTGCAAAACCCGAGTACTTGCGGTAAATCTGGGCTACCGAATTTGGCAGTAATTTATTTCTGATTGGTTAGCGGATAGCACAGACATGAACGGAAACTAACGGAAAATCTTCGCTTCTTTCCGAAAATCTTACAACTTGGCAACGAAACAGTGCATATGTCGCCATCTTGAAATATTTTAAGTGAATGATTAGCAAAGTAAAACACATTGATTACGTTTTTGCTTGTTAAATGGTTTTTCATTTTCTGCGGTCAAACGATATGCACATTGTATTTCATGTGCAAAATACGTACATTTTTTTTTGGAGTGTCGTTTTCGGATACTGTATTTTTGATCGATTTCACATTATTTTCGACCTTCTTTTAATTGTTTTTATAGAATGACGAATACACATGTGGTGATACGGATGGTCTGGCTTATAATATTTTATGGTTTTAATATGACGATATTGCGCAAATGGGATATGCACTGAATATTACTTCCGGAAATAATTACTATTTTCAGTTTGGAAATGCGATGGTACTGATGCTTTTTAAACGGACATAGGGATATTGTTTAAACGGTAACGTTTGGTTTATTTCATTTCGTTTAAACGTTTAGAAAAATCTGTAAACGTGATACCCTTAATGAGCGCCCTCTGTGAAAATGGGGTTAAATGCATGTGCTTAAAGTAAATGCTAGACTGACTTTTTGTTTAGGAAAGACTTCCAAGAAATGGAAAATACCATAAAAGTGGAAAGTGTAGTCCCTTATTAGCCTGTGCAATCTGGAATGACACTTTACGCACATGCATGAAATCCCCTATTCACAGAGCACGGCTCAATTGTTATCTATGGCAGGAGAAAGCCTGAGTCAAGACATAGCGGACCTCCTTGGAGAACTCAATGATGGCAGTGAGAAGACAGACAAGTACATGAAAAGTAGGTCCGATATAAATATTAGTATTTGACCTAGGCCATGTTTTTGCACCAATGTGCACTTTTCTGTTGTTTTGAAGTGCCGCATTGCCCTTTTTAAAAATCAAGAGCCACTAAGCGCCCTTATGGAAAACATTTAAAGTGCTTCTTGACAACAATTGTGACATAAGATGTCTGCAATATAAACACCATAATCTGTGACATTCTGCCTGTGTTGGATTTACTCCATGAGCGTACAAGTCTAATTCAACATTTTAATCAACTAGATTTAATCCATTAGTCCATAAATCTTTCTTTGAGACTTGCACAATATTTTCCTTTTTCCAAGACTTTTTTATGCCCCCGGATCGAATGTTCGGAGGTATATTGTTTTTTGCCTTTCTGTCTGTCTGTCATTGTATGTGTGTGTCTGTCCCAAAACTGTAAGGTTGGTCATAACTTTTGCAATATTGAAGATAGCAACTTGATATTTGGCATGCATGTGTATCTCATGGAGCTGCACATTTTGAGTGGTCAAAGGTCAAGGTCATCCTTCAATCTGGGTCATTTTTTTTCTAAAATGGCTGCTGTGCGACAATCAAAGCGCGGTAGGCGGCATTGTGTTGCACAAACACAGCTCTTGTTTTCCATTGCCATGGAATTTTCTCCAAAAGATCCATTATTGGCAAAAATATTTTATATTAAAGAATGAAAAACACATTTTTTAATGTTTGTTACCATTCTGTGAGGTCAACTATTGGAAAAGATATTGTATACAGGAAACAAACTGATGCCACTGTTCAAATGACGTTCATTCTCCACTAATGCTAAGGTAGCATTTTGAGTAATTGATGAGGGACATCAGACTTAAAAGTATTGGGTTGGGAATGTTGTGCAACATATATAGTCCATTGTTAATTGCAGACATTAGAGAAAAAATATTGTCTGCAAAAAAGACAAATCACAATCAAATCAACGATGTTTATCATAAAAATAGGTGTGATTTGTTAAAAAACATGGCCGCCAGGGGTCAGGGCAGTTTACATTATATGGCAAACCTTGTAAACACTAGAAGTCACATTTTTAGTCGTATCTTCCTGAAATTTAATCAAAAGATTTTTCTTAGTGATATATTGGCTGAGTTTGAAAATGGTTGCATTCTGTGTAGAAAATTGGCTGCCAGGAGGCGGGGCTGTTTTCCTTATATGGCTATGGTGAAACCTTGTTGAGTTTCGATTTGCCTCATTTATTGACCAATCATCCTGAGGCTTGGTCAGAATATTTTTAATGAAATCTTGGCTGAGTTTGCAACTTGGTAATGCAAGGTCAAAAAGTAGGTCACTAGGTCAAATTAAAAAAAAGCTTCTTAGCACGTAAAGTTGCATTGAAGCCAAACCTCCTGAAACTTGGTCACAGTTCGAAAATTAAAATGTGCCTAGAAATTTCATATTTATGTTTCATAAAGTACTTTTATTATTCTGAACTCCACATTGTGAGAGTAGTTTAGTTTCTTTGGGTCTCGGTGAACACGTAAGGGTCCATGGCCCACTTGTTGTCCCCGACCGTTTCACCGGAGGGGACTTATGGTTTGCGCTCTGTGTGTCTGTCTATCTGTCTGTCTGTCTGACTGTGAGTCTGTCTGTCACACTTTTCTGGATCCTGCGATAACTTTAAAAGTTCTTAATATTTTTTCATGAAACTTTAAACATGGATAGATGACAATATGGACAATATGCACGTCATTTCATTTTGTTCCTACATCAAAAATTCTGGTTGCTATGGCAACAAATAGACTAGAAATACTGCTGAAAATGGTGGTTTTCTGGATCCTGTGATAACTTTAAAAGTTCTTAATATTTTTTCATAAAACTTGCAACATGGATAGATGGAAATATGGACATTATGCACGTCATTTCATTTTGTTCCTACGTAAAAAAAATTGTGGTTGCTATGGCAACCCAAAAAAAATAAATCTGAAAATGGTGGAATTTCTGACAAATTTTGGAGCCGGTAGGGGACCATATTGCTTGACAATAGCCTTGTTTTAAAAATTGCTTTTTTTGAGAGTTAATGATATGACCCAGCCACTACTGTGACAATGTTAAGTACTTCAATGTACATGTGAGTAGAGGAAAATACCCATAACAATGTATTACTTTTATGAAAAAACAACAACTTCCGGGTTACTAGGAAAAATACCCATAGCAATCTACATGTATTAACTTCTAAGAAAAAACCTTCCATGTGACTCGTTTCTTGCAGAGAGGACTGTGGATGGACTGAGTCTGGGTTTCAAGTATCATGACCAGTCTACCCCGAGCGAGAGCCATGGCTGCGTCCCCTCTGAGTTCCACCCTACATCACTCACAGGTCTGTGCCAGCTTAGAACAGATGAGTTGCGATCTGTATAGATGGGGGATAATGCAAGTGTGTAGAGTGTTGTTATAAACACTTTGCATGCTGGGAAATTTGTCGTCTGCTTAAATGTCGTCTGCTGAATTTCTAAAATTAGCATTTTCTTCAATTTTTTTCAAAGAATACTATCAGAATAGCAAACAGTTTGGATCCTGATGAGACGCCACATTCTGTGGCCTCTCATCTGGATCCAAACTGTTTGCAAAGGCCTTCAAAATTAGGTTCCCGCACTGAAAGGGTTAATGCCTGATATCCCCTGAGTGAGGTACATAATCATCCTATCATTACCCTTTATTGTCACCCTTACAACCCCCAGGAATAAACATATCATAAATCTAGCATTGCCAGTTTAAATCTTTCACATGCAGAACAATACAATAATTGTGTTGATTTATTGTTTTTTAAGTTTTGCATACTTTTTATATTGGAAATACTGAAATTTGTATAAGTTTATTTTCAAAACAAAAGGCTTGATATTTTAAGAAAGGACTTTAATAAATAGTATACCAAGTAAGTGTCAAATCCAAATAAGTTTACTTGCTCAGCCTTAAAAAAGAGCTACTCACAAATGTTTTTGATTAAAGTTTCCTATTCCTGTGCCATTTTACCATTGCAGGTCTTGCAGACTTGAGCTATTTTACCATTGCAGGTCTTGGAAGCTTGTGCTATTTTACCACTGCAGGTCTTGCAGGCTTGTGCTATTTTACCATTGCAGGTCTTGGAAGCTTGTGCTATTTTACCACTGCAGGTCTTGCAGGCTTGTGCTATTTTACCATTGCAGGTCTTGGAAGCTTGTGCTATTTTACCATTGCAGGTCTTGCAGACTTGAGCTATTTTACCACTGCAGGTCTTGCAGGCTTGTGCTATTTTACCATTGCAGGTCTTGCAGACTTGAGCTATTTTACCATTGCAGGTCTTGCAGGCTTGTGCTATTTTACCATTGCAGGTCTTGCAGACTTGAGCTATTTTACCACTGCAGGCTTGTGCTATTTTACCATTGCAGGTCTGTCAGGCTTGTGCTATTTTACCATTGCAGGTCTGTCAGGCTTGTGCTATTTTACCATTGCAGGTCTGTCAGGCTTGTGCTATTTTATCATTGCATGTCTGTCAGGCTTGTGCTATTATATCATTGCAGGTCTGTCAGGCTTGTGCTATTTTACCATTGCAGGTCTTGGAAGCTTGTGCTATTTTACCATTGCAGGTCTGTCAGGCTTGTGCTATTTTACCATTGCAGGTCTGTCAGGCTTGTGCTATTTTACCATTGCAGGTCTGTCAGGCTTGTGCTATTTTACCATTGCAGGTCTTGGAAGCTTGTGTTATTCTACCATTGCAGGCTTGCAGGCCTGTGCGATTTAACAATTGCATGTTGTGCAGGCTTGTGCTATTCAACCATTGCAGGTCTTGGAAGCTTGTGTTATTCTACCATTGCAGGCTTGCAGGCCTGTGCTATTTAACAATTGCATGTTGTGCAGGCTTGTGCTATTTTACCATTGCATGTTTGTGCTATTTTACCATTGCATGTATTGCAGGCTTGTGATATTTTACCATTGCATGTATTGCAGGCTTGTGTTATTTTACCATTGCATGTATTGCAGGTATGTGCTATTTTACCATTGCATGTATTGCAGGTCTGTGCTATTTTACCATTGCATGTATTGCAGGTCTGTGCTATTTTACCATTGCATGTATTGCAGGCCTGTGTTATTTTACCATTGCGTGTATTGCAGGTCTGTGCTATTTTACCATTGCATGTATTGCAGGTCTGTGATATTTTACCATTGCATGTATTGCAGGTCTGTGATATTTTACCATTGCTTGTATTGCAGGCTTGTGATATTTTACCATTGCATGTATTGCAGGCCTGTGCTTTTTTTGTCCCCTACTGGTGAAACCGGAGGGGACTTACGGTTTGCGCTCTGTCTGTCAGTCTGTCCGTCACACTTTTTTGGATCCTGCAATAACTTTAAAAGTTCTTCATATTTGTTCATGAAACTTATAATATGGATAGATGGCAATATGGAGATTATGCACGTCATTTCATTTTGTTCCTACGTCAATAATTATGGTTGCTATGGCAACAAATATAAATTTTAAAAAATCTGACAATGGTGGAGTTTCACCGGTAGGGGACCATATTGTTTTGCAATCTCTTGTTTATCATTTCATGTATTGCAGGTTTGTGCTTATTTTGTTTTACTGTAGGTTAAGACACATTTAAAATTGTCCTTTATTGCTGTTTCAGGTATATCTGGTTCGAGTCAGAGAGTGCCAGATTGCATAGGAGAGGGTGAGGGAGAGAGTAGTAGCTGTGGAGACTTGGCTGACATTGAGAACAAGATTCTCCATGAGATGAGAGCCCTGGAAGAGGATATGAAAAACTTCACTGGAGACTTGTAGAACACATGAGGGCACTGGAAGAGGATATGAAAAACATAACTGGAGACTTGTAAAACACATGAGGGCACTGGAAGAGGATATGAAACACATCACTGGAAACTTATAGAACACATGAGGGCACTGGAATAGGATATAAAAAACCTCACTGGAGACTTGTTTAACAAATGACGGCACTGGAAGAGGATATAAAAACCATCACTGGAGACTTGTCGATGACTATACATCATTGACAAAAAAAGCAACCATTGAAAGGAAGAAACGTATATGGGAAGAAAAATAACACTTTTGCTGTAACTTAAACAAATCTCCGAGCTAAAATGCTCAAAGACTGCACACAAAAAGGGACACAGCTTTTTTTCCCCAATTTCTAGAGCTAATACATGCAGTGCTTAAACTTAACACTGAAATCTTTGGGTTATCAAGCTAAAGAAAGTATCATCCAATTACTGTGAAACCATTTATTTTCGACAGCACAAAATTTCGTCATTTTTATAAAAATGACGATTTCGTCAGCACTTAAATTCGCCGATTTCTTATTTTGAATTTTAAAAAAATGCGTCAGTCAATATCCGATTTGTGTGTAATACATATTCGCGATCAATCGCAGTTGCGAAAAATCGTGGTACGAATGCGAGAACACACTTGAGAATCACTGCAGGAGGTGGGGCCTGTTTGTCACATGCCAATTAAGTAGTCTTTTGTTATCAAGGGACAGTAATGGACCCTCTTAATGTATGCCATTCACACGTTCATTGTTATGATTAGCGGACAAGTGGGATCGAATCCAATTACTAGTAACTGCAAATTTCATCATACATTCTAAAATGAGTTAAAAATTGTACATATTTTTATTGAAGGCCCAATGAAAAAAAAGGCCTAATTATTCGAACACTTGGGCATGTTGGCTGTGTGATATATATGTTTGGAGCATTTTCTTTGTAATCAATCTGTGTTTTTTTAAGTTGCTGTAATTTATCAGCATGATGTGGAAGAGTATTGTGCACAAAATCTCTGGGTTCAAGGTCAAGGTAACGATTCAAGGTCGATTTAAGAAAAGGTCTACTCAACACTGTATGGAGCCAAAATTTGTCCACCATAGATAGATTTTTAATTAACTTGACCTGAATGAGCAGCATGATGAGATGGAGTTTCCTGTGCAAGAACTAGGTCAAAGTTACAATTCAAGTCAAATGTGAAATTAAGGTATTTTAAACAGTTTGGATGGAGTTTCATGAACTTGCCTTATATAGTATCAGAATGATGAACTGTTGTGAGCAAGACAGTTCCTTTGTCCATGGTCATGGTCACTTTCAAGGTCAAATTAAGGAAATGTTCACTTGATACTTCATTACTTTGTTTAACATGAATGATTTTCAAATCACTTGGCAGATGTGATAAGAATATTGAGTTGTTGTGTTGGGCTAAAGAACATGGGTCTATGTCCAAGTATTTTCAATATATTTAGAAAGTCATCTACATGATGAGATGTAGTGTTGCACCCAAAAAGCTGATTCCAAAGTCAAGGTCAAAATTTAATGTCAAAAATCAACTTTAGGAAATGAGAACTTTGTTTGGAGCGTAACTTTTTTCCAGTTTGGATTGATTTTGAAAAAAAGTTGCAAACAAGATCAGCGTAATTGTCCGGGGGAAGAACACAGTCACAAGGTCTAAGGTCAACAGCACAATTCAAGGTCAAAGGTCATAATATAACATTTAGCAAATAACAGATTTTAATTGCAGACGTTACAAGCATATGGATAGTAACACATAAAGTCCCAAGTACCAAGCCTATGGTTGAAGATCAGGGTCATAATTTAAGGTCAAGAGAAACAAAGACTTGTCAAATCTTGACAGTATCTTTATGAAATTGGCATTCTTATTTTCAAATTAACTTGCATTAAATCTAAATTGAAGTAATGATTAATTTGAATAATTATAAATCAACAAATAGATCTATAGTGACTCTAGTGCACACGTAAGTGCAAAAAACAGTTATATGTTGATTGAATTGACTTGAATTTTTCATTTACCGGGTATTTTGTTTGTGCTTATTATGTGATAATAGTTATTTGCATCAATTTAATGTTTTTAAATGTGTTGGATAATCTCAGCTGCTAGTCAAATGTAAAAAAAATATTTCTTGCTACGTACTATATTTGTTTTTCCTTTACTGTTAATCTTTTTGTTTTGTTAATGTGTTCGAATAAAATCCATCATGTATTAAATTGTTTGAAGACTTAACCTGGTGAGGTTGTTTTTATCTTTAAGTTTTCTTTGCTGCTTGTTCATAAAATAATAAGACTTTGACAGTCTTGGGAGAAAACGAGGGAGTACCCTACTGTTAAAAACCCCTTTCAAATAAATGAGCTGCTTTCCTTGAAAACACGGCTTAATGCTTGTGCTTAGCCTGTGTACAGACGGGTCAGGGACGAAACTTTCCACTTGTATGTTGTTTTTCCTTCAAAGGATTCTCAAAGCACAAATCCAGTTTATGAGGAAAGGGTTGTCCCTAATTAGCCTAATCTTTTATGCAAAGGCATTAAACCTTTTTATCTCGAAGTGAGGCTCAAAAAGTAAACCATCTTCATGTTGACCACGTGTTGAGCCGATTGTTTAGACACGATCATTTAACCAATGGGTACGTGTCCTTAAATTCTGCACACAGGACACGGGCTATACATGATATGCGAGAGATGACCTAGTGTTAACCTGCAAATGATTTATGAGGAGTGCTAATTTGTCACAAAGTATAAACCCGATATAAGAATTACATTGATCTGTGACAGAATTATTTATTCGTGGCAATGATATAGGGACAAAAAAATAGCAATATATTTGGGACCTCCGGGACCCGTATTCACCAACCAATTCTTAGACTTCAGTCTAAGAATAAAGTATATTCTTTAAATTGGATATTCAAGAGGTTCTTTATTTCTGAGTCAAACTAGGCATTATTCACCTCATGAAGAATGCTTTGGTTATGGCAAAATCACCAGTGGTAGTCTGTAAAGGCTCGAACACTCAGCATAATTTTCTTGTTCCAAGTCTACTCTTATGTCTAAGAATCGGTTGATGAAAACAGGCCCAAGTGTGTCCCAACTGTCCTACATACCAGTAATTAATTTGCAAGACTCATGAGGGTTGGCCAAATTTTTATTAAAGGTGTGTTTTCCAGCTTTTTTTTTTGACTGAAAGATTTCCATTTTGATGTGGTGTTGTGAGGGGAAGCCAGAGTACCTGTACAAACACAACCAGTCGGGTAAGGTGACCACCAGCTTGAATCACATGCTGCTGGGAACAAGAATCGAACCAGGCTTCAATCCACTGCTAGCCTTAAAACTAGGCACATCAGTCTTACATGTGAAGTGACCGTTTTCAAAAATGATGGATGAAGTAACGTATGGACAAGCTGTTTAAATCCAGATTTTACCTAAATGTGTGACCTTGACCTTTAAGATAGTCACATGGGTCTTATTTACTATATGTCATATTCATATATTGAACATGTGTATCAGTTACTTTAACATTTTATGATACAGTGGAAACTCTCGGGACATCTCATGGAGCATGTTTTTGATTGGAATTCCAGACCTGTTTTGAGGGAATGAAGCTTTTCAGAGTGTTTTATGAGGTATTGTATAATCAAGAATTTAATAACATGAGTAAACAGTCTTTATTGTTACAATTTATTTATCAGGCACTTTATTACCTACCAAAGTGTTGTTTATTGAGTTGACATTTAATTCAACTGACATAATTATAATTATAAATGTAATATGCAAAACATGACATTCTATTCCAAGGAGCCAAATTTTTAACACTTACAGTAGAATATAACTACATTGGTTCAGTTGCTTGTTTGCAAATGTTGGCGTTTTGTTACTTACACAAAAAAAAGAAATAAATCCACCAGAAAATTAATATATATTGTTTTACATCAAAATTTAGTGCTTGTGATCTTTTGCACTTAAGTGAATACTAAAAAAGTGTTTTCAGTAAGTCATATTTGCCTTTTTTTAGTGTGCATTATACCTTTCAATGGAAAGCAGATTTGAAATCATTTAATTTACAAGCATATATTGAACTGAAGCATACAGGTGTGTATAAACGACTGTTACAACTGTACAGCCAACTACACTTGTTGTAATGCATTATCTAATTTTCTCTGTCAAAAAAGCCTCAATAATGATTTGCAATTTTTTAAGTCTGATTATTTTTAAGTATATTTATCTATCCAACTATTAAATACTATCAATACAATATCTTTTAACATTTTGATATTCAGTTTTTAGGGGTTAAATTGTATCCAGTAATAAGCAATTATAATACTGAAATTGGTCAGTTTTTTTAATATCGGGTATTCTAAGGGAAATATTTTACATATAAATACATATCTCACCTCCTACAAGAATGACCAAATCCGATTGGGTTAGAGCGGTCACTTGCCCATGGAGTATTTTCCATACACCCCATGTAATTCCCATTAACTACCCAAGTAGTCGGTTGCGATATAATCGTTACACCGTTAGTAACTAATGGTGTATGGGATATACACCCTCAGTAATGTCATACCATACTCAAGCTTTGCTCTCATATGGTAATGAAATTACTGTGGGTGTATATCCCATACACCGTCAGTTACTAACGGTGTAACTAATTATACATTTGTATTAAACTACATTGGGACCTGCAGGCATTCTGTGGTACATCATGAAGTGACTGGCCAAAGGAGCACACACAACACATTTCAGTTCGGATTGAAATTTATCAAGCAAACCTTATATGTTACACGGCAATTTCATATCTTTGAAACTATGTGTAAAAAATACAAAGCATTTTGATAACACATTTGAGCCTATATTTAACAGTATTCAGCAACAAACATACAATGGATGGAATTTATGCTGTTAACATGAAACATTAAATGAAGAAAAAATACAAAACATTTTGATAACACATTTGAGCCTATATTTAACAGTATTCAGCAACAAACATACAATGGATGGAATTTATGCTGTTAACATGAAACATTAAATGAAGAAAATAATATAGTATAACATAAATATTATACAGGTAGCAAAGGCATAAAGTTGAATCCTATTATGATTACCTTTTTTTTCAGAAAGAGAATCTGTTAAGTTATACACAACTAAAGCCTGTCTTTCCTTAAAGAAACCTTTAAAAAATTGGTGTATCAATGTAATTGTTGTTACCACAACCTTTTTACATGCATGTATCTGAAGCTTTTAACGACATACAATGTACGTGCAACATGTGGGAAAGACAGAACAAACATTAAATGATTGAAAGTTTCTTATTGCACATAATCTGTTTTGATAAGTTTATATGGATTTAATAATTGTTAAAAAAGCAATGAAACATTTTTTCACGGTAGATAATAATAGAAAAGCTTAGAAGCGCATTCTTGCTATAAAATGTCTGCCATCAGAAAACAACATGACAACTAGTCCTAATCCTGAAGTAGTGTGCTACCATGCAGTAAAATATTTACCTCTCATACAAACATAACAAGAGAGCCAAGATGTCCCTAGTTGGCTCACCTGAGAGGAGTAGGTTCATTCAATCTTTACCAAATGTCAAACTTGACCCAGATATTGTCCAGACAAACATCCTTGTCAAGTTTCATCATTATTGAACCAAAACTCTGGCATATGGAGTGATTTTGTTTTTGTAAGATTTGACCTGGTGACCTATATTTTGAGTAGACCCCCCTTAAAAAACATCAAACTTTGCTTACAAAAATAAATATTATGACCAAGATTCATAAGATCTGAAACAAAATTGTGACCTCTAGAGTGTTTAAGTGTATAAGAAAACTGCCCCCCCCCCCCCCTGGCAGCCATGTTATTCAACTGACCGGAACCATTTTCAAACTTAACTCTCATACCAAGGAAACAAATGTTCTGACAACATTTCATGAAAATTGGGCCAAAAATGTGACTTCTAGAGTGTTCCCATGTTTTCACTATATACATATAGAGAATACTGCCCCGCCCCCTGGCGGCCATGTTTTTTCACCAATCTGGACCATTTTCGAACTCGTCCAAGAAATCAATAAAACCAATGTTTTGACCAACTTTCATGATGATTGGGCAAAAATTGTGACTTCTAGAGTGTTTACAAGGTTTCTCTGTAGCCAAATAAGGAAAACTGCCCCGCCCACTGGTGGCCATGTTTTCAACACACAGGAACCTCTTTTGAACTCAATCAAGATATCATTAAGACAAACATTTTGACAAAGTTACATGAAGATTGAACATAAAAAGTGACTTCTACAGTGTTTACAAGGTTTTTCTTTTCTTTTACCTAGTGACCTAGTTTTTGACCCGGCACAATCCAGTTTCGAACTCGGCCGAGATTTTATTGGGGCAAAGCTTTTGACCAAGTTTCATGAAGATGGGACAAGAAATGTGGCCTCTATAGTGTTTACTAGCAAATGTTTATGGACAGACGGACGGGCCGGTCAGAAAAGCTCACCTGAGCAATCAGGTGAGCAAAAAAAATCCATTTTGAACACAATCAATCAATCAACCATCAGTAAAATCTTTTAACACACACAAAACTTATCTGGGAACAATCATCAAGGCAAAATAACAACAGGAAAGAATCATAACATTAATCAATAAATACTGCAACAAAATGTTCATTTAAATCAACATTATATATACCAGAATAAATAAGCTACCTTTTGGAATACATGTGCTAGATATCTACAAATGCTGAGATCAAGAACACTTGTTACCATGGCAAATAAATTTTGATAAGTGGACAATAACAAGGATTTCATAAATAATGTTGAAATAAGTGAAGTTTGAGACAATCAAGGTACAACAGTTTGGCAAAATGACAACTTAAAAAAAATTCACACAGATTCAAAAAATAAGGTATGTATTATATTTATGCACCCAAAATAAGACTCATGAAAAAGACATGTCACAAATATAGGTTTGTTTTTTTGAATATCATCAATCAAAATTGGAAACATGATAAAGCATTTGTAAAGCATTTCATCGATTATTAAGCCAAAATATGAATAACCAAGATAGCATTTGAATTGCAATTCAAATACAATTTTTTAAATGTCATTACAATTGTATAACCTTCATCAAAAATCTGTGAAGTCAAATAAAGTGAGAGTATGCATAAAATGAATGATGAGCCAGTGTTAATAAAATACGTATCTAAGTGGTAAAGGGTTAAAAACGTATAGAAGTGGTAAAGGGTTCCATATGTATTTAAGTGGTAAAGGGTTCAAAACGTATCTAATTGGTATTGGGTTTTATACATATCTAAGTGGTAAAGGGTTCAATACATATCCAAGTGGTGAAGGGTTAAATATGTATCTAAATGGTAAAGGGTTCAATATATATATAAGTGGTAAAGGGTTCAATAAGTATATAAGTGGTAAAGGGTTCAATAAGTATCTAAGTGGTAAAAGGTTCAATATGTATCCAAGTGGTAAAGGATTAATTCAATACCTGTCAGATTTAAAAAAAGGAATGTAAGACAAACAAAGATGGTGGTTGAAGATTTGTGTAAGCTAGTATAAAGTTCATAATTTCTAACAAAAATAACTGTTGAATTCCTGTCCACTACAATTTCATGACCTAAGACTAAAGGGATTTTGTGATAACAAAGTTTGGCCATACTAATATTCTGCATCACATAGACAGCATAGAACAACTTGTGTGGAAATACCGTAAGATGAGTATATGGTGGCACAGTGTCATAAAATTGCATTGAATTGCTTTGATGGGACAAATGTTATTTTGCAAGAAGCATGTGGTTTAAGCTGTTTGATTCTACAATTGCACATAAAATTATTGAAAATAAATACACAACTGCAAAAACTGTGGTTTTGAAGAATTTGCAGAAAACTGCTTCACACACCTATATACATTGTACATTAATAAACAAGAGATGTGTTTGTCAGAAACACACGGCCCCCTATTGCGCTGCTTTGAAGCCATAAGTTTGACCTTTGACCTTGAAGGATGACCTTGACCTATCACCACTCAAAATTTGCAGCTCCATGAGATACACATGCATGCCAAAAATCAAGTTGCTATCTTCAATATTGCAAAAGTTATGAAGAAGGTTAAAGTTTTGGTTAAAGTTTTTGAATTTGTTTTTTTGACCTTTGACCTTAAAGAATGACCTAGACCTTGACATTTCACCACTCAAAATGTGCAGCTCCATGAGATAAACATGCATGCCAAATATCAAGTTGCAATCTTGAATATTGCATAAGTTATGAAGAAGGTTAAAGTTTTGGTTAAAGTTTTGGGACACACACACACACACATACAATGACAGACAGGCCAAAAACAATATACCCGATCTTTCGATCCGGGGGCATAAAAATGTCTACTTTCAATGAAAATCACAGGTATAAATAGATCATAATTCAAGAATTCAAAGCTAAACTGCATGACAGATGATCATGTACAAGTATGAAAACTCCAGGGAAAGTAGCAAATTATTTAGGAAATTCAGTTAAAAATAAAGTTTTGTTTTATGCAGCTAAAAAGGACAATTGAATTATTAAATAAGTTAAAATAGATTTGCTGAGATATTATAAAGTGACTCATGAAAAAAAAAAAATTGAACATGATTTGTCATAAAAAATGCACATGTTTTAAAACCTTGACAATAATAATTATAAATTACACAAGAACTGATCTAGGGCACTCACAACAAACAGTGTCCACTTGTAACATAATTCATTGTAGGTTACTCCCCATTTGCTTTGTAATACCAAATATATAATTTGCTTTGTAATACCAAATATATTATTTGAGGGTTATAATAAATCTTTGAAGAGCCTGATATAATTCAAAACAATATTGAAGTTACCTATTTTTCTGTTTATCATACCTCTACGGGCCCATTTTTAAGAAACTATCAACTATAATCATGATTATGCTGCCTTTTTAGCAGGAATGAATATATTTTTGCTTTAATCATGATATCATGAGCTCTTGTGCTTAATATTTGAACAATACATTTTTGCTTTTTGTGTCTAAATCATCATACCTATATGTATTTGTATCAAATTGTTTGTTATGTTGAATCTAATTCATTTGTTAGAAAAAATGATGACTTCATACTTCGTCATGAGCCATATGTCAAACCCCCAAATATTGACTGATAAATAAGCATCCTGACCTGATATAACAAAATATAAGGCACATTTGTATCGGGCAGATGTCAAGTTAACGTATTTTAAACTATTTTAATGGAGCCAGGAGCTTCCAATGTTAATTACCAGACAAGATGTGTTTGTGAAACACAATGTCCCCCTATATAACGTTTGACCTTGTAGGATGACCTTGACCTTGACCCTTTACCACTCAAAATGTGCAGCTCTATGAGATACACATGCATTTAAAATATAAAATTGCTAGCTTCAATTATGCAGAAGTGACATTACATGAGCAATTTTGACCCATATATTTGACCTTGAAGGATGACCTTGACCTTTCACCACTAAAAATATGCAGCTCCATTAGATACACATGCATGCCAAATATCAAGTTGCTATCTTCAATATTGCAAAAGTATGCATAAAATTAGCGATTTGGGTCACATATATTTGACCTCTGACCTTGAAGGATGACCTTGACCTTTTACCACTCAAAATGTGCAGCTCCATGAGATACACATGCATGCCAAATATCAAGTTGCTATCTTCAATATTGCAAAAGTACTCATAAAATGAGCGATTTTGGCCACATATATTTGACATCTGACCTTGAAGGATGACCTTGACCTTTCACCACTCAAATTGTGCAGCTCCATGAGATACACATGCATGCCAAATATGAAGTTGCTATCTTGAAAATTGAAATACTGCAAAAGTGTACATTAAATGAGCGATTTTGACCCATATATTTGACCTTTGACCTTGAAGGATGACCTTGACCTTGACCTTTCACCACTCAAAATGTGCAGCTCCATGAGATACATATGCATGCCAAATATCAAGTTCCTATCTTCAATATTGCAAAAGTTATTGCAAATGTTAAAGTTGGCGCAAACCAACCAACAGACCAACAGACAAGGCAAAAACAATATGTCCCCCACTACTATAGTGGGGGACATAAAAAAGAAACACATATATGATAGTTATAATATAAAAAAATCAATGTATACACACCATTTTATGATCTTTAAGTAATAATCTGTTTTACTGTGATATAAATCTGTACAATATTTACTCATGATTTATTTTAACCAATAATAGACTTGAAAAAACATTTTCTGCTAGTTTCATACAAAACAATAAAAAAATTATTTCACACACATTTTGATATGGAAGCCATTGATAACATGAAATAAATTACAATAATTTCCTTTTATAACAAAATCCTGATACACAGGCACACATTTAATATATTTATATACAATTGTATATCTAATTGAAAATCTTAACAAGTCTGCATTGGTTTACTTAAGTCTTTGACTGCAGTTTGTGGGCAACTATTTTGCAAATGTTCAAACTAAATCGTTTAACATAAAACATTTACATTAAATCACATATTAATGATACATGCAAAAAAAAAACATGTCAGAGAAATGTTGATATGATAATTGACTTGCTTGACAGGTACTTTGCCCTCCAACATTTGAACCTGCCTTGGGCAAGCAAGAGTACATTTAGTACCCTTAACACTTTCCCACTTAGATACGTATATTGACGCGTTTGTAGTCCCTTAGAAAGTTTAATTTAATCAAAGACCTTTTTTTACTAGATTCAAATTTTAAAGGGTTCATTTCCAATCCTTGATGAGCAGTAAACAGCATAAAACCTGAACAGACAGCGAGTTACTCCCAGGCTGTTCTGGTTTTATGCTGTTTGCACATAACCATTTTCACTTTGCCTCTGAGTGGGAAGGGTTAACAAAAGCTCTGGCCTGGTAATTTAAAATGGCAGACTTTTGATTATGGCATTTTTGTGTCATTTCTTTCAGTTAAAAATTCAAAAAGGTTTTGGGTTTGATTGTCTAAAGCCATTCTTTATTAGCAATCACTTTTGTATATTAAACCAAAAGTATGCCAGTGGTCAAAGTAACTAATTTATCCAACATTCAGTCTCTTATTTTTGTCATACAATCATGTGTACATTATTAAACAATACATCTGCAAATTGTACCTTCTATATACATACGTATCTGACACAATACCTCCTTGGCCAACCCTAATTACTTTATTACTATTTGTACATATGATTGTTGCAATCATTTTTTAACATTATTTTTATAACCAGAATTAAAAATCAATGATCCAAGAATAGCTCAACATACTAAGAGAAAAACATGAAGTCTTTTTATTTGGATATTAACATGTTCAGATGATAGACAAGTTTCCTGGGTAGCCATAGAAACTCAGTGATTAGTGCTCCTAAGACAAGTTTCCACTTCTAAATCGTGTCCCATTTCAAAGGTTAAGCAATACACTATTGTATCAAATATTGAAATATTAAATTGATGCTATAGTTTTACATCCAAAACAGCAACCATCTTGGTTTTACTAGGGGATCATTAATCTTTTCCAGCATCATAGGAAATTGTTTGAGTTCTTGTCAAATCTCAAAGGTTGCCATGGAATCAATTTGAGACTTGTTCTGAGAAAACTGGGCTAAATGCATGCACATAAAGTGTCGTCCCTGATATGTCTTTGCAGTATGCCCAAGCTAATCATGTACAACACTTTCCGCTCTTTATATATTTTTCATTTAAAGGAAGTGCCTCTTTAGCGAAAATCCAGTTTAGGAAAGTGTCACCCTTGATTAGCGTATGCCGACTGCACAGTTTAATCTAGGATGACACTTTATGTGCATGCATTAAGACCCCTTTTCCCAGAGAGAGGTTAATTCCTTTTTCCCAATGTGAGGTTAATTTCATCTGATATAGAAACGTAACTATGATAAACCAGTTTCACACCATGATAGGTTTCTTCTACAACTCATTCCTTCTTCTCAAGCACCATGGGGAAATGTATGACCTTGACCTCGTTGCCATAGTCACACACGATGGTGGAGCTCTCCAGGGAGTGTACATGGTGCAGGAAGGGGGCGCTGCTGCCCTGGCGCAGGCTAACAGTGCGCACCAACTCACCCTTGTGCAGGTCCCATAGGTACAGGCAGCCCTGAAGTGAATGACAGTTGTTTATCTAACCTTACTATAAACCTATTTAGTTTACGTTAATAGCATAGAAGGCCAAAGGCTAATTGAAACGAGTCCATTTCCAGAGTAGAACCACCACTTGGTGTCTTTGGGAGAGATTTACAGAATGCTCTGAGAGTGGGGATCAAACCCGTTGCTAGGCAGATGTCCTATCCACAGTACACAGAGGCGACCTTTATCTAACCTTGCCTTTAATACTCTTTTATCCCACTTTTACAGCGAATTCGGTTGATTAAAGCCCCGTTGATTAAATATCCCCGTTGATTAAATATCATCTATAATCAACGGCAGGAAATGACGTCAATATTTTGACGAAATGAAATAAATCCAGCGAAATTATCCAGTCAAACTAATATTGTTTAAACAAAAAGGTTTACAAAATAAAAAGTGGGATAAATAGAACAATAGATTAGTGTTGATTATAGATCAGGTTTATCAAGCTCGGCACGAAAACGTAAAAGCACTCGCCAAGGCTCGTGCTTTTTGTTTTCTAAGCCTCGCATGATAAACCTGATCTATAATCAACACTTACCTATTATTCTCTATGTTTCACCCACTAATATAGGTCACATGTGGTGATTGTGATCCTGTTAACCCTTTCCCTTTCAGATACAAATTTTTATGTGTTTGTAGTCCCTGAGAAAATCAAATTCATGATGTTTGGAACTAGAATCAAATTTAAAAGGCTTCATTTTTAAGCCTAAGATACTGATGAGCAGCAAACATTATAAACCTGACCAGCCTGCAAGTCCTCGTTTCATGCTGGTTGCACATAGCCATTTTCACTTTGCTTCTGAGAGGTAAGGGGTTAAATTCAGTGCACCTCAATGAAGTCCTGTTAATACCATACTGCTGTAGAAATATCTTTTTTGGTATTGGCTTAACAAGGTCACACATGTTATTGGTTCAGTACAAGGTCACACATGTTATTTGTTCAGTACAAGGTCACACCTGGCATTGGTTCAGTACATGGTCACACATGGTATCGGTTCAGTACAAGGTCACACATGGTATTGGTTCAGTACAAGGTCACACATGGCATTGGTTCAGTACAAGGTCACACATGTTATTGGTTCAGTACAAGGTCACACATGTTATTGGTTCAGTACAAGGTCACACATGGTATTGGTGAAGTACATGGTCACACATGGTATTGGTTCAGTACAAGGTCACACATGGTATTGGTTCAGTACAAGGTAACACATGGTATTGGTTCAGTACAAGGTCACACATGGTATTGTTTCAGTACAAGGTCACATATGGTATCAGTTTAGTACAAGGTCACACATGGTATTGGTTCAGTACAAGGTCACACGTGGTATTGGTTCAGTACAAGGTCACACAAGGTATTGGTTCAGTACAAGGTCACACATGGTACTAGTTCAGTACAAGGTCACACATGGTATTGGTTCAGTACAAGGTCACTAGTGGGTAACATCCAGCCAAACTAAACAGTATTTATTCAAATAATAGCACATGATGCCATAATTTAACACTGAGTACGTCAGTTTAGCATTGAGACCAAGGTTCACGAGGTTCCAGGGCTTGTTTTTCTTGTGTGAGAATGCCCGTTTTTCACAAATTAGGGAAATTTGCGACAAAATTTTTCACAATTTCAAGAAGTTCGCGACTCAAATTTTCACGATGTTAGAAAGTTCGGGACTCATTTTTGAACATTTCATGACTAATTTTGTAACAATATTGAACAGTTTACTACTTATTTTTATCATAATTTTGAATAGTTAACGACTAATTTTTTTCACAAAATGGGGGGGGGGGGGCCAAGGCCACTTAAAAAAAAACAGGAAAAAAAGCCCTGAAGATCAGATCGGAAAAGAAAATGGTCATTGGAATATTGTGACTTGTTACAGGGCACCCTGCAAAGATTGGTGTATACTAAGGTGTTAAAGGAACAATTGAAAAGTGGTATAGGAATAAAAAGACATTAGGTTAGTCATGGACTATATCATAAGTATAAAATAAATTTCAATTTGAGCCTTGTTCTGTAAAAACTGGGCGTAATACATGAAGATTCAGTGTTATCCCAGATTAGCTTGTGCAGTCCACACATGGTAATCAGAAATAACATTTTTTCCCTGAATAGGATTTTTATAAAAAAAATCCCACTTTTAAACCAAACAAATTCTATAAAAGGCGAAAGTGTCCGTGCTGATAAGCCTGTGCAGACAGCACAGGCTAATCTGAGATGACACTTTACCCACTTGAATAAGTCAAGTTCACACAGAATGAGGCTCAAATGGAAGTCCAGAACAACCTTATTGCCTTAGAAATAGGCTCATATATCAACCAGTTATACACCGAGCCCCTCTCACCTGCCCACCAGTGACCACAAAGTTGTTACACAATATGGCCATGGAGGTGCCACATGAGGTCTCCATCTCGACGGAGTACAGCAGGTGTCCCCGCTTCCTCTCCCACACGCACAGCTTGTCGTCCAGGCCTGAGCATTTGAACATTTACATTGTTAAAACATAACTAGCCTTCTCTTACATCCTACATTCTCACAAAAATCTATATATTTGTAAAAAAAGCTTAAACAGTTATTAAATTGTAAGTTGTTGCTTTCACTTTTTTCTCTGAATTCGTCTTTGATTTGTGATTTTGATGCATGCATATTTGTGTATTCATATTGTCATATTGGCATAATTGCTACATTGTTTTTGACGATAAGCTGTAAATGCTTAAGTCGCAAAATAACTATCTGTTCTATATGGAAAAATGGGGCTTTATGCAAGTGCAAAAGTACTAGTCCAAATTAGCCTACACAGTCTGCACAGGCTAATCAGGGATGACACTCTCTACTTTTATAAAATTTGTCACAAGGAAATCTTTCCTAATTTAAAATCCAGTCTAGATGGAAAGTGTCGTTCCTGATTAGCCAGTGTGGATTGCACAGGCTAATTGGGGATTCGGGGACGACACACATCCATTTAGCCCTGTCTACCTGAGCTTATGATGTACGTGTCTGTGCAAGTCAGCCCCATCACTGTTGCCTCGTGACCTTTGACCTTGTGCACGCAGTGACCTGTCAACAGGTCCCACAGTCGGATGGTGCCGTCAGCTGCGCCACTCACTGCCGCATACGGAGTGCACTGGAACGATTGTATGAGCAGAGTCACGTGAAAATGGATCTTATACCAATTGCAGCCACTGTAAAGTCACCAAATACTGAGTGCACTAGAATGATTTTATGAGCTGCATCATGCAAAAATGGTTCTTATGCAGCCAGCGCAACTCCAAACAATGGCAGTCTGGTCAGGAGCGACTCTGTATTCTATAAAGTCACGAAATGTTTCCTGGTCTCATAAGCGGACAGGGTTGCTCCTGAACAGACTGATCTGATGGGCAGGCTGGCCTGAAGCTACACTGGCTGAATATTGCTTAAGACCCATTTTCGTATAATGCGGGTTTTATAATTCTTGTACAAATAGAGTTTTCAAGGTTTTTGCAATCAACACAGACTCTTCCCTATTTATTGCTTATTTGATGTACATAAACACAATTCAACAAGAGCTGTGTTTGTGAAACACATAGAGGATATTTGTTGAATTTGGTGGATAATCGATTTTAATTCACAAGTGATCATATAAAATAATATTTTCACGAGTGGCACAGCCATGAGTGAAAATATATATTTTCTATGATCACGAGTGAATTAAAATCGATATTCACCGAATCCAACAAATGTTATTTTTATTTTATGCTTTTTTCATCGTTTATATATACATTGTTTAGTTTAAGTTAAGAATTTCGCTGGGATAATGACGTCATTTCGTCAAAAAATGACGTCATTTCACAGTAAACAGTGAAAATTATCGATAATTTTCACTGATAATTTTCACTGTTTGAAACAGTGAAATTATCATTTAAATCACTGATATTTCACTATAAACCACCGGAAAGCATAAAATAAAATGCCCCCTACTGCACAGCTTTGAAGCCATTTATTTGACCTTTGACCTTGAAGGATGACCTTGACCTTTCACCACTCAAAATGTGCAGCACCATGAAATGCCAAGTTGCTATCATCAATATTGCAAAAGTTATGACCAAGGTTAAAGTTTTGGGACAGACACACACATACAATGACAGACAGACACATATTATGACAGACAGACACATACAATGACAAACAGACAGTCCAAAAACAATATACCCCTGATCATTCGATCTGGGGGCATAAAAAGGTTTATTTATAATTCTTACTTGAAATAAAGTTCTTATGTTGATCAATTCATTAATAGTTTCCAATAACTCAAGTTTCCAATGGTCTTTGAATGAATCTGACCGCATAATGACACAGTAAATATATATGCAGGTAAAGGCACAGAAGACAAACAGAAGTTAATAACATTCCCCAGGCATTACCTTGTCTAGGTACAGACAGGAGATGGCCCCAGCATGACCATGAAGGGTGTACAGACACTTGTAATCCTCCAGACGAAACACCTGAAATGCACAAACATTCTTCACTGGTTCTATGCAGACAGACCAAACTAGTCCTATGTACAATGTTGTTTTTTCAACCCCAATCATGTGATTTTACTGCGTAATTGTCCTTACAATTAAGTGTGGCTTATTTGATCTCTATCAGAAATATATTGGTGCTTTTCATCCATGCAGAACATGATTCAATTGTTCAAATAATGTTTTTAAAAAACTGGATTGAAAACTGCACACAAACTTTAGACCAAATTTGAACATTAATAAGATATTTCCATGTTTAAGCTTACTAAAAACAAACAGTATCACGTATACTTGCCAATAACCACAAACATTGAACCCTGTCTTACTGATTACAGTCATTCTCATCTTGTCATATAAGCAAACAATTTTTTGCAGAAAAACAGCTCCATTAATCCTGTACATTTTGTACCTGTTTTTTTAAAAAACTGTTTCAATAAGTAATTTTTTGATAACAGGCATTGCATCAAAGATGGCAGTGGATATCCATTTACAATAGCAAATGCTCACAAACATTCAACATGACAGAGGCCTGCCTAAGTAAGAATCAAAAGATTTCATCAGTGGGATGATTAAGAGTGTCACACAAATTTGAGTAATAAATAGAGGATATTTGTTGGATTCAATGGAATATTGATTTTATTTCACGAGTGATCATAATTTTTTAATTTTTTTTAATGCTCACATGTGAATTAAAATCGATATTCCATTGAATCCAACACATTTTCTTTTTATTTTATGCTTTTTCACCATTTATTTACATTGTAAAAGAGTTTAACTGGATACTTTCGCTGGATTTATAACGTCATTTTGTCGAAAAAATGACGTCATTTCACAGTAAAACAGTGAAAAATATCAATATTTTTCACTGTTATTTTTTTTCGCAGTTTAAAACTGTGAAATATCAGTTTTATTTCACTGTTATTTCTTTATAAACCACCGGAAAGCATAAAATAAATGAGCCTTGGAAAATAGGGCTTTATGTGCATTAAGTGTCATCCTAGATTAGCATACATGCCATACGTCCCGGATTGTCTGGGACAGTCCCGGAAATGAAGAACTTGTCCCGCTGTCCCTGAAATCTGTCAAATGTCCCGGAATTTACAAAATTCATATATACATGTACCTTATCTTAGGCTTAACTGCACCTCGAATCTGTGTATATCTGCAGCGTCTCCATGACAATGCCTACCCGAATAGGCAGACTATAATAATACACTACGTGTCAAAATCGATCAATTAACAGGGGTCCTGTTATCATATCGATTGTCTCACGTTCGCGGTCAAACCGAAAAGGCGGCATTGTTTAATGTGGTTGTTAATTGACTTTAATCTACTACGTCATTATTTCCCGCTGCGTACGGGCAAAGGATAGTTGTTCACACATCGGAAGTCCAACATCGCTGAGTAAAAAATTAAAAGCAGTTTATGTTTGCACGTTTAACCGACAAAGAAGTTGAGTAAAAAAGTACAAACAAGTGTGTAACTAATGTGTGACTGTCCGGATTATAAGTTGACGATCTACCGGTACTGTTTTGTTGTATTTTTTATTGTGATTGGTTGTATGTATTGTGAATTGATTTGAGTTGACGATCTAACGGTACTGTATTGTTGTATTTTTTATTATATAAATGTTATAAATGAATAAAGGCGTATCAACAACTACGCGTTAATCACCGGTCTTAATAACAATAACGCCGTGACGTCACCATCTATGTTTAGAACGCTTACACTAAAAACACGTGGCTTGTATCTAGTAACGGAAGTAGTAATATTTAATTTGACGTTAATAGATCAAGTGTATTTCGGATAGGCTTTCGAACTTATGCAATTAACGATGCGAAACAAAAAAAACGTACCAAAAAAGTAAATGTCTATAAATATCGCTATATTTTATACGTGTCCCGGAAAATCGGCAAAAGTCCCGGACAATTTAACTCAATGTCCCGGAATTGGTCTGAAAAATTATGGCATGTATGTAGATTAGCCTGTGCAGTGCTTACTGGATAAGCAGGGACGACACTTTTTTTTTTTAAGGAATTTGTTCTTCAAAGGAATTATCTTCTTAGCAAAAATCTAGTTTATGCGGAAAGTGTCATACCTGATTAGCCTGTGCACACTATGCGCACATGCATAAAGAAAGGTTACCTTGAGCGTGAAGTCCTGACTGCCAGACACTATGCGGCCCCCCTCTGTAACAAGCACTGTGATGGGTCTCTGGTGGGCCTGCGTGGTCTGTACCAGCGTGCAGTGTATCCCCTCGTCCCACAGTCGCAGGTCATCACTCCCACATCGACCGTGACTCATGTGACGGGAGTGGCCTGAATGGGGAGTGCAGTTAATATAACAGTGCTAGAGATAATGATATATAATAAGTGGAGTTATATTACACAGCTTGCAATAATGACCTATTATATAAATCATGGGATATATATTACGGCCCTCATATTAATATCACAATGCAAAAACATAAGATTTATATAACATTGCTAAGAATTTCACGTGAGTGACCTCAACACGATGGATGCAGTGTAGGGATTACAGGACATGGTATCAGGAACAAACTGAAGTCAATATTCTGAGTTTTTGGTCCATTTTTGAGATGAAGACCGTCATGCTCAATTTTGTGTTCACTGACATTGTTTTAAGTTTTGAGTCGGACTCAACCCTGAATTTGAACAAGAAGATGTAAATATTCCTATAGCTAAAATTTGAGATTGTTCCTGAGCTGACTGGCATTCTCAGTGTTCAACTCAGTTGTAACTCCAATCTCAACTGCTGAGTTGAGTTTATAATTAAAGAATATTCACAATATTACAGAGCAAAAGATAATTATCTCTTACGTAATACATTTATTTATAATACAGCACTCACATTTATATTTCAATTCTAAAATGTTCATTGTAGGTCAAACTTTTAGATAACAGAGTTAAAATTTATATAAAAAAGCTTAGAATTTAATTTAAGAGCTAAGATATTTAATTTAGAGCTAAGATTTACATCACAGTCTTCAGTATTGTATATAACAGTGTGAAGATTTATATTCAGAAATCAGAATAAACAAGCAAATTCGTTGAATTGATATCACCCACCAATATGCTTCTTGACACAAAAGTGTTATATTTGACACTCAAAAAAGCATTTTTTCAAGATACAAAGGGTCATAACTCCATTATTAACAGATGATGTACAATGCCATTTGGCATGCACCATCCTCTTATTCATATATATACTCATACCAAGTTTCAATGAAATTGGCCAAAGCACTTCCAAAATATGGCTCCGGACACAAAAAAACAACATTTTTTCAAGATAAAAAAGGCCATAACTCCATTATTAACAGATGGTGTACAATGCCATTTGGCGTGCATCAACCTCTTATTCATATATATACTCATACCAAGTTTCAATGAAATTGGCCAAAGCACTTCCAAGATATGGCTCCGGACACACAAAAAAAGCATTTTTTCAAGATAAAAAGGGTCATAACTCCATTATTAACAGATGGTGTACAATGCCATTTGGCGTGCATCAACCTCTTATTCATATATATACTCATACCAAGTTTCAATGAAATTGGCCAAAGCACTTCCAAGATATGGCTCCGGACACACAAAAAAAAGCATTTTTTCAAGATAAAAAGGGCCATAACTCCGTTATTAACAGATGGTGTACAATACCATTTGGTGTGCATCATCCCCTTATCCATATATATACTCATGCCAAGTTTAAATGAAATCCGCCAAAGCACTTCCAAGTTATGGCTCCGGACGGATAGAAAGAGGGACGGAAGGACGGACAACGCCAAAACAATATCCCTCCGCCTATGGCGGGGGATAATTAACCTAGAGCTTTGATTGTAGTTATTTATAAATACAACCCATAATTTAACCTAGCATTCCCAAAAATTCAAATTCATATTACAGGTATAAATCTACATGTATATTAAGCAGCTTCTCTGCTATATTTTTTTAATTTTCAGGGGAAATATTCTTATTCAGTAAATAAACATCACATTGCCCAAACCCGTTCTATCAAAACGTCTTTCTCAGAGCATCTAGATTCCTGTTCACATTTTAAGGGACCAAGTTAGGGGTCCAGGGCTTGTTGACTCTTGCTTATTAGTCACCTTTATTTTATGCTTTCTGGTGGTTTATAGAGAAATATCAGTGAATTAAAACTGATAATTTCACTGTTTCAAGCAGTGAAATTATCAGTGAAAATTATAGACCAAAAATCATAAAGCTCCGATAATAAGACAGTTCCACAAATCTAACCTTTGATTTTCCTGTTCAGGCTACTGGGTGACAGAGGTGTAGAGGATTTTGTAGTCTGGAATGTCTCCAGTTCTAGGAAGTCAACTGTCCCGTCGAGGCGCGCGGCAATGACCCGGTGACCCACCAGGTTCACTCCTGCAGTATTTTTTTTGCTTTATATTTTACATACTGTGCCTTTTGCAATGGGAAAAATAGTTTTATAAACCATGAAATTGGGAAAAAAATAAAATGATAATAGTTTTATAATAATAACAGTATAAAAATTGTTAATAATTGCATGTAATTTTTTTTACTTAAATGTAATAAAGGGCTCCAGAATTATATTGCTGTGTAATATACTCAATAAACCAATAATTGAGTTTATTAGAAAAGTTTGGAATCTTTTTAGGGAAATTTTGGTTAGTTTTTTGGAAAAAATGATACATTTGGCTATTGGGAGACAGGCTGATAAGAGGCTGTAATTTTGGAGGAAATTTATTACTGACCTGTCACCCCCTGACTCTTGTTGCTGTACACACACTTCAGACTCCCATTGGTGGGATCCCAAAACTGAAAACATGTCGACAAGGGTAACAATTGTACATTTCAAGGTGGAAATGAAAATAAAAATCATATAAATTTGAAATCATGATTAAAATTTGAAAAAAATGTTGGCAAAGCACAAAATTGTATTTACTATAAATGTGGCTATAGGATGTAGTCTTTATAGAAATGAGCTGTGTTCTAAGAAAACCAAGCTTAATGGATAAGTGTTAACCCTTTACCACTAAGATATGTATTTTGACGCATTTGTAGTCCCTTACCTTAGAAAGTTACATTTAATTAAATACCTTTCTTACTAAATTCAAGTTTTAAAGGCTTCATTTTCAACCCTTATTAACTGATGAGCAGCAAACAGCATAAAACCTGAACAGACTGCAAGTTACTTGTAGGCTATTCTGGTTTTATGCTGGTTGCACAATTTTGCTTCATATGGGGGAAATTTTTTGCTCAAACTGGATTTTCATACAGCACAGGCTAATTTGGGGCCACAGTATATGTATATGCAGCAATCTGTTTTTCCAAGAGAGGCAAAATTAAATTACTTTTCAAAAGAGATGTATGAAGGCCATACTTTGCTTCATCTAGTAAACTTGAGAAGAACCCCATTCGAGTTTTCTATTTGATTAAGAGGAATAAATGTTTGTACATTTAAAATTTAAATAAATACATTTGAATGATCTTGCATGTTGGAAAAAAGCTCACTTGACATCATATATCTTCATATTCAGTTTTATAACAATATATAAATACGCAAATGGATCTGCTTTTGCATTATAAGTAAAGGTGAATTTAATAACTTTTCAATCCCAACTAAGTGCTATATACTGTTTTACAGGTGTCTTTGAAATAAGTCTCATTATCTCTCAATTAATGTTACTGAAAGACAAACATATCATTTTTTTAATTAACAATGACCTTTATTCCCAATCACACCACTCATATATGCAATCCCATGCTATGCCTTCATACAAGGTAAATTTATTGAGTAATTGAGAATTATTTATTGAAGAGTTGGCATTCTTTGTATCTAATATTGTGCCGTATGTATCTATTGAACTGTATTGTAAACAATTGGTCACTTCCCTTAAATAAACAACTCAAGAAGCGGATATTAATAAAATGTTTTATCCTCTGAAACAGTTTCTTAAGTTCAATTATTTCTATCAGGTGTTTTATTAAGTTTTAAAGGAAAAAATGATTTCCAAAAGTTGGCAGGGGAATTAAAGTTAAATTTTACATGAGCTTCATATAGTGACTGGGTGTTGCTTACTTTTTCGGTCAAAATAAAAGGGTCATTTACCAGAGTGTAAATGCAACACCTGATATTCAGCAATTGACAAATCAATGACAATTCTTCGCATTTTTGCATGACCAGTACCTCTATTTTTCCATTGCCACAGCCCACCACGACCAGGTTTCCTCTGCATGTGAGAGACCAGATGGGAGCTGGGGGAAGCTCAGTGATCGAAGAGTCACCCATGGGATCACCTGCAACATAACTAAAATTGAGCCTCGCTTTGGGAAAACGGGACTTAATGCATGTGGGTAGTGTCGTTTTAGATTAGCATGTGCAGTTCGCACAGGATAATTGAGAGGAAACTTTCCACCTAAAGTGTTTTTTTGTTTATAAGTGACATGCTTTAAAAAAAGTCCATACAAGGCTTTAAGGTTGTCCCAGATTAGCCTGTGACCCACACATGCCTTATTTCTCCAGAGCCTAGCTCAAATGTGTAGGAATGAAAAGGGCTAGCTCCAGGTTAGATGGGTCATTCAATGAGGCAGAATTGCAATACAATGTAATGCATGTTATAAACATGTATTAATAGCTGTTGTTTTGCTTAAATAAATAGCGGCCCTAATAATCATTATAATTATTGATCGTCATGACAGTTTGTCCCCATGTTACTAAATTTATTGCTCAGTATCATAAAGGGGCCGTTAATCCGATAATAACTCCCATAAGACTTGACAATAGCAGTAAAAACAGCGTTTGTAACACTTACACGCTTCAGTGATTTCAATTTATACTCTGCACTGTAAGTCGCTTACATCATCGTAAATCAAAATTTACAACTGACAGACGCTGGCCGCTAATGCTCGGTAGCGTGCTTTCGATTCACAGTATACATTTTCGGATAGGATTTTACCGATTTTTTGAAATCCGCCACTTTTAAAAAATCGGAGCCACTTTTAAAAATTTAGCACCATTTGGCACCAATTGCGATCGACAGTGAAACCCCTCTGTACAAAGGGAAGCGAGTTTGAGGAGGGGGGGGAAAGAAAATAACAAGAGCTCCCGTTAATAATTGATAGGAAATGATTTTCACAGTCATTGTGAGTGACCTTGACATTTGACCTAGTGACCCCAATTTCAATAGGGGTCATCTATTGTCCAAAGCCAATGCACATGGGAAGGATCAAGCCAATCGGTGAATCAGTTGACGAGTTATTGATAGGAAACTATTTCACACTTAGTGTGACAGTGCCCTTGACCTTTGACCTAGTGACCCAAATTTTAATAGAGGCCATCTACTGTCAAAATCCAATGCACATGGGAAGTATCAAGCCAATAGGTCCCACCGCTCACAAGTTATTGATTGGAAACAATTTTCTTTCTAAGAGTGACAGTGACCATGACCGTTGACCTCGATTTCAAGGGGGGTCTTCTACTGTCAAAGGCCACATGCACATGGTAAGTATCAAGCCAAGCCAATTGGTCAATCCGTTCACAAGTACTTGATCGAAAACAAACTGGTCTACAGACAGACAGTCACCAACCAACCGACATCCAGCACAACAATACACCCCCTCTTTTCGAAGGGGGCATAACAAAATGCACATACAAATTATTTTTATATTTAAAGAGGAAATAAACAATTAAAGGGGAAATCTCCAAGACTGAGTTGTCACCTTTACTTGTCTGAACATATTCGGTAACTGATGTTTAAAGCAGGGTAAAATTAACCAAAATCTACCTTACTGGAAAGGGCTCAGCTCTATTTCACTTCTGGCAAAACAAAAAGGTCTGCGTTAACAACATTTCTTTTGTTTGAAACACAAAAACTGCATGAAGTTTGTTGCAAAACAAAGCAAACAAAACCTTCACTTGCAAAACAAATGTTCACTAACATATGTGAGGGTGCAGGTAATTTGTGTAATTTTCAGGCGTTGGCATTTAAGTTTATACAATACTTCTGCTTCAATTTTTTTTTCCTTATTAAATAATTTATTTTACCAACATGAGACAATATCAGCAAAAAATTCCCTAATGAATCATTGATCCTTTTTCTAGCTGTACATGTTTTCCTTACCAAATAATAAATATTCCCACTCCAAGCACTGTAAATCAAAACAGGACCTGTTTGAAACCATTTATTCTTGTCATTTATCTTATTGAAAACATCATTTTTATCAATACTGGTTTCTTAAACAAACAGCCATACAAAATTGCACATGTTTACCTTCACTCCAGCTTTTTGAGCGATTTGCTCTTCTTTCAAATATTCTTGCATCCTCATCTTGCTGTGACTCCATGTAATACTTTTTATGTTCTTCGTAGGTCTCCTTAAAACTGTCTTCAAAATTAAAACCCGAAGAGTTAACACTTTTATCACTGATATTACTAAAATGTTCAGAAATATCACTCTGAGAAAAACTTGAAGAACTCTCGTCTTTTTCACCTTCACCTTTCCTATCAATTTGTTGTCGTGGCATAGAAAACATAGCAGAAAAATTCGTATCTATGGTGCTCCTTAAATCTGGAAAATGTTCAAACTTTTCTCTATTTAATTCAGCATGTGGAGTTCTCTCTTTGGGTTCATGTTTCCTCCTGTGCCTCATTTGTGGTCTTTCTGCTACATCATCCTGGAGAGCACTGAGGTCAAGGTCCCTGCTGCTGACCTTTGGGTTACCATGGTTACCGTGATATTCTGCATACAGTTCAGCATCACTGTCCTCCACGTTTCTACCTTCACACGGCTTTCGTCTCATTGGAGGTGTGGCACTAACAGGCATAAAGAAGGTATTACAAAAGCAATACAGTTTAACAGTTCGTACATATTTTTTTGTCTAAAATTTAATGTATATAAATACCTATTTCATATATTTTTCTGCAATTCTGAATTTTACTTTTATACAAACTTAGCACCCTAACACAGTACCTTCCCAATCCAATTTACTAAAAACAAGGGCTGTTTGTAAAATATGCATGTCCCCCATATGGGCTGTCAGTTGTAGTGGCAGCCATTGTGTGAATACGTTTTTTGTCACTGTGACCTTGACCTTTGACCTAATGTAAGTTATCATCCGGAAACCATTGTACTATTTCTAGTCACTGTGACCTTGACCTTTGACCTAGTGACCTGAAAATCAATAGGGGTCATCTGCCAGTCATGATCAATGTACCTATGAAGTTTCATGATCCTAGGCGTAAGCATTCTTGAGTTATCATCCGGAAACCATTTTACTATTTTGAGTCACTGTGACCTTGACCTTATGACCTATGTCAGAGGACAGCGCGCTCGGCTATTCGAGTGCTTGACAGTATAACGTAAACCATCATGGGGAAATTGTTCATATTCAATAATTTATTTGACGATCTTTCAAAAATAAAAAAATTTAAAAATAAAATAACAAGGGACAAAATTGTCACAAAACCAGGTTTTTATAGTGAAAATAAAAATCTGATAAAGGGAGAAAACTCAAACTGAAATTTTGAAATGAACAAACAAAATTAACCCCCTTTGTAAGTTTGTTTTAAAAAAAAATCTATTTTTAGTCGTGGCGACCTTGACATTGGAGATATTGACGTGATTCTTTCGTGCGACACACCGTCCCATGATGGTGCCAAATGATTTTAAAATCTCACAATGAATGACATAGTTATGGCCAGGACAAGCTCATTTATGGCCATTTTTGACCTTTGAACTCAAAGTGTGACCTTGACCTTGGAGATATCGACGTTATTATTTCGCGCGACACACCGTCCAATGATGGTGAACAAATGTGCCAAATGATTTTAAAATCTGACAATGAACGACATAGTTATGGCCCGGACAAGCTTGTTCCGCCCGCCCGGCAGCCAGCCCGCCCGCATTCGCCAATCTAATAACCAGTTTTTTCCTTCGGAAAACCTGGTTAAAAATTGGGGGGGGGGGGGGTAGGGGGGTGAGAGAGAGGTATAATGTGGGGTGTGTTAATTTATTAGATGTTTAAAAAAAAAAAATATTTTTTTTTGGGGGGGGGGGGGGGGGGGGTAGGGGGGGGGTGAGAGGGGGGTATAATGTGGGGTGTGGTAATTTATTAGATGTTTAAAAAAAATGTTTTTTTTGGGGGGTGGGGGGGGATAGGGGGGTGGGGGTGAGAGGGGGGTATAATGTGGGTGGGGTAATATATTAGATGTTTAAAACAAAATTGGGGGGTGGGGGGGGGGTAGGGGGGGTAGGCGGGGAATGAGAGGGGGGTATAATGTGGGGTGTGGTAATTTATTAGATGATGTTTTAAAAAAAAAATTGGGGGGGGGGGTGAGGTTGGGGGGGGGGAGGGATTCTGGTAGGGGCGTGGGGTATTGTTTGGGTGGAATACATTGTGGTATTCAGGTAAGTGTTGTTTTGTCAAAGTAATAATAAAATGTGATCATAAATAAAGAAGTTATGGCAATTTAAGCAAAATGTTCAATTATCTAAGTGTAAAAGGGACCATAATTATTTCAAAATGCTTGATACAGTGGTCTACTCTTGTTTATGGTTGGGGTCATGTTGGTTAACAAGTATGCAACATATAAAAGCAATATGTCAAAGGATATAGGGAATTTTTGGGGTAGTACGCAAACTTTAACATAGATTTATCAAATACATGTATATGCATATTCTAAGTATAAAAGGGGTAATAATTATGAAAAATGCTTGATAGAGTTGTCTGTTCTTGTTTATAGGTTGGGGTGATGTTGGTGAACAAGTATGCAAAATATAAAAGCAATATGTCAAGGGACAATGAAAAAAATAACAAATGATCTCACACTAACATGAACAAATATCCTCTATTTATTCAACATGAAATTTAAACTTATTGAATTTGTTTCCCCTGTATATAAGAAAGATATAATAGTGTATTACCTCCCCTGTCCTGCTTATATTTATATTAATCAACACTATTAAACATAACACAATATTTAATATACAAAATATATTTAAAAAAATACCTGACATCCATTGGATAAATAACAAGATGTGTTTGTGAAACACAATGTCCCCCTATATGATGTTTGACCTTGTAGGATGACCTTGACCCCTATATGATGTTTGACCTTGAAGGATGACCTTGACCCTTCACCACTCAAAATGTGCAGCTCCATGAGATACACATGCATTTCAAATATAAAATTGCTAGCTTCAATATTGCAGAAGTGACATTACATGAGCAATTTTGACCCATATATTTGACCTTGAAGGATGACCTTGACCTTGACCTTTCACCACTCAAAATGTGCAGCTCCATGAGATACACATGCATGCCAAATATCAAGTTGCTATCTTCAATATTGCAAAAGTATTCATAAAATAAGCGATTTGGGCCACATATATTTGACCTCTGACCTTGAAGGATGACCTTGACCTTTCACCACTCAAAATGTGCAGCTCCATGAGATACACATGCATGCCAAATATCAAGTTGCTATCTTCAATATTGCAAAAGGACTCATAAAATGAGCGATTTTGGCCAAATATATTTGACATCTGACCTTGAAGGATGACCTTGACCTTTCACCACTCAAAATGTGCAGCTCCATGAGATACACATGCATGCCAAATATCAAGTTGCTATCTTGAATAAAAATCTCATATTCTGATAATATTTTTGCTGATCCACTTTATTTTACTCAAGTGATGATGTTTCATTGGACTGATAATTATAGATTTAGGATTACAGACCAGTTGCTTCAGTTAAATTGTTCAGAGTTCGCCCTGTTGGCTGCGTATGTGTTCTTGAGTTAATATCCAAAAACCATTTTACCATTTCGAGTCACAGTGACCTTGACCTTTGACCTAGTGACCTCAAAATCAATAGGGGTCATCTGCGAATCATGATCAATGTTCCTATTAAGTTTCATGATCCTAGGCCAAAGCGTTCTTGAGTTATCATCATGAAACCACCTGGTGGACGGACCGACCGACATGTGCAAGCAATATACCCCCTCTTCTTCGAAGGGGGGCATAAATATTCCTAATTGAAGATATCAGATCCAAAATATAATATGACCTATAAGATTCCTGGAAAGATTCAGTATATGTAGGTAGCATGTTTCACTTTTTTATTGTACTTCATCAATTTACATAAATGCGAAAAAAAGGAATGGAAATGTATTTATATCACTAGAAAAATAATCAGATGATAAATTCTTGCTAACATTTTGTTATATAAGGCAAGTTACCAATTGCCTGTGCCATAAAAAAACAAGAGGGCCATGATGGCCCTGTATCGCTCCACTGTTTTTTATGCAAAAAAAGCGTGCAATGCGCATGGGTTGAAATTTGGCCCCAGGGGCATAATTTGAACAAACTTGGTAGAGAACTATAAGAAGTCACTACATACCAAATTTGGTAGCCCTAGGCCCAATGGTTATGGACAGGAAGATTTTTAAAGTTTGCAAAAAAGAGGCTTTATATAAGCATATGTTCAGTTTTGTGACCCCCGGGGCAGGGTAAAATTTGAGCCCAGGGGAATAATTTGAACAAATTTAGTAGAGGACTATTAGATGTCACTACATACCAAATTTAGTAGCCCTAGGCTCTTTAATTATGAACAAGAAGTTTTTTTTAAGTTTGCACAAAATAGGCCTTATTTAAGCATATGTTCATTTTTGTGACCCCCGGGGCAGGGCAAATTTGACCCCAGGGGCATAATTTGAAAAAAAACTTGGTAAAGAACTTAAAGATTTTAATACATACCAAATTTGGTAGAAATAGGCCCAATGGTTATGGACAAGATGATTTTTAAAGTTTGCACAAAATAGGCCCAATATAAGCTTATGTTCAATTTTGTGACCCCTGGGGAACAGTCAAATTTGATCCCAGGAGCTTAATTTGAACAAACTTGGTAGAGGACTATTAGATGTCACTACATACCAAATTTGGTAGCCCTTTGCCATACGGTTATCATGGACAAGAAGCTTTTTAAAGTTTGCACAAAATAGGCCTTATTTAAGCGTATGTTCATTTTTGTGACCCCCGGGCAGGGTCAAATTTGACCCCAGGGGCATCATTTGAACAAACTAAGTAGAGAACTATTAGATGTCACTACATACCAAATTTGGTAGCCCTATGCCTACGGTTATGGACAAGCAGCTTTTTAAAGTTTGCACAAAATAGGCTTTATATAAGCATATGTTCATTTTTGTGACCCCCAGGGCAGGGTCAAATTTGACCCCAGGGGTATAATTTGAACAAACAAAGTAGAGAACTATTAAATGTCACTACATACCAAATGTGGTAGCACTAGGCCCAATGGTTATGGACAAGTAGATTTTTAAAGTTTGCACAAAATAGGCTTTATATAAGCATATGTTCAATTTATTGACCCCCAGGGCAGGGTCAAATTTGACCCAAGGGGCATAATTTCAACAAATTTGAAAGAGGTTCACCCCAGGAACAATTGTGAGAAGTTTTATCAGAATTGGACTTGTAGTTTAGGAGAAGAAGATGTTTAAAGAAAAAGTTAACGCACGCACGCACGACGGACACAGGACCATGACATAAGCCCCACTGGCCTCTGGCCAGTGGAGCTAAAAACCATTTAACACGAAATTTAACATACAAATTGATTGCGTAAAACAATTTAACCTCATAGCATATCAATTCAAAATAAACAAGATCACCGCATAGCGGGTGTCAACACTCGGCTGTGGTTGCAGTTTTGAATAAATGAAAGCTTGTCAGATGTGACCTTGACCTTTGACCTAGTGACCCCAAAATGGGTGTGGTGTGTAGAACTTTGAAGTTTGAAAGTTGTATGTGAAAGCACTTTGATTTTAGAGCCCATGTTAAGGTTTAAGCGCGAAGCGGACGGCAGACGACGAGCTGGCTATGACAATACCTTGGGTTTTCTCCGAAAGCAGACGAGCTAAAAAAACTATTAAAAAGAATATGAACCTTTCTCTTGAAAAACCCAGGGCATGTACCAAGGTGTCATCTAAGATCAGCCTGTAAAGTCTTAGAAGAGACAACCTTTACGGAAAAATATTATAAAAGGATAAAGTATTGTCCCTGATAAGCAAGAGCATTAAGCCCCTTTTTTCCAGAGCCAGGCTTATTTAAGTATATGAGCCTTGTTCTGAGAAAACTGGGCTTAATACATATGCGTAAAGTGTTGTCACAGACTAGCCTGTGCAGTCCTTACAGGCTAATCAGGGACAAAATTTTCTGCTTTTATGACATTTTTGGTTAAGATGAAGTCGCTTCTCAGCAACAATCCAGTTTAGGCAGAAAGTGTTGTCTCTGATTAGCCTGTTCGAACTGCACAGGCTAATCTGGGACAACACTTTATGCACATGCCTTATGTCCAGTTTTCTCAGAACACACAGACACACACATATATATATATATATATATATATATATATATATATATATATATATATATATATATATATATTAACCCTTTGAGATATTTCATAGAACACACAGGCAAGACTCTATCAATCACTTACGACTTCCTCTGCATTGTATGGAGACACTCTCCAGTGATGGAGTCCCACACCTTGAGTTGACCCCCAAGACATGAGCTGATGATTACACTGCCGTCACAGGTCAGACACTCTATCTCCTAGACATGGGATATACAACAAGGTTAGAGGAGACATGAGCTGATGATTACACTCCCGTCACAGGTCAGACACTCTATCTCCTAGACATGGGATATACAACATGGTTAGAGGAGACATGAGCTGATGATTACACTGCTGTCACAGGTCAGACACTCTATCTCCTAGACATGGGATATACAACAAGGTTAGAGGAGACATGAGCTGATGATTACACTGCCATCACAGGTCAGATACTCGATATCCTAGACGTGGGATATACAACAAGGTTAGAGGAGACATGAGCTGATGATTACACTGCCGTCACAGGTCAGATACTCGATATCCTAGACATGGGATATACAACAAGGTTAGAGGAGACATGAGCTGATGATTACACTGCCATCACAGGTCAGACACTCTATCTCCTAGACATGGGATATACAACAAGGTTAGAGGAGACATGAGCTGATGATTACACTGCCATCACTGGTCAGACACTCTATCTCCTAGACATGGGATATACAACAAGGTTAGAGGAGACATGAGCTGATGATTACACTGCCTTCACTGGTCAGACATTCTATCTCCTAGACATGGGATATACAACAAGGTTAGAGGACACATGAGCTGATGATTACACTGCCATCACAGGTCAGATACTCGATATCCTAGACGTGGGATATACAACAAGGTTAGAGGAGACATGAGCTGATGATTACACTGCCGTCACAGGTCATATACTCGATATCCTAGACATGGGATATACAACAAGGTTAGAGGAGACATGAGCTGATGATTACACTGCCATCACAGGTCAGACACTCTATCTCCTAGACATGGGATATACAACAAGGTTAGAGGAGACATGAGCTGATGATTACACTGCCATCACTGGTCAGACACTCTATCTCCTAGACATGGGATATACAACAAGGTTAGAGGAGACATGAGCTGATGATTACACTGCCGTCACTGGTCAGACATTCTATCTCCTAGACATGGGATATACAACAAGGTTAGAGGACACATGAGCTGATGATTACACTGCCATCACAGGTCAGACACTCTATCACCTTGACATGGGATATATAACAAGGTTAGAGGAGACATGAGCTGATGATTACACTGCGGTCACAGGTCAGACACGCTATCTCTTAGACATGGGATATACAACAAGGTTAGAGGAGACATGAGCTGATGATTACACTGCCATCACAGGTCAGACACTCTATCTCCTGGGGGAGAAATAAGAGATACAACATGGTGAGATGGGCCGACGGATACAACCACAAATGTCAACTTTCTTTGTCAAATCAATCTGCAGTAGTAGCCAAAAATTCATATAAGCTTCTTTCTGGGAAAACCAGGCTGTGCAAGAAGTGTCATCCCAGATAAGATTAGACTGCATATTCTTTTTAAAAGAGACTTAATTTCAGCAAATGATCAATAAAAGCGGAAAAATTCAAAACATTTGCATTAAGCCAAGTTTACCTAGAAAGAGATTCATAACATTAGGAACAATGTTTGCAAGTAGGAAAGTTGTAAATGTATTTTAAAAAGTATATGAGTCGATTGTTTTACAAATTTGTGTGTTCAGACAGACACTGTGACTTATCCTCAGTTCCTCACTATTTTGGGAATATAACCTTTACCTATGACATTGGGAATTTTATCATCAATTAACTCTATATTGGAAAGAAACTCACTACAGTTGAAACCCGATGGCTCGAACTCGCTAAAAAATAATGGAATGTAGTGCTGATTCGTATGTTAATAATGTGTGTATATATATATATATATATATATATATATATATATATATATATATATATATATATATATATATATATATATATATATATATGCATGATTTGTTCATTAGTCCTCTGTATTACCTTAAAATGTGCTATGCTAAAACGTGCTGATATTTACTAAATGCTATTTGTTAATTGAATTTTTAACTGTTTTAAAATATTCATAAAATAAAGTATAAAGTATATATTTGTTTTTTATTAACTTATGAATTCAAAAGCAGTAAGTAGTGCGAAGTATTACGGAGTTTAAGCAATATGTTTCCTCTTCAACTGGAGTCGAAAATGTACTGCAGACTTGTTCGTAAACAAATGTTTATAAGAAATCAGGTGTCTCGAATTCCGGATGGCTCGAACTATTGTTGCCGGTCCCGACGAATTCGAGCCATCAGGTTTCAACTGTATATGGAAAACATACTTTTTGCTTGAGAAAATGACCCAATAATAGCTTTGAAATAAGCCAAAACAAGAGACGTGTTTGTCAGAAACACAATGCCCCCTATTGCGCCGCTTTGAAATAAAATTTCAATATATCATTTGGCAGGTTTAGAATTTATCTCCCTTTTAAAGCTTATTACTTCCCTTGGATTGTATTTTTTTACTTTTGACCTTGAAGGATGACCTTGAACTTGACCTTTCACCGCTCAAAATGTGCAGCTCCATGAGATACACATGCATGCCAAATATCAAGTTGCTATCATCAATATTGCAAAAGTTATGGCCAATGTTAAAGTTTTTGGACGGACTGATGAACGGACGGACAGACAGTTCAAATACTATATGCCACCCTACCAGAAGCATAAAAAGAGCCCTCCAGAAAGAAAACCCCTAAACTAACATTAGCATGATGAACCCATTAGGGGGAGGAGGACGGGGGTTGATTGTGTGTCTATTCTGTTTTTGGAAGGGCAGGAACTTGTGCTTGTACTTACTTCCATCACTGTGCATGTTGCAATACATTTGGGATTGTTTTCAAAAGATTTGTAAGTAATACTGAGTACAGGAATCAAGAAAGACACTTGGTGAGTCCTAGTTCCGTAATGTCTCTTTGCCTTTCTCATAATCTGCTGTGTGTCACAGGGCCAGAAAATTGTGTGACCAATCCGAGAATTGAACCCTAGGCAACTCGCTATCACACCAGCACCCATCCAACTGAGCCACACAAGTCTCTCTACTGATGTAACCATGTGCATACCGTGACATGCAAACAAACTTCAATATACAGTCAAAACCCAATGGCTCGAACTTGTCGGGACCGGCAACAAAAGTTCTAGCCATCCAGAATTCGAGCAATCCGATTTCTATTAAACTTTTGTTTACGAATATTTTCACCTCCAGTTATAGAGTACACATATTGCTTACAGTCTGTACTACTTGGTACTTCTTTCTGCTTTTGAATTAATAAGAACCAAATATAAACTGAATACACTAGTTCTTAATGTCCCAATATTTTATTTTATTTAATGTCATCTTTTACTCAAATCAATTAACGATTGACTCGATGACATGTTTGCAACCATTGTTATATCAATTTTTGCATGCCTTTAATCTAGCTGTCCTAATCGATTAACAGTTTATACGACCCGAAGCAAGTTTGAGCCATCCAAACAAAAGAAGGTGTGAAAATTGTGATCGCACTGTGAAAACAGTTTGAGCCATCCGAAAATTCAAGCCTCGCGAATTCTAGCCATCCGACAAAAATTTATATGAATATATAGCAATAAAAAATCGGTGCTTTGATGAGAGTTTGAGCCAACTGGAAATTCGAGCCAAGCGAGTTCAAGCCATCGGGTTTAGACTGTATATTCCTCCTCATTAACAGGGATTCTGGGTGTTATTTAATTTACCACAGGCCTCTTAGTGTATACCGAGGTAATGTCACAGTCTAACATCAAGCACCAGTCTGGGGCTTGAACCTAAAACATTTCGATCTAAAAGTGAGTGTTCTTGCAACTCAGCTATCAAGGGCCCCAACATGATCAGTCCCCTAACATGACTTATAAACAATTGACACTTTTTAAACAAAAATAATTATACCTGTAAATGTCCTTTCAATATTATCGGCACAGCTTGCTTCATCTGCTTGAAATATGAATTGCCCTTGGTGTTCTTTGGTACCTTGTTCCACGATGCCCGCCACTTAGAGTACTTCCTGCTGCACATGCATCGGTACAGAACCATGATGAAATATGTCATGCATATCACACTGAGAAATCCAAGGGAGACAGTCACAATGAATTCCAGCCTGGATTTTGGGTAGTATAAATGTTTTAATTGTTCCGGATCCATGTAAGGGTAATACCTCCTGAAAAACTCTTCAGACATAAACTCAGGCTCTTTTGATTCTTTTGCAGAAATTCTCTGCTCATTTTTATCAACAGTTTCTGTAGTAACACTGCCTTCATTTTGATCATTTTTAGAATTTTTATTCTTACTGACATCATGACCATTCATATAAATTTCTTGTTGTTGAATTTCTGGTATCTTTGGATTAATTGACTGCTCTTTGGGTTTCTTGTGGCTCCAAGTAGACTGGTAGCCGGGCACTCTCAGTTGTATGGCCTCCTCTGGACTGATCACTGCAGACAGGTGCAGCGAGGGAAGAATACTGATGTACCTGCAAGCAATTAATACTGATGTACCTGCAAGCAATTAATACTGATGTACCTGCAAGCAATTAATACTGATTTACCTGCAAGAAATGAATACTGATGTACCTGCAAGAAATGCATACTGTTGAACCTGCAAGCAATTAATACTGATTTACCTGCAAGAAATGAATACTGATGTACCTGCAAGAAATGCATACTGATGTACCTGCAAGCAATTAATACTGATTTACCTGCCAGAAATGAATACTGATGTACCTGCAAGAAATGAATACTCATGTACCTGCCAGCAATGAATACTGAAGTACCTGCAAGCAATGCATACTGATGTACCTGCATGCAATGAATACTGATGTACCTGCAAGAAATGAATACTCATGTACCTGCCAGCAATGAATACTGAAGTACCTGCAAGCAATGCATACTGATGTACCTGCATGCAATGAAGACTGATGTACCTGCATGCAATGAATACTGATGCACCTGCATGCAATGAATACTGATGTACCTGCATGCAATGCATACTGATGTACCTGCATGCAATGCATACTGATGTACCTGCATGCAATGCATACTGATATACCTGCAAGAAATGAATACTGATGTACCTGCAAGCAATGAATACTGAAGTACCTGCAAGCCATACAAGCAATTTTCATGTGCTCTTACTACACATCAGCAAAGCACCATAACGCAGCTGAACTAAGCTTGTCAAAGTACAAGTTGGATGCAAAGGGAGAATAGAGAACTTACTGAATATTTTTTATGTTTCCATAAGGTCTTATGCTGTGGGGAAGTGATACAATCATAGCATTTCAAGAACATTCAATATGAGTGTGTCAACCATCGGGGAACAGCAAGAAAGAGAAACTTAGTACTAAGTTAATGAAGTTGGGAGTGTTATAACCAACAAAGGTCAGGATAAGCGATGTTGCCTTTTGCTTTAGAAGAAGAAAAATAACAGTCCTGCTAGTTCACTATAGATAGATCCCTACCATAGGACAACGACATGGTGAAGTGGATAAGGTGCCCACCCATCAACCGAGAGGTCAAGGGTTGAATCCCAACTGTGGGAATGTTCTTTAGATCTCACCCAAAGATATCAAGTACTGGTTCTACCCAGGAAACTGACTTGGGAACGTTTTAATAAACCTTAGGCATTCCAGGAATTTAAGCTTTAATAAATAGGCTTATACCATACAATCCCTACCATACCTGCCAATGATGCTGATGTTGTAGCACACTTTCTGACCATAATGCTTTCGCAGAATGACATAATGAACCTACCATTCACTATGGACCAATTCCTGCCATACTTACTTGCCGATGATGCTGATGTTGTAGTATGAGAACATGGTGGTCCAGTGTGTGTGAGACAGGGCCCTCCACGTCTCAAGGTTCGTGTGCTTCACTGAGCCCGAGTCTTCAACCTCCCCTCGCCAGAACGTGAGGGGAGACAACACATCCAGGCGTGTCTGCTCACCTGTGTTTGTCTGCTCCTGAATTTTGTGATAACAGTGTAATTTTGAGGGAACCAATATAATTTTGTGGGAACCAGTATTATTTTGTTGGAACAAGAATATGTTTGTGGGAACCAATGTTATTTTGTGGCAAAAAGTCTAAATTTGTGGGATTTAATATTATTTTGAAGGAATCCAGCATTTTTTTTTAAAACCAGTATACGTTTGTGGGAACCATTATAATGTCGTGGACACCAGTGAGATTGTGTCCATACCAGAATATGTTTGCACAAACCAATCTAATTTTGTGGGCACCATCATAATTTTGTCTAAGTTTGTTGGAAACTGATTAATTCTGTGGAAATTAATATAATTTTGTGGAAAACAGGCTCAGTTAATGGGAAACAATGAAACTTTGTAAGATTTAGTGGTGTGTGGAAACCAGCATAATATTGTCAGAACTTGTATACCTATGTGGGCTCCAAAAGTGTGACTTTGTGGCAGCCCGTCTAAGTCTGAGGAACTTGTATAATTATGTGGGAAGAAGTGTGATTTTGTGGCAACCCTTCTAAATCTGAGGGAACCTGTATAATTTTGTGGGAACAAGTAATTCTGTGGAAAGCATTATAATACTGGGCACCTGTTGTTTGATAATCTGCTCGAGAGCGTCAGGTGAGGGCGGGACCTCCGTGCCGTTGCCGGGGAGACTGGTGTTGGTCAGGTGGTGGACCAGGCCTGACTTGTACAGGATCAGCAGGATCCACATCACGGTACACACCTACAGGGCAGATATGGAACATTGGGTTAGAAATGGCACAGGCATTTACATTTAACTGGAAAATACCATGGCAATCATAGCGTTATTGGATCAGAATTATAATTCATTACACAGTTTTGATGCTGGAAGCTAAACAAAGGATTAATATAAATTCACACTGATATTTTTTCATCAATACTTGACTTTGTTGCTAAGCGCACATACAAATTGAAGTTTGCACTGTCAGCCTAAACATAACTAGAAACCTAAACTTACCATAATAAATCTTTGCACAACTCTAGTGCTGGCCCAGAAATAAACAACCCTCAGTCGACGTGGCAAATTGAAAATGGCCTCTGTCTGAAACAACCTTGACTCGTGTTGAACCCTTGGGGCTGCTGTTGGCCCCTTAGTGGCCAGCATGCTGACCCCTGAAGACAGGTTGAAATGGTGCTGGAACCTTGTTTTATTGGCTGGACGATGGGGCTTAAAGGGGCAGTGAAACAGGGGTTCAAACTTGACCCGCTCAGCAACACTAGTGTTGTCATCCTTCTTATGTTTGTGTAGATCTGAGAGCTGAAATTACGTAGTTAAAGAACTAGTAATTTTTTTCTGAAACAGATTTGTGCTCTGTGAAAAGGGGATTTTATGCATGTGCGTAAAGAGTTGTCCCAGATGAGCCTGTGCAGTCTGCACAGGCTTATCAGGGACGGCACTTTCCGCTTTTATGATATTTTTGTTTAAAGAAAGTCTCTTTTTAGCAAAATTGCATTTATGGTGGAAAGTGTCATCCCTGATAAGCATGTGCAGGCTGCACAGAATAATCTTGGAAGACACGTTCTGCACATGCATTAACCCTTTGCATGCTGGGAAATTTGTCGTCTGCTAAAATGTTGTCTGCTAAATTTCTAAAATAAGCATTTTGTTCGATTTTTTCAAAGAATACTATCAGAATAGCAAACAGTTTGGATCCTGATGAGAGGCCACGTTCTGTGGCGGCTCATCTGGATCCAAACTGTTTGCACAGGCCTTCAAAATTTGGTTCCCGCACTGAAAGAGTTATACCCCCTTTTTTACAGAGCACAATCCATTTTTATACTAGCCTGTTGTAAACAATTAGTTTTCATTCACAGAAAAATAGGGCTAGTCTTAAAATCACACTTTCATATTTTCTAAAAAGTTGATTATATATGTTTACTAACAAATCTATAATGTGTTGAATAGTCTTAACTAGCAATAAAAATTTGAATAAAAAATATTGCCTTTCCTGGCACAATATAAGCTATAAGTTAGAATCAAATAATAACTAATGATATTATGTATTCAACTGCTTTTAACACATAAACACTTGTCAAATTTCAATTAACAAGAAAATAAGTTGAATTGATATCCCCACAAAATACACTTTGTTTATGGAACGGTGCAAATCTCATGATATACAGTAGAATCATTAAGTGTAGGGTAATAATTAATATTTAACCATAAACTAAAGGTTAATTGTTTTTATCAATTGCAATTCTCCTCTTTGATATCTACACACCCATGATGTTGAAATCCTGTAAGGTATTTGAGAAATATCCTTGAAAAGTTACATCATACAAAAACAAGAAAAGTGAATAACTTAGTAAAAAAAGTGCAGGGTTATGGTTCTTGTGCATGGCACTTCTTCCTATTGATTTCTATACACACCCAAGTTTCATGTTGAAATCTTGTATCATATCTGAGATATAGCCATGAAAAAGATATGTGTTCATCCGAAACAAAATGCCCCCTAGCGCGTCGCTATGAAATAAAATTTCTATTTATCATTTGGCAGGTATAGAAATCATCTCCCTTTAAAGCTTATTTCTTCCCTTGGATTTTGTCCAAGAGATCATAGCCAGAGGTCATCATGTATCTATGGACAAAAGTCCATAGGTATGTAATGGACCCTACTATTCACATTTAGTACAAAGAAATGATAATTATATCATTAAAAAAAAAGACTTTGACAAATCAATCATTTGAGTTATAAATAATCAAAGTAAAAAATCCGTAGTTACTGCGAAACAAACTTAAATTCTTGTTAAGGAAATATATAATATGAGATTTATAATTATATAAATTACTTCCCTTGAAAATAATTGTCTCTAACAAATCTCTATTTTTAGTAGCAAATAATTACAAGAGGGCCAAGATGGCCCTAGTTCGCTCACCTGCGAGGAGTCGGTTCATTAAATCTTTACCTAATGTCAAACTTGACCTAGATATTGACCAGACAAACATTCTGGTCAAGTTTCATCATTATTGAACCAAAACTCTGGCGTATGGAGTGTTTTTGTTTTTGTAAGATTTGACCTGGTGACAAATATTTTGAGTTGACCCCCCTTACCAAACATCAAACTTTGCTTACAACAAGAGATGTGTTTGTCAGAAACACAATGCCCCCTAATGCACCGCTTTGATTTTTTGTTACCTTTGACCTTGAAGGATGACCTTGACCTTTCACCACTCAAAATGTGCAGCTCCACAAGAAGTAAGTAAGAGATTGAATGGAGAAATGAAAATTATTTTTTTAATTTGTGACCTTTGACCTTGAAGGATGACCTTGACCTTTCACCACTCAAAATGTGCAGCTCCACGATATACACATGCATGCCAAATATGAAGTTGCAGTGTTCAATATTAAAAAAGTTATGATAAAACTTAAACCAAGGTTACAGTTTTTGGAAAGAATGAAATGCACTATATGACCCCGTGACCTAGTGTCTAACCCCAGATGACCCAAATACAATCCCAATCCATATTTTATCAAGATAAACATTCCGACCAAATTTCATAAAGATTGGATGAAAACTTTGACCTCTATTGTCTACACAAGGCTAAATGCCCCCGAGACCTAGATTTTGACCCCAGATTACCTAAATACAATCACAATCCATATTTTATCAAGATAAACATTCCGACCAAATTTCATTAAGATTGGATGAAAACTGTGACCTCTATTGTCTACACAAGGTTTATCTATTATTTGACCTTATGACCTAGTTTTTGACCCCAGATGACCCACATACAATCCCAAACCAGATTTCATCAAGATAAACATTTTGACCAAATGTCATTATGATTAGATGAAAACTGTGACCTCTATTGTCTACACAAGGTTTTTCTATTATTTGACCTAGTGACCTAGTTTTTGACCCCAGACGACCCAAATACAATCGCAACCCAGATTTCATCAAGATAAACATTCTGACCAAATTTCATAAAATTTGGATGAAAACTGTGACCTCTATTGTCTACACAAGGTTTTTTTATTATTTGACCTGGTGACCTAGTTTTGACCCCAGATGACCCAAATACAATCCCAACCCAGATTTCATCAAGATAAACATTCTGACCAAATTTTATAAAGATTGGATGAAAACTGTGACCTCTATTGTCTACACAAGGCTTTTACAAGGTTTTTCTATTATTTGACCTAGTGACCTAGTTTTGACCCCAGATGACCCAAATATACAATCCCAACCCAGATTTTATCAAAATAAACATTCTGACCAAATTTCATAAAGATTGGATGAAAACTGTGACCTCTATTGTCTATACAAGGTTTTTCTATTATTTGACCTAGACACCTAGTTTTTGACCCCAGATGACCCAAATACAATCCCAACCCAGATTTTATAAAGATAAACATTCTGACCAAATTTTATAAAGATTGGATGAAAACTGTGACCTCTACTGTCTAAACAAACAAATTGTTGACGGACACACCCAAGCACACACACACGAACGCACAACGGACATCACACGGTCACATAAGCTCACCATGTCACTTCGTGACAGGTGAGCTAAAAACAAAACAAAGGGCAATTACTCTTATTAAAGAAAGTGTAGGGTAATGGTTCTTGAGCACAGCACTTTCCCTCATTGATATCAATATACCTATGGAGTTTCATGTTGATATCTTATATAGTTTTTCAGATATAGCTCTAAAATGTTTGTGACAGACAGATGGACAGGCCCAATTCTATGGCCCTCTGCCTTTGGCGGGGGATAATTAACATGCACCATTGCTTACATTAATTAGGATTTTGTGATTTATCCATTTTATGTGATTTTAGGCAATTACAATTTAGAAAAGAAGTCTGCTTTTGGCTTAATTGTGTGTTCATAACATCCTCTTCAAATCAATGTTAATGATATTACCTTCTTGAATATAATATCATTAAAATTAATAAAATAATTTCCTACCTTCCCTAATGAAACACACCGAAACCAACACAATTCCTGGCACATAAAAGTGAATCGAAAACAGAGTAGGAGTGTATTCTTACCTCCATCCTACGTATGTCCACAGAGAGGACAGTGACAAAGAAGACCATCTGTAGGAAGAAGTCAGTGAGCAGACCCACCAAGGCAAACAGGCAAAACTCCTGAAATATAGAGCAAACACACTTCTCATCCTACTGCTAAATTACGTTAAAGAGGGAAACTCTGGATGTTGTGTAAACTTGTGCTTTACATGCTACCTGCCTGTACACTGCTTCTTCATGTACATCTATTCCTGCATTGACAACATGACACCTTGTGGAATAAACTTAGTTGTTTTTCCATACAATAACCCCATCACCATTTTTGAAATACTTTAGCTGTATCTCCTGAATACTTTTCCTAACATCAGCCTTTAATTGATTAAATAACAACTCATGGTATAAACTTACATGCATTTTTACACTTTTATCCCCAACTCAGTCCTGTATTTACAAAATTAACCTCATGGAATAAAACTTAGGCTCATTTATATATAGGTGAATAAAGCAAAATGTAATATTAAGACTTCTTTTTGTTTTATTTAAATGACATCATCTGATGTTATTTTTTCAGCCACTTTCCTCCACTTATTTTCAAAATGAAAATGGATGGTTTCACTGTACACTTTATTGGTTAAATATTGAAGAATAGAACAAACCAGTTTGAAATTAAGCATTTTAAATAACATGTTTACCTGTATGGCAGGAACGAAGGTGAAAAAGCCCACAGCTATTATAGCCAACTCAATGAGCAGGTTCTTGGTTATGGACCAGCCCTCTTTACTCAGGCCTAGAAATATCAATGAACCCGGATGTGTGAAAAAGGGGTTTAATGCATGTGCGCAAAGTGTTGTCCAAGAGTACCCTGTACAGCCTGCACAGGCTAATCAGGGATGACACTTTTTACCTTAACTGGATTTTTGCTAAAAAGAGACTTTCTTTAAACAAAAATATCATAAGAGTCGAAAGTGCCCTCCCTGATTAGCCTGTGCAGACTGCATAGGTTAACCTGGAAAGACACTTCACCCAAGTGCATTTAACCCCCTTTTCACAGAGTATGGCCAAAATGAACAAAAGTTTGTACCAAGTAAATTATTGACCAGCCCTTTTTAAATACGAAGCCTGAACATAAAGATGTTCACATTCATCACCAAAACCAACCTGCTTCCTTAAGCCTACAATGACATATTTTCACACAAGTAAGTAAATAATTACTCATCTGCCTTCTTTATTTTGGCCTAAAATAACAAGAGATTGCCAAGCAATATAGTCCTCTACCGATGAAACTCCACCATTGTAAGTAAAAAAAAATTGTTGTGCCATAGCAACCAGAATTCTTGACGTAGTTACAAAATGAAATGATGTGCATGATCTCCATTTTGCCATCTATCAATGTTTCAAGTTAAAAAAAAAAATATTTAAAACTTTTAAAGTTATCGCAGGATCCAGAAAAGTGTGACAAACAGACTCACAGACAGACGCACAGAGCGCAAACCATAAGTCCCCTCCTGTGAAACCGGTAGGGGACAATAAAATCATTCAGCTGATTTACCATATAATTAATGAGAATCTTATTAATTTTAAACTAGATGATAAGGTATGAAGTGTAAAATGCAGTATGCAACATTATGATCTGGATGGCAAGTAAAGTTAAACCTTTTAATCCAAAGACACCTGGTTCAAATCTAATGGATACTTACCTGCTTTTTTTTTCTAAAGGTATTTCCTTAGAAAAACTAGATGGTTTTTAAAAAATTAAATGTATAGATTGCTACAATATGTGAACAAGGAAACATGTAGGACACTTTTCAGTTACTGGCATTAGTAATGGTATGTTCATTTAGTACTGGTAAACCAGTCTACCCAGGAAATGTGAGAGTATATTAAATTACCACCAACATATGCCTTAGATACTTGAGAAAAAAAATCCAAAAATCCAAACTAACTAACACATGTTTCATACCTGTGGCCACTCTGTCAGCGACGTCAAGTTCTATGGAGGTCGAGACAACTGACTTGGTCATCACAAGGACATTCTCCATCCCAATGAGAACCACCAGGTAAGGGAACACCTCCCTGTAATAGTCATGGCAATAACATTGATCTCTGTGAAAATGCTGTTTAATGCATGTGTGTAAAGTGTCGTCCAAGATTAGCCTGTGTAGTGTGCACAGGCTAATCAGGGACAACACTTTACGCCTAAACTTGATTTTTGCTAGGAAGAGACTTTCTTGAAACAAAAAATATCTTAAAAGCATAAAGTGTCATCCCTGATAAGCCGGTGATGACTGCACAGGCTTATCTGGGACAACACTTTACGCACATGCAACCCCATTTTCACACAGCACAGCCCATATTTATCTTAAATCTGATGGTCACATTATCATGGAATCAATCATTCAAAATAATATGAAATCCCTTTGGGGCAATACAAATTACCTAAAAAAAAGAAGATTATTGACCTTTTACCTCGAAATGTGACCATGACTTTTAACTGAAGAGCATGTGGAATTGGTTAGCAACATATCACCAGTTCATTGAAAAATAACCATCCAAAGTTATATTAAAATCCTTTCATAAATGTTAAAGTCTGAAACCGAACAGTTAACAACATTCTAACAGCTAAACAGTGTCAAGAATCTTCTACCTTCATAACACATTTAAGCTAATAATGGGTTTGGGAAAGTGACCACATACCCTCCATTGAGTTGAGTGTTAAGACCCATGATAGAGCAGATACTGACAGACATGAAGAGAGAGGAAACCACAGTGACCACGGCACTCAACGCAAGGCCCCACTTCGATTTCACCATCTCTATCTTCTCTGAAACAAACAATTGTGCTGCACTTGGTGAAAAAAGTTTTTTTAAATGCACATTCATAAATTGTTGTCCCAGATTATCCTGTATGCACAGGCTAATCAGGGACGACGCTTTCCACTTTTAATAAGTTTTTTTGTTTAAAAGGAAGACTTTACTTGCTAAAAATGCAGTTTGGGCAGAAAATGTCATCTCTGATTAGCCTATGTGGTCTGCACAGGCTCATCTGGGAGGACACTTTCCACACATTCATTAACCCAGTTTTCTGAGAGCTTGTCTCAATGAGAATTTGTGACAATATTGACGAGGAATACCCTCCAACGCAAACATGAGGAAATATGTAGCATGATGCTTAAAAATGTCTAGGTTGAAAAAGGGGCATAACATTTTTAATTTTTAACAAAAGAAGATAAAAATTGCACCTGCACAATTTCATATCATATCATAAGGATAATGCCTGCAACTTTGAATGTTGTATGTTGAATAGTTTAGGAGAACATCTGTGGACTAGTTGGTGTCCACGGACAGACAGACGGAAAGATGTCAAAAGAGATTCTAGTATGACCCCATTACTGTGTAGCTGGAGGTATAAAACAGATATATAACTAATTTGTTACTATACACCTCGTGTCACTTACAAGGTTATCATAATTAAATTACTTCAAAACAGATGTATTACTAAAATGAAAACTATAATTGTAACCTGTATTATTGCCAGAGGTTTTTAAGTTCAAAAAGATAACAAAAACTAACAAATGACCCGCTTCATGTGCAAATGGGTCTTATGTCATATGGAGCCAGCGTAACTTCAGACCAACCTGCGCATTAGCACAGTCTAGTTAGAAACTACCATGTCCTCTTATGAAATCAGGACACCTTTCGTGACATTATAAGTGCAAGCTTACCTGGCGCAACCCAGTAAGTATACGACAGAAGACCCATTTTCGCATGACACGGGTAGAAATGCTAATGACTTACTGACAGAGAAGTAGATATACAGCAGCACCACAAGGTAAAGCACAATGAGATGGGTGTACTCAAAGTAGATGTTGACATTCTTGTAATGTAGGTGTACAATATGGTCCACCTCAGAGTTGTTAGCATTGCCGGCAGTCTCTGGATACAAGGACTCAAGATGTCTGAGGAGCCCACTCACAAACCTGCAAAGATTGTTTAACTCTTTGAGTTATATTTCAGATGGACCAATAAATAGACAAATAGACCCAAACCACACACACACTTATATGTACACTGCAAGGTCACCTTGGCATAGTGGATATGATGTTGGCCTAGTCACTAGAAGGTCTTGGGTTCGATCCCCACAGTGGGAGCATTCTTAAGATCTTTACAGAAGATACCAAGTACTGGTTCTACCCAGGAAACAAGCTTAAGTGTTTAAATAAACCTTAGGCTTCTGATGTAATGGAGCTAAAATAAATAAGTTTAAACTTAAACGTAAGTATGCCTGCTGTCCTGTCAATGGTGCAATGCCTTAAGACTCGCTGCATAGCTCCATTACAAACCTTGGAAATACACTAAACATTACTGATCATATAAATGATTAATTTTTACAACTTCGTTAAAAGAAATGAATGTTTCAGAATTGGTAAAAGGCTTAAACCTTGGGTCAGAAAAGTAATTCATTTAATAATAAGATGACATCTGCACCCGATTGTATAAACAGTTAAACCGGCGGTTAACCACATACCGGCGGTTAAAAGTCGGTAACTTGTTGGTTACTGGTCGGTAAGCGTTTGTATAAAATTTGGTTAGTTATATCGATCGGTTAAAACCCTGTTAAAACATACCCTGCTTTCCTAGGTGGGTAAGTACAAGTAACCGAGAGGTAACTTACACAAAATGACTGCCGCGCGACATTATAAAAGCTAACCATCAACTGCCTTCACAATTTCGACGAGTAAACAACACATTGCAGCGACTGACACTTTATTTGACTTTATTTACAGGGCAATACGATTTCCGACTTCGTCAACAAATTTAATATTCTGTTATGGGTATGCCGTGTGTGATTCGATGGATCAATGGCGCCCATGTTAAAATCATTTCTCCGAAAACAGGGAACGACAAAAGTACAAACAAAAAACATAAACACATTCAAACTAGTATCTTACCTTTATTAATCCTTTAAAATCCATAAATAACCCATTTAATTAAATAATTGACGATTTTGCATTAAGGGTCTTTAATAATTATTTTAGCTTACTTAAATAAAGACCCTTATGCCATCATATCACTTTATTCAAATGAGAACTCAATCAACTTTCTTCTTCGTCACACGCAACGTCATGTACTCTATGTAAATTACTGCTGTTAAAATGAACCGGAGCAGTTTATCAAATAATAGCCGTTGGTGAACTCGGTTGCATTTGCAGATTTCTGCATACAAAGATATATTTAAACTTGAACAATGTTTTATTTGTCTATGGTAAATTCCCTTATCGTACAAGAAAATAATTTAATATACTAATAAACAAAGAATGGAAAACATCCCATTACACAACAGATAAATGAGTGCATTATACCCGTGTACAAAATGGGACATTCCGAATTCCAGTGTGGTGCTATTTTTAACATCTTATACTTTACACATCACTATGCCTAACTTGAATTAAATCGGAAAGCAATTATAGCAGATTATTAATGAATTGTGCGATATTTGTATGGCTTGTTGCACATTCAAAAATGTCAAAAGTATATTCACGGATTATAAACAATGCACATTGAACGAAATAAGGAAAATGTGATAAATTGACAATTTGAATGTCGTTATGCAGTACATTGACATGTGAAATAAGTTGCGTTTATAATAAATTGTCAAAAAGACTCGCACTTTTCTCAACTGAATATGCAATATTGGACTACAGACAGAGTGATTTTCTGATGTAATTTTAAGTTAATGATATACTCAGCTTGTGCTTTAAATGTTTAAAAATCGCTATTTTGCGAAAGATATTATTTTATAACGCAGTCATGAAAAAGGGACATAATCCAAATTAGAAGAAAAGGCTAGCATGTTACGACGACCATTTATGATTTTTTTGTTACATCTAGAACAACTAGAAGAATAGACATCTTTGCAAGCACTCTCTTGCAGTTTGGAAGCACCAGGGATTCCGCTAAATGATGCAAATCCAGACATCATTATCAATTTGTCATTTTGATGAACTCATAGTTAAAATTTACACTTTATTTTATTGTGAATTCATTTGTAAACGAATTTGATAAAAAAAATACATGTCGCTGTTTATAAGCGTGACACTTTGCGCGAAAATTACGTCATTAGAAAATGCATTGTGGGAATGTTTTGGTTAAAGTTACCGGTGGTTAAATTCCACTATGCGCGGTTAGGTTACTTTGCGGTATATCGTGTTTATACAATTGAGTTACCTTGAAGGTTACTAAACCTGAATAAACGCAAACTTACCAAGGTTTGAATGTTACCGAGCAGTAACTTTAACTTTAACCAGCGTTTATACAATCGGGTGCTGATGTTTATCTTGTTACTGTTCACATTTCATGTGACATTATTAATCCAAATAAATTGTACAAGGAAAGGCTGTAGAGTTCAATTTACAACTGAAATGTGCTACCTCTCCTCATAGGACTTCAGGACCAGGGTGATAGCGTAACTGATGGTCCTCTGTCGGTTACGGATAAAGTATCTTGATACACCTGTCTGCTTCCACGGCAACCCAAACAAAATGTCTGAAAATATCATTTTTGTCCGTTGTCAGCAATATTTTTTAATTTTTTATATTACATGAACAAATATATTCATTTGAGCCTTGTTCATGTGCATGTGCGAAAAGTGTCATCCCAGATAAGCCTAAGCAGTTTGCACAGGCTAATCAGGGACAACACTTGCCACTTTCATAGCATTTTTTATTTGAAAGTACTTTTTTCTTAGCAAAAATCCAGTTAAGGCAGAAAGTGTTGTTCCTGATAAGCCTGTACAGACTGCACAAGCTGATCACCCAAGACACTTCATGCACAATATTTAGAAGGCTTTTTGTGCAAATGTTGTGCCTCAGAAAACTAATTAAACATATATTTATAACAAGGGACAAAATTGTCACAAAACCAGGCCTCTTGTTCACAAAACATTTTTGCAATCGAAAATCGATTTTAAGTGACATCGATTTTCATTTTTGCCTATCAACTACAATGGAAATCCATTTTCAATGACAAGCAAAATAGATTTTCAATTGAAAAAACTGCTTTGTGAACACGGGGTCTGGTTTTCATTATGAAAAAAAATCGGATAAAGGGAGAAAACTCAAACTGAACTTTTGAAATCAACAAACAAAATTAACCCCCTTTGTAAGTTTGTTTTTAAAAAAAATCTATTTTTAGTAGTGGCGACCTTGACATTGGAGATATTGACGTGATTCTTTCGTGCGACACACCGTCCCATGATGGTGAACAAATGTGCCAAATGATTTTAAAATCTGACAATGAACGACATAGTTATGGCCCGGACAAGCTTGTTCTGCCCGCCCGCCAGCCAGCCCGCCCGCATTCGCCAATCTAATAACCAGTTTTTTCCTTCGGAAAACCTGGTTAAAAAGTAATATCGAAGCCAAGTACAACAGCATTTACTACCTCAGCAGTTTACACAGGTCTTGAATTTTATTATGCTATTTTCTATATTACTGCAGTCTGAAAGTTCCCCACCTCTCAAGCCAGGGGGTGCATCTAATGCCTGGTTGTATCGCTTGTAAATTGTCTTCAGGACTTCTTTGTCTGCTATGAATCTGCAATGTCAGATCATGCCATATGACAACTTCTTCATTGACTAGTAATTAACATTGAAATTATGAGCATGGTAAAGGGCAAAAGGCCCTAGGTCGCTCATCTGAACAATTCTGAGTAACTTGTGTGATGTTTCCAAAACCATTTTTAGAATTTGGCTGATATTAGATAAGAAGATATGTTCGGAGCAAGTTTCATGAAGATCTGACAAACAATGAGTTTTCGTAAGTGTTCACATTGTTTAACTATAGCCGTATAATGAAACTTGCAACCTCTGGTGGCAATGCTTTTTAACCGATTACACCCATTTTCAAAGTTGACAGTGATATTATTAAAACATTATCCCAAGGGTCTGCACATTTTTAAACTCAGGAGCATGGTTTTACATACTTCGTATAGGACCACTGGCACCATTAATTGTCAAAAACAAAATACCAAACCTCTTTGCCTTGCTGTTTCAGAGAAGATTGCATGTAACTATATAAATCATGTGACCTTTGGGGCATAGAAATTTTAACTCTATTGGCATGACTTGAACAAACTAAGAAGAGGACAATGTTACCCTTCCAATATTAAATCCCAGAGATTTTTGGTTTCAGAGATTGATTAAGTTTTCAATTTTTTAATATATATTAGCTCTGGTGACTAACATATGCAATTGACAGAAGGAATTTAACAACATTGAAAGAGGGTTATCCAAGGATCATTCCTGAGAAAGATCTTCATTTTAATCTGCCTACTGATTATGGAGAAGAAGTTAACAGACTCACAGACTGAACAATTTCCACGTGCATTTTGTGACATCACATGCCAATATTTTGTATTGTACAGTAAATTAATGAATTAATTTGATGCAACCTTCGCCCACCCTACATGCCAAACCATTCAGATGGTGATATCATTTGAATGAGAATTTGACCACCAGACTGACACCTGACAACATATGACAAACAGTTGTTTTAACAACTCTCCCTGGTTCAAAATTTCCTTTGCAAAATTAACTGTAGCACATAGTATTTGTCCTCATCTTGGCATTTGTATAGGGTTTCTCTTAAGAAACTAGAAATGTGTTATCAATTTTGATGCTTTATATTCTACATGTATATGTAAAAACAGACGAAGGGCCATAATTTGTATCAAAAAGGAATTGAAAACACAAGATTCCGGATCATTTAACGAACGTTCGGACGAACGCACATGTGTCCTGCTGAATGTCTCACCCTGTCTGGGTGCATACAAATTTTAACAAATACAAGTTTCTGAAGCGAAATTGGCTCAATGTTGAATTTTGGGAATGGCAGAGAGAGCCCCAAAGATAATTAATTAAATGTTGAACAAGAGATGTGTTTTTCAGAATCACAATGCCCCCTATTGCGTGCAGCTCCATGAGATACACATGCATGCCAAATATCAAGTTGATATCTTCAATATTGCAAATGATATTTAATATTGCAAAACTTTAACAAAGGTTAAAGTTTTCCACAGAATGACAGACAGAAAGACAGACAGGCCAAAAACAATATACCCCAATCATTCGATCCGGGGGCATACAAAGTGCCAGAAAATTTAAGCCAGTGTTACCTGTCCCTGTTCTTGAGCCAGAGATTTGCAGGTGAGAGCAGCAGACAACCATACTCAGGCAGCAGTTTCTCAGTGTGCCTCCCCCACACCGGCTCCGATACACGCAGGCAACAGTCCACCAGGGACCTATCAGCAGCAGCGTCATCCCTGGTAAAAGGAGCAATAAAAGGTTGTGCTTCAATTCAAAAGACAAGAACTTTTGTATTTATTTGTCATATGTCCTTCCCCCCCCCCCCACCCTCCCCCCACCCCTAGAAAATACTTGTCATGTAGGATGGTGGGCGAAGGTTACACCACATTAATTAATTAGAGCTTTGTCACAGACGTGACGTATACCCCCACATGCCGCATTGACACAGACTATTTTGCATGCTGTCTTCACAAAACAAGAGAATCTCATTTATGGCGATTTTTAAGAATTATTATGCCATGATCATTTATGGCCATTTTTTACCTTCGAACTCAAAGTGTGACCTTGACCTTGGAGATATCGACATTATTCTTTCATGCGACACACCATCCAATGATGGTGAACAAATGATTTTAAAATCTCACAATGAATGACATAGTTATGGCTCGGACAAGCTCATTTATGGCCATTTTTTACCTTTGAACTCAGTGTGACCTTGACCTTGGTGATATCAACGTAATTCTTAATGCGAAACACTGTCCAATGATGATGAACAAATGTTCCAAATGATTGTAACATCTCACAATAAACAACATAGTTATGGCCCGGACAAGCTCATTTATGGCAATATTTGACCTTTGAACTCAAAGTGTGACCTTGACCTTGGAGATATCGACATAATTCTTTCGCGCAACACACTTCCAGTGATGGTGAACAAATGTGCCTAATTTAAAAATCTCACAATGAATGACACAGTTATGGCCCGGACAAGCTCATTTATGGCCATTTTTTACCTTTAAACTCAAAGTGTGACCTTGACCTTGGAAATATCGACGTAATTCTTTCGCGCAATACTGTGGCGTCTCATCTGGATCCAAACTGTTTGCAAAGGCATTTAAAATTCGGTTCCCGCACTGAAAGGGTTAAGTCATATTTTCCCAGAGGGAGGGTCAACAACCATGTGGAGCATTCAAGTGCCCTAAAAGCGGAAAGTGTCATCTCTGATAAGCCTAGGAAGCCCTTTTTTCTAGAGTTTACCAGTGCTGTTGTCTGAATCTCTCCACCTCGTCCAGCAAGTGGAACAGTCGACCCAGCGGGGCGATCAGCGCGTCCAGGGGGTCGTGTTCCGTGGGCTCCCATGGAGATACTGTTGCCTTGACAACAATCTGCTGTATGTAGGCCACTGCCGGCCCTCGGTACTGGTTAACACAAACAATAGTCAGTTTTTTTCTGTATTTAACGTAAATAAATATATCTTTAGATTGTAATTTAGTTTTAAATCAAATTATTTTAGCTGGATTGCATTGCAAGCATGTGGCTTATTGAAACGTTCTAGAGTCTGTTTCCTGGATAGAACCAGTACCTGGTGTCTTTGAGGGGAGATCTAAAGGATGCTCCCAAAGTATGATCTAACACATGACTCTGGGTTGTTAGGCGGACACCATATCCAGTAACCCACGGCGACCTATACAGATTGAGACTTAAGACTTAAGAGCAATACAAAAACACTCGATAGTAAACTTAGCCATGTTTTTTAAAGGGACACTTTGTTATAGTTCCAAATTAGGGGTTTGAATACAAGACCAAATAATCAAAGCAGTTTGAATAATATTTTAAATCTCCAATTATCAAGTTATTTCTGTGGGCTGTTTCAAATTTGATACATGTATTGGATATCTGGAGGAAAGTAGGCCCTAAATGGGAATTGTACGTAAAGATTGCTGTTTTTGAAGACAAGAAGAATATAATGTTCATACATCAAACTGTATACAGTTATATCATTTAAATATTAACTTTGATCATTCAGACATTTGGAACATGGAACAATTTGCTTGGACATTTATTTGAAGATTCTTCGATATTTGCCAATATTGATCAAGTTTTGATCAACACAGAGTTTCTAATGTTGTTACATGGTAAATAAAGAAGGTTTAAAAGGGCTGGCATTGTCCCTAATCCACATCAACTGCTTACCCATCTAGGAATGCTGGTGACGTCTTTGTCTGCAAATGATTTGTCCCTGCGTTGGATGGACTCCGGAGGGGGATGAAAGCCCTTCACTGGCGAGTTATACTCCACAGGAATGTTGCCTGGCAGAGGGACATACAGCAGTGGATAGCTGAAAAATATCTTGTAAATTTGACCTGGCCTCTGAGAGAGACTTTATGTATGTGCATGAAGTGTTGTCCGAGATATTGAGATAAGCTTGTCTGCACAGGCTAATGAGCGAAGACATGTTCCAAGACTGGATTTTTGTTTAAAATATACCCTTTAAATGAATTTTTCATAAAAGTGGAAAGTGTTGTCACTGATTAGCCTGTGTACTAATGCATTAAGCCACATTTAGAGAGTTTAAATTCTGCTATGGGATTCACAATAGTTTTTAATTTTAGTTTTGCCATCTGAGCATGGTGCTTTTTCATGACTAATACTCAATGTTACATTTTTTTATGTAAGATGCCCCCCTGCCCCTTTTCAGGCCCATCCTGACAAATTAAAAGTCTTTAATCCCTTATCTGTACAAAGACTGGGACAAGCTGGGCAAAAAAAATAATTCAGCATCCAATACATCATATATTTAATTCTTCTTAACAGTTATTGCAATTATTTACAATACAGTGAGCCATGGGATCTTACCACATGAACAGTATAATTCCGCACACAGTGACCAGTATGGAGATGGGGTGACTAGCACAGAACAGGCCATGTGTATAGTAGACCTGGGACACACGCTCACGTATGGCCTGCATTCTGAACTGGGCCCCGTCTCAGACCATCTGAAAGATACATAAAAATGAGGCTACAGTATACAGTGCTCCAGATAACATGCGTAAAGGCGTAAAAACGAATTAATTTTCTTAAATAACGATTTTGATTTAAAATCTTTGCGTAAAGTTACGCGTTGAAAAAATAAAACACGAATTTGAAATTTTCGAACATGCGTAAAAGTTCCAGTAGCAAATTATATACGGTAAACATTTCATCCCAATTCTTACTCGTTTATGCACTCAATAAAAACTTAAAGTCAACGTCACTCAAGCGTTTGCTGTGAGGAAAAGAGCCGCACCTAAGAACAGTTGAATGGCAAAACGGTCTGTTCTCCTAGTATTGCAGGCGAGTCATTACTGCTATTGTACCTTTTAATTACACTTATTGTAATTTTTATATACAAGTAATATACTGTATACCTATTCAAAATGTCATTAAAATTAAATGTTAAATATAGTTTTTTATATGACTTTAACGGCGACCAACAGGCCATTATGACCTTAGCCGAAGTGTCAGTAAGCGTTTTACATAAAAAATCAAAATGGCTGACCGAAGCGGTGTATCGAAGCGTGGAAGGCAAAACAAGCCATTTCAGTTTCAAAAATCCACGCTGCATGCATTCTTTCAATTAGATTCTCATGAACCAAATACCTAAAGCATGGTTTCGTCAATAATTGATGAATGTATAAGCTCTTGCGTAAATGACTGAATCTAAAGCAGTAAAAAAACAAAAGGAAAGCCAGGCTTTTCCAAGACTATAAACCAAAATTTGAAATGATTGATGTGTCAAAAACCATGAATACACAGTTATTTGGTAATATATTTTTGAAAAATCATTACTTTTATAAATAGGGCGTAAAATAAGAATTCATTTTTAAAATAGGGAGTAAATAAGAATTTAACCAAATTTTTATCTGGAGCTCTGAGTATACCACACATGTCAATATATAATTAATATTCCAAGCTTTTAATAAAAACAGTAAATTGTGTTCTTGTTGATTACAGAAGCACAACAGATATTGTGTTTGAATACTAATTGTATCTTCATTAGTGGAATGTAAAACTTGATGATCAGTGATTTTTTTTACCTGCGAGTCCTGCGTCCTGGACTCACAAATACCTCTGGGGATGCAAAGTTTCGAATTATGTGAGTCCCAAAAATGCATTGAAATTTCTAAAAAAATAAGATCATTTAATATTTGGACTCGTTTTTTTTAATACAGGGACTCATAGATTTGCAAGTTATTGAGTTCCAAGACTCAGATGAGAGAATTTTTTTAAATATCATTGCATCATGTTTTTTTTCTCCTAAGTCAATGTCAGTAGAATGTTATCCTACTGCAATTATGGCAGCCTGAGAGTTATGCTGGTACAATTGATGTCTATTGGTCATAAAATTATTCCTATGTTGACTGTCCAACTGCCTCTGATTCAAATAAGGAAAGACATCACTGTCTAGCAAACATATGTGCACTGAATCAGTCTCAGCCAAACATGGCCGGACCGACGGTCATGTCCAGTAAAATTTTGTAAGGTCCAGCATGTCGGTTAATACAGGACTGTTTGTCCATTAAAAAACAAGATGTGTTTGTGAAACACAATGTCCCCCTATATGATGTTTGACCTTGTAGGATGACCTTGACCTTGTGAAGGATGACCTTGACCTTTCACCACTCAAAATGTGCAGCTCCATGAGATACACATGCATGCCAAATATCAAGTTGCTATCTTCAATATTGCAAAAGTATTCATAAAATAAGCGATTTGGGCCACATATATTTGACCTCTGACCTTGAAGGATGACCTTAACCTTTCACCACTCAAAATGTGCAGCTCCATGAGATGCACATGCATACCAAATATCAAGTTGCTATCTTCAATATTGCAAAAGTATTTATAAAATAAGCGATTTGGGCCACATATATTTGACCTCTGACCTTGAAGGATGACCTTGACCTTTCACCACTCAAAATGTGCAGCTCCATGAGATACACATGCATGCCAAATATCAAGTTGCTATCTTTAATATTGCAAAAGTATTCATAAAATGAGCGATTTTAGCCACATATATTTGACCTCTGACCTTGAAGGATGACCTTGACCTTTCACCACTCAAAATGTGCAGCTTCATGAGATACACATGCATGCCAAATATGAAGTTGCTATCTTCAATATAGCAAAAGTTATTGCAAAATGTTAAAGTTGGCGCAAACAGACCAACAGACAGGGCAAAAACAATATGTCCCCCATTACTTTAGTGGGGGACATAAAAAAAGAAAACAAATTCTTTGGTTTTTATAGGTTTGTTAATGGCTCTAAAAGTTTTCTGAGGTGCAAAAATAGTGATAGCGTCTTTATACACATGCTTTTTTGTACCAACACTCTTTCTGCTGACAGAATTTTCCGAGGGCACCTGATTGGTCCATTTTTATGCATCGATCTTACGAATGCAGGTCAGGACAGTCCAAATTCATGAAGGCCTAGTCGCTTAGCAAAATAATCATAAACCTGATTATTAAAATTCAAATGGTACAGATATCAATTTGTGTGGTTGTACATGCAATAGCAATAGTAATATATAATAATGATCATTGTCATTCGAACCGTCATTATCTTGGCTGTCAATGTCCATGCGTGAAAAAGGCTGGTTGTCATTTATTGAGGTCATTGTCAGTGTAGGCCGTATTGACCAGACACATATCTGACATGCGCGCTAAGCGTAGCTTAGGTAAAGTAAACAAGTATCAGCTACTTTGGTTGGAAAATGTTCTTAAGATATTACAAATGAGCGATTCCCGTTTATATTTACTGTTAACATTCGTTCAACATTGAAAAAAAAAGGTTTTAACTTAACAAGACTGGTACCATGTATGGCGTGTATTATTATTAAACGCCAGACACAAATGTGTGATCTTGAAATTAATAGCTTTTTAATCATTTATCATTTTATATCATAAACACCTTGATACCACAGCAATGATACCAAGTTATTTTACTATATATATATATATATATATATATATATATATATATATATATATATATATATATATATATATATATACAGTCATTTCCCCAGGATTTTGGTCAGACGCAGCGGCGAGACAGCTCGGAAGGGGGTTGATGCGGAAGACGTTTTATATTTTGTATATGATCTTAATCAAAATCTTCACTTCTTTGGAGCAATAAAAACACAACATATTCTTTTTTTCTTTTTTATCTTTTTTCTCAATTTATTTAATTAAAGTCAATTATTGAGATATAATATAACAAGTTAAATAACAGTACACATGTAGGTGAACATGCAAAATGATCGAAAAAGGACATATTTTACCATAAGTATACAGATGTGCATTGATAACTTTCAAAAACTGTTCTCCGTGACCTCTTTTGTTGCCATCATTCTTCCAAACTCCACTGCAACAATGTCTGGTCCTTTGTGTTGACCATCATCAGAGCATTGAGAAAAGCAGATATCAGGCGAGAACGATTTCTACCATTTTCATTGTGCTGAAGCCCGATCGCTAGGCGGACACCTCATCCACTACACCACCAAGACCCTAAAATTAAGTTGAGTTTCTAATCTTTAATACAAAAAACCCATCTCTCTGATATATAAACTATATATTTCAGTATGAACTTACTTAAAAAAGAAAAAGTAGATATATGCTTACCTGCTTCAACGTCTGCGACCTTTGGACAATCTTGCTTTTTTCGAACTCGATGGCACAATTCTTAAATGGCTTGTTTGGTGATTGGAGGTCTCGGGATCACTAACCACGTCTTCGACACTTTCACTTGCATTTATTGCACTCTCTAAGAGTAACGATTTATTTGAAGTCCAGACCAAGCAATTAGAAATTGCAGATTTCCCAGACACAGTCATTGGTCGTTTCTTTGATTGAATCATTCTATCATGCACAAACACTTCAGAAAAATTGGTTGCAGGTAGCGTATATATATAAAAAAAACTTTCGGATGGGATTACATTCAATGTTGTTATAGTCGCCGTTGAGAAAATAGTATAACAACATTTTAAGTAAGCGAGATAAATCAAAAGAGGCGTTTTACTCCATTTAATTGTTATAATGAATTCAATAGCCGACTATTGAAACAATCAACATTTGCTGTTTATTTTTAAAACACAACTGATATACACTTCAACACCGTTATTTCGAACACCGATAATCCGAAGTCACCGTTATTTCGAAGTATTTTTCGGGTCCCGATTGTGGTTCTTCTTTGTTCAATGTAAAATTTCATTGTTAATCCGAACTTCGTTAAACCGAAGAAATCGTTAATTCGAAGTGATTATGTCGGTCCCAACACTATAATTCGCACCTTATTATCAATCTTTAATTCGAAGTCAAAACTGCAAAACACTGTGCGTTATTTCACACCTATGTCGTCTGCGCGTTGTGCGTCAAAGCCGATAATTACACCTTTGTCGCCTGCGCGTAGCATGTTAGTTTTATAATGTCGTCAAAAGCCGACGACGAGGCCGACAACACATGAATGAACATAATATCTAATCAACGTGTGACCACATGCATCAACGACGTAAGGCAGTCCTGCGAGCAAAACACGGGCGGAAGCCAGTTCTTCAATTTCCTTGACAAGTTGGAGAAATATGTTACACACGTCCAGTTTAGTGCTGCTAACGCCGGTGTTCAGAAAGACATCGCGTCTTATTTAAAAAAATTAGTGAATTCATTTCCGAAAATGTATTCATATGTATTTACATGTATGATGCGCTATGCATTATATTTTATATGTTCTGTAATTAGAGAAAAATAAAAAGAAGAAAAAGAATAGTTTTATTGATCCGTTTGTACTAGTAGAAATCTATTGCTATCTGACTAGTTTACGTTTTTAAGTAAAACAATTATTAAAAGTACAGTGTGACCGAACCATGCGAATTCCACACTGTTGTATTGTTTCAGGATTAAAGAAGTCGTCTGTCAAATGTTTATTTCGAATAATCGTTAATCCGAAGTTTTTTTAACGGTCCCGACGACTTCGAAATAACGGTGTTGAAGTGTAGTTTCAAACAGTTAAACCAAAACTAACAAACAAAGTGACTATACCTTAAATTGCTATAACGCCACGTGTACCGGAATATTATTTATCGATATCGACCGTTATTAGGTACAAACACCATAATTTACACCCCACAACCCTTACACATTTACCGCAGCGCATTATGACCACACAGATGATTATCGCGTGCTTTTTTGGTTGGATGTTGGCCGAATGCAGACAACATTCGAACCAGAGCTTGCAAGCGCTTGTGGACGTTTTAAGCGTCGCAGCCACCTGATCGGTAAGTAAAGCGCCGCGGGAAAATTGATTTTTAAATCCAGGCACCGCGGGCCCGCTGTGCTTAAACCGCCTGGGGAAATGCCTGATATATATATACATATTTATATATACTGTCGCCAGTAGCATGTCTTTCCATGGTATCCGCCCTCTCAATGAATACAAACGAATTTTGAAAGTGAACAAATACAAAAACACACATGTGATATATGTCAATATATAGTTAAATGTGTATTCTTGGACATAACAACAACAACTGCATTTAAATCGGCCATGTTTTGACAAAATACTGGTTAGACTAAGCTCCCTTTAGTAATCTGTTTCATCTAAACCTTGTCTCATTGTATCGTCACTTCTGATTGGTTGTTAAGATTTGTTACTATGTGCACGTGCTTGTTCTAAAAATAGTAATTTAATGGAAAACCGAAACTCTTACTAATTTTGTAATTAAAATACTTTTACACTCAGGGCCCTCAATCTATCAAATCTGCGGCCGAATTTCGACCGCAGTCCCCCACATAAAAAGTATACTTTTTTTCCCCTATTGGGAGGAAAAATTCCCCCTGATTAAAAAATATATATATTTTAAAGATGTGTCTAATGATTATTATATCTCAATTCTATTTCAATTTAATCTTGTCAAACATACTTAATTATGAAAAAAGAAATGAATATAATGCAAACATGTACAATTGTAATAATTAGAGAGTAGTAAAAAAATCCCCCAAAAAGGGAAACGCCGCGAAAATTTCCCCTCATGAGGGTAGCGACCCGCTTCCCCTAAAATGGATTGAGGGCCCTGACACTTCATTGAACAAAGGCTGTTTGTAAAACATTCATGCCCCCCATATGGGCTCTCCCTTGTAGTGACAGCCATTGTGTGAATATGTTTTTTGTGACCATGACCTTGACTTTTAACCTAGTGACCTAAAAATCAATAGGGGTCATCTGCGAGTCATGATCAATCTACCGATCAAGTTTCATGATCCTAGGAATAAGCATTCTTCAGTTATCATCCGGAAACCATTTTACTATTTCGGGTCACAGTGAACTTGACCTTTGACCTTGTGACCTCAAAATGGATAGGGGTCATCTGCGAGTCATGATCAATGTACCTATGAAGTTTCATGATCCTAGGCATAAGCGTTCTTGAGTTATCATCCGGAAACCATTTTACTATTTTGGGTCACCATGACCTTGACCTTTGACCTAGTGACCTCAAAATCAATAGGGGTCATCTGCGAGTCATGATCAATGTACCTATGAAGTTTTATTATTGTAGCCATTAGCGTTCTTGAGTTATCATCCGGAAACCATTTTACTATTTTAGGTCACCGTGACCTTGACCTTTGATATAGTGACCTGAAAATCAATAGGGGTCAACTGCGAGTCATGATCAATCTTCCTATCAAGTTTCATGATCCTAGGCATAAGCGTTCTTGAGTTATCATCCGGAAACCATTTTACTATTTCGGGTCACCGTGACCTTGACCTTTGACCTTGTGACATGAAAAGCAATAGGGGTCATCTGCGAGTCATGATCAATGTACCTATGAAGTTTCATGATCATAGGCAAAAGCGTTCTTGAGTTATCATCAGGAAACCATTTTACTATTTCGGGTCACTGTGACCTTGACCTTTGACCTAGTGACCTGAAAATCAATAGGGGTCATCTGCGAGTTATGATCAATCTACCTATCAAGTTTCATGATCCTAGGCCTAAGTGTTCTTGAGTTATCATCCGGAAACCATTCTACTATTTTGGGTCACTGTGACCTTTGACCTAGTGACCTGAAAATCAGTAGGGGTCATCTGCGAGTCATGATCAATCTACCTGTCAAGTTTCATGATCCTAGGCCTAAGCGTTCTTGAGTTATCAACCGGAAACTTTTTTACTATTTTGGGTCACCGTGACCTTGACCTTTGACCTGAAAATCAATAGGGGTCATCTGCGAGTTATGATCAATGTACCTATGAAGTTTCATGATCCTAGGCCCAAGCGTTCTTGAGTTATCATCCGGAAACCACCTGGTGGACGGACCAACAGACCGACAGACATGAGCAAAGCAATATACCCCCTCTTCTTCGAAGGGGGGGCATAAAAATATGCGGCATATAACAAATTTGATAAAGCTACTATTAATTCATTAACAAACTACTTACTTGTGAGTTACGTAATTTAAAAATCATAGTATCACCCTGGAATAAACACGACCTACTCCAATGAATACCGGAAATCCTGAGAACATTACAACTTTTAACAATTATAAAATATCAACTTTTCAGCATTTTATAGAAGCTTTTTGTTAAGGGGGTGATACTATGAGGAGGTCCGATACGATGAAAGTAAGTGATAGGTCCTGTAAAAAAAGAGGAGGTCCTGTATTTTTCCCATTTAACAGTACCTACTGTCCTGTAAAAAATTGCCTAGTTTGGATTTGACTGCTGAATACTTGTCAACAAATACCATAGATGTAAAACACATTCAACAATCATTAATTTTGATAGATTTGAGTATATCTGGGTCGGTTCTGAAACATTATGACTCTGTTTTACGGCATTTTGAAACAGCAGAAAACATAGCTAAAGAAACCTTTAGCGTACAGTTTATATAGTATTGACAGACCTGTACGCTGAAACGAACCCCGTATCGAAAGTCAACCAGAGTCGTTACATATTTATGTCACGTTATAAATCAAAGAAAGCTCATTTTCTTGGATACATTTCTGCATATATTAGTGAATGAATATAAATTACTGCATCTGGGAATATTTTAAGGTTCAAATATTTCAAATGCATCTTACAATAGATGAAAATAACTCTCATCAGTCTGAAATTCACAATTTTGACACCATTGTCGCTTTGTCACGTGACGAGTTTTCATTTAGATACTTTCGAATTGACCTTGACATTTTTTGCTGAAATTGTAAACATTACTTTCGTTTTCTGAAATCTATTATTTGTGATTAACAACTTACGTTTGGTGGATTATAAGACTGATTTCAGTGTGAATCAGGTAGTTTAAAATACTATTTACTGTTTGTATTAACACTACAATTTGTTTACAAAACAAGCCAGAATAATCTAAAATACCGGGAAATGTCATTCTGAATTTGAAAACACTTGAGCACATGGTATGTTACTAAAAATAGAAATAACGTCATATGACATTGAAATCTCGGGAGATTTGCATTTCAAGAAAGTCTGTCACATTGCTGTTTTTTTCTCGATATGTAAGAGCAGAATAGATAAATTTTAAATGTTTAAGATAGTATTTTGTGAAAGAATATGTATTTTGTGAAAGAATATATCAGTTATATGTGAAAAATGTTAATCTTTCCAATCAAGTGGTTGATTTGGGCCAATAACTGCATATAAAAGCTGTTTTGGACCGGTCTTTGTTGACTGTCAACTTTTTGGGAATTTTTGGTTGACTTTCCTAATGGAGTTGGTCCATAACTATAAAGTCGCGACAGTCAAAAATCATAACAAGCGACATTTAAAGTTATGGTAGCCAGAACTACAGAAAACACATTGCAATAATCAAAAATTACATAAGGTTGCATTCAAACGATGTTTTGGTTAAATTTTAACTTGTTGGTTTGTCATGCTTCTGTCATAAAAATAGTCCATCAATAGCTTTCACTTGATAAAAAATTAACAATTTCAATAGAAACAATTAGTGAGCATTAGCCTACTTTTCCCAAATTACCATTGCGAAATATACTAATACCACTTTAATGACAGGCCGACCTTCAAATTTAAATAAAAAGCATTTAGAAATTATAATGTTCACATACTTTATAACATGAAATTCTTTGTTACTTTCTGTGTTAATTCTCGCGTACTTTATGTCGCATATCGGTCATTTTGTTTTTAACGGTGTCCGCCATGTTTACATTGTAGTCGAAATAGTTTTGTAAACGGGACGTTCATTGGTCGAGAATTATCGAACCAGGCTGGAGAAACCCATCGAACAATTAGGCGTCTGTAGAAACGGTCTGATGGGATTGTGTCATTTGTATCTAGTAAAGCACGTTTCACAATTCAGCTAATACTACCTTAACTTTTATATATTCTTTCAGTGCAATACGGATTTTTGTGTGTGTGAAGAAATATTATTCATTCTTGAAAAAACCCACACGCAATCACGTTCATTTTATGAACAGTACTGTATCGAAGCTTTATCAAATATGAAAATGTGTTAAAGGGATCTTTTCACGCTTTGGTAAATTGACAAAATTGAAAAAAGTTGTTTCAGATTCACAAATTTTCGTTTTAGTTATGATAATTGTGAGGAAACAGTAATACTGAACATTTACCATGGTCTAATATAGCCATTATATGCATCTTTTGACGATTTTAAAACCTAAAAATTATAAAGCGTTGCAACGCGAAACGATTGAATAATTTGGAGAGTTCGCTTATTTGCAGATGACACTGCCATTTATCTAACAATCAACAATGTGCATGACTGCCATACTCTACAAAAAGATCTAGATAAACTAATGAAATGGGAACACCTTTGGGACATGGAGTTCTACCCAAGTAAATGCCAAGTTTTAAACATACCAGAAATAAATCAAAATTATCTTTTAATTACAGACTTCATGGACAAATACTAGAAACTGTTGACAATGCAAAATACTAAGATGTGGACATCTCAAAAGACCTTTCCTGGAACACCCATATAGATAGAATTACAAATAACGCTAATAAATCTCTTGGTTTTCTACGCAGGAACATACAGACAAGAAATTCCAACATTCGCCAGCTGGCATACAAGACAATAGTTAGACCAGAGGTTGAATATGCTTCTTCCGTATGGAGTCCTCACACTTTACAAAATATACAAAAAATTGAAAATGTACAGCGTCGAGCAGTTGGCTGGGTCAAGCATAATTATTCTCCATATGACAGTGTCAACTCCATGCAACAGGAACTTGGTTGGCATACCCTACAAGACAGACGAAATGACACTTAATTAATAATCTTTTTCAAAATTGACCAAGGTTTAGTTGCCGTGCCGCTACCATCATATATCCAGATTCACTCGTCACATGCACCCCCTCTCTTTCAGACATATCCATACCACTGCAAATTATTATAAGTTTTCATTTTTCCCAAGTGCTATTGTGATATGGAACAACCCCCCTGCCACTACAGTATTACATCCTGATCTTGAAAGGTTTAAGCGGTCCCTGCTTTCCCCTTCTGCCCCTTGAACTCCGAGAGACATGTTTTTATCAGCTTTAACTTTAAATCACTTCACCATGCATGATTAATCGAACATACTTTTATCTTTCTCACTTATTCACTTTTAACACTTTTATCTTGCACTGATTGCGCACCTGTCAATAATACCTGCAAAGGGAGTTAGACAGTATAGATAGATAGATAGATAGATAGATAGATAGATAGATAGATAGATAGATAGATAGATAGATAGATAGATAGATAGATAGATAGATAGATAGATAGATAGATAGATAGATAGATAGATAGATAGATAGATAGATAGATAGATAGATAGATAGATAGATAGATAGATAGATAGATAGATAGATAGATAGATAGATAGATAGATAGATAGATAGATAGATAGATAGATAGATAGATAGATAGATAGATAGATAGATAGATAGATAGATAGATAGATAGATAGATAGATAGATAGATAGATAGATAGATAGATAGATAGATAGATAGATAGATAGATAGATAGATAGATAGGATAGATAGATAGATAGATAGATAGATAGATAGATAATAGATAGATAGATAGATAGATAGATAGAGTTCCAACCTCGAGAATTAAGTGATACTTTTTGAGACACATCCAACAAAAATTACTGCGAGTAATATTTTTGCTTAAAACGACCATAGCCCAGGTTTCTGAGAAAACATCATCCCCTTACTTGGTGGTGCACTGTGTACATGCTGGTTATATTATTGTAAAGTTTTATCAAATTAGCAGCAATATTTAAAGTTATCCTCGACACAAAGCATTAATCCCAGATTTCTACACTAATGAACCTTTAACATAGACGCTCTACAGAAATGGGAAAGGACAGGCAGAATTAAGTCGCCCAATCGATCAAAGTGTGCAGTTAGCAAAACCTCTCAAAGTCGGAGTATGTGATCCATGGGAAGATGCTCTCAGCTGTAAAGGTAAACAAATACCTTGGAGTGACGATCTTGGACAACATGTCTTGCAAATCTCACATAGACGCGGTCACTCGGAGGGCAAGCAACACCATAGGTTTCCTGAGACGTAACCTGTCTAGCTGCCCACAAATCATTAAGTTAGCGCACCCCTAATGGGCACATATCCAAATATAATAGAATTAATTATTTTTTTAATCAGCATCATTTCACTGAACTACATGCACATTTGTAGGTAGGCTTTCCATGCTTAAAAAAAAAGTATACCGATTTTTTCAAAACCACCTCCACGCTCGTCTTTTGTCCAGATTATTTTCACCCCTGGGGTATATAAAAGTTCCATAATTAATTCACATTTCCAAATATGGGCATGCAGTTGGTGTGTACAGATGCAGTAAAGGTGTTTACAGTTTAGAAAAGATGAAATAAGTATTCTTTTACAAACATTTATTTTTTTACAAATTTTTATCTATGGAAGAGCGCCATGAAATGTAAGTGATTTCAGCCAAGTAAAAATTGGGTCGGTTTAAAACAAAGTGTCATAAAATTCTAAATAGTATCATTTAAGTTAAATTGTAAACGTTGTTTTTATAGAAACACTATATACAGCAAAAATACCAAGAAATAGACAGATTGACCGTTTACTTTTTGAAATAAAAATGAAAATGCAACATGCATCATCCGTATTTTCAGCAGTAAATCACCCAATTTAACCATTGTGTATTTTAATTTAAAAAATTGAAGGATGTGCATAAAAATTTCAACATATTTAACAATAAACATAGGTTATATGCTATATTAAATCAAATTACGTTAGAAAAGAAATCAAACGCGTCGCAAAAAGTATGCGATGTCGGAAGGATTCGAACCTGCGAGGGAAGATCCCAAAATATTTGTTATCCATTGCCTTAACCACTCGGTAACGATAATTTCACATTTGTGCACGCTTAAATTAGACCTCCATAAGTAAACAGGTAAAAAGGCTCGTCGATCTTTGAAGAAATCGCGAAATCGTATTTTTTCAGATGATATTTGAATCAAAGTCAATATTTATTGTGAAAATAATGTATTCTAAAGGAATAACGTAAACATATATCAAAATTCGAAGTTTGAAAAAAATAAAATGCATCTCTCGGAAATAACCGATCATTGAAGATCGGCAATGATCGTAAAATAAATCGCGGGAAATCATTAGGGGTGCGCTACCTTAAAGCTCGAAAATACATCACGTAAGTGCGACCGACATTGAAGTATGCTTCACCTGCATGGGACCGTCACACACAGACGTGCATTGACCAGCTTTAAGCGTCCAGAGACGTGCTGCTCGTTACGTAAATGAAGAATGTAGAACGATATGCAGCAGCTCACAAATGATAAATAAATTAGATGGAAGACCCTCCAAGAGAGACGTCAAGCAGCTAAGGTCACTGTGATTTACCGTATCATAAACAACATGATATACATTCCATTTGATCCCTACCTCCGCCCTACAATAGCATCCACCAGAGGCAGCAGTATCTGGTACATCATTGCATACTGCAAGACTGACTACCTTAGACCCCAGTATCTGGTACATCATTGCATACTGCAAGACTGACTACATCAGTAACAATACTGTGGAATCAACTGCCAAACCACCTTGTGACGGCTCTCATCCGTGAAGCTTTCAATAAAGAGATGGTACCAAAATAATACATCTATGACTTGTTCATAGTTTCAAAGTCTTCTTTTAATGCGCCAAACTATGACTTTGAACTTTTTCTTGTTTGAAAAATGCCCCAGAAAGGGATTTTGTACAATACATTAAGAAGTTTAATTAAGAAGATATACCGAAATGTTTTATTTTTACTTTAAAATGGGGCTTTCCACGTTTTGGTAAATTGACAAAAATAAAAAAGTAGTTTCAGAATCGCAAATTTTCGTTTTAGTTATGATATTTGTGAGGAAACATTAATACTGAACATTTACCATGCTCAAAATAGCCATTATATGCATCTTTTGAAGATTAAAAAACCTGAAAATTATAAAGCGCGGCAACGCGAAACGATTGAATAATTTTGAGAGTTCTGTTATTGACATTATATTTTGTGAAACAACGAGGATTGCTTATATAAAGTATGAAATACATCCTTCATTGTATGAGAACGGATGGCCGAGTGGTCTAAGTGGGTAGACTTTTACTCTAGGACTCCAGGGAACAGTGGTTCGAACCCTGTTGAGGTTTACTTTTTTAAATTGTCTTCTTGATTTTTTACTTGAGCTTTTTAGATCCAACGTTTACATTTATCAATATAAACGTTTAAAGACAAACTTCAATGCATGCCTAAATCTGTGAAAAGACCCCTTTAACAAAGGAAAGTACATGAGGCCATACTAAAAGGATTCCTTGGTTTAGAATAATAATTTTCAACACCCAGTTGACTATGCGCTTGGTCTTGTGAAACCAACATAAATGAAGCGTCTTGAGAAAATGGGTCTTTTGCCATATGCGACCAGCGTAGCTCCAGACCAGCCTAAGCATTACCTTACTGGCCAAGAGCTTTGGAATCAACTGCCAAACCACATTTGACGGCTCTCATCCGTGAAGCTTTCAATAAAGGGATGGTACCAAAATAATCCATCTTTGACTTGTTCATAGTTTTAAAGTCTTAAGGCAAAGAACAATAGTGACCTTGACACAAAACCAAAACAAGGAAGTATGGTGAAAATAACAACCGTTTTGAAGATTTTGACTCTCCTACTGGTATTTAGCAGTCCTCCTGATCATGATGAAGACAAATTTATCCAAAATGGACATCGAGTGAACCATTATAACAAGGAACTGTGGATTTTCGTTGTAGAAGTTAGTAAACACCAATCAATACAACCAACATATATTTATTAGAGAATTGGTAACATTTCTATATCCAATAGCTTGTTTATTACTATCTCACGCATACACGCAGAGTTAAATCAAAACCAATGCCTAAAAGATACTGGCTATCTATCTATTTGATACTTTTGTCCGGTGACAGCGACGAACCCTGGGCCGGCACGGCAACCATGTGGCGATAACACATGTCCAAAGGCTATCTCTTGGAACAGTAAAGCTGTGCTTTGCGAAGCATGCTTTTTTCTGGTGGCACATTAAATGTGGAAACATTACTCCCAAGGAATATGTGGAACTTTCGAACAATGGATTTGCCCTAATTGTGACAAGTTCCACTTCTCAGATAGCTTCTTCGAACAATCCTTTTTATCAGTAGATTACTTTTTCGATTCCACAAACCGTGATAAAAACCTTGACAATTTCGAACCCGTGACAATGAAAAAACAAGGGACAAAGTGGTCACAAAGCCAGGTTTTCAATTGGAAAAAGGTCTGATAAAGGGAGACAACTCAAACTGAACTGATTGTTTAAAATTTACCCCCTCTGTTTCAAAATAAATCTATTTTTAGTCGTGGCGACCTTGACCTTGGAGATATTGACGTACTTTGTTTTGTGCGACACACCGTCCAATGATTGTGAACAAATGTGCCAAATAATGTTAAAATCTCACAATGAATGACATAGTTATGGCCCGGACAAGCTCATTTATGGCCATTTTTGACATTTGAACTCAAAGTGTGACCTTGACCTTGGAGATATCGACGTAATTCTTTCGCGCGACAAACCGTCTTATGATGTTGAACACATCTGCCAAATGATTTTAAAATCTCACAATGAACGACAATGTTATGGCCCGACAAGCTTATTCCGCCCGCCCGCCCTCCAGCCCGCCCGCCGACATTCGCCAATGTAATAACCAGTTTTTCCTTCGGAAAACCTGGTTAACAACATCCAAAGCGCTTTACATGCGGTTATATAAGTATTAACAGTCTCAGAAATAAGTTTTATAGTATACAAGAAATTTTACATGAAGGCCTAGTTGATATTCTATTTATAGCTGAAACTAAAATTCATAACTCTTTTCCTGATTCTAAATTTTCAGTTGTCTAGTACCATATGTGGAGAGCTGATAGAGGTGTAAATAGTGGTGGTCTCATAGCATACTTAAGGTCAGATATTGCTGGCGAAAGGAAACCCCAGTTAGAATTTGACGAAATTGAATCAATCTTTGTAGAGGTAAATTTTGATAAATGTAAATGGCTGATACTTGGTACATACAAACCACCATCTATGTCGAATCAGAAGTTTCAAGAAAAGTTTGATTATACCCTTGACAAAGCTTTCTGCAAATATGAAAATATAATGGTCATTGGCGACCTCAATTTTAATATGCTTATAGATGAGAAATGTCAAACATTAAAAAACTCATTTGATATTTTTACTTAGTGAATATTGTGTCGGAACAAATTTGTTTCTCAAATAAAGCCAACTCAACACCTATTGATATTGTATTAACCAATAATAATGATTTTTTGGGTAATATTTGTAATTTTGACTGCGGGTTGAGTGATTGCCACGATTTCATTGGTGTCCAATTTAAGCAGGAAACTCAAAAGTCAAAAAATATATTTAGCTTACAGATGTTTTAAAAGTTTTAATGTTGATGATTTTAATTCAGACCTAAATGACAACCTTTTAAACCTAAACACAAATCATAATGATGTAAATAAAACGTATGGTGATTTTAATGAAATCTTTGTAGAAACTGAAAACAAACATACCCCTATAAAAAAGAAAAATATATTACAAAAACCAGTTCCTTTTATGAACAAAACACTTAAAAATGCAATTTATAAGAAAATACCGCTCGTTAATAAATACAATAACAACAAGGGCTGTTTGTAAAACATGCATGCCCCCCATATGGGCTGTCCGTTGTAGTGGCAGCCATTGTGTGAATACGATTTTTGTCACTGTGACTTTGACCTTTGACCTAGTGACCTGAAAATCAATAGGGGTCATCTGCGGGTCACGATCAATGTACCTATAAAGTGTAATGATCCTAGGCAAAAGCGTTCTTGAGTTATCATCCGAAAATCATTTTACTATTTCGGGTCACCGTGACCTTGACCTTGTGACCTCAAAATTTATAGGGGTTATCTGCAAGTCATGATCAATCTACCTATGAAGTTTTATGATCCTAGGCGTATGCGTTCTTGAGTTATCATCCGAAAACCATTTTACTATTTCGGGTCACCGTGACCTTGACCTTTGACCTAGTGACCTCAAAATCAATAGGGGTCATCTGCGAGTCATGATCAATCTACCCATGAAGTTTCATTATCCTAGGCGTATGCGTTCTTGAGTAATCATCCGGAAACCATTTTACTATTTCGGGTCACTGTGACCTTGACCTTTTACCTAGTGACCTCAAAATCAATAGAGGTCATCTGCAAGTCATGATCAATGTACCTATGAAGTTTCATGATCCTAGGCCCAAGCATTCTTGAGTTATCGTCTGACAACCACCTGGTGGACAGACCGACCGACAGACCGACCGACCGACATGAGCAAAGCAATATACCCCCTCTTCTTCGAAGGGGGGCTTGAGTTATCATCCGAAAACCATTTTACTTTTACGGGTCACCGTGACCTTGACCTTTGACCTAGTGACCTCAAAATCAATAGGGGTCATCTGCGTGTCATGATCAATCTACCCATGAAGTTTCATGATCCTAGGCGTATCCGTTCTTGAGTTATCATCCGGAAACCATTTTACTATTTCGGGTCACCGTGACCTTGACCTTTGACCTAGTGACCTCAAAATCAATAGGGGTCATCTGAAAGTCATGATCAATCTACCCATGAAGTTTCATGATCCTAGGCGTATGCGTTCTTAAGTTATCATTCAAAAACCATTTTACTATTTCTGGTCACCGTGACCTTGACCTTTGACCTAGTGACCTCAAAATCAATAGGGGTCATCTGCGAGTCATGATCAATGTACCTATGAAGTTTCATGATCCTAGGCCCAAGCATTCTTGAGTTATCGTCTGACAACCACCTGGTGGACGGACCGACCGACAGACCGACCGACCGACATGAGCAAAGCAATATACCCCCTCTTCTTCGAAGGGGGGCATAATAAAACGTCTAAAAACTGGGAATGCTTTAGAAAGCACAGAAATTTGGTAACTAGTATTAGGAGGAAATCAAAGTATTTTATTGACCGCTGTGTTGGGGGTGCAAATCTGCTGATTTCTGACCAACAGTGAAACCATTTCTGACAAATAAAGGTAATTCCACCAAAAAGGACACTGTACTATGTGAAAATAATAAAATTATAATGACATTTTTGTTAATGTGGCTCAAAATATTGGAAATAACTCAGTATCAGTAGATGAACACCATCTCAGCATAGTCTCAATTAAATTAAAAAAAACACTATTGAATCTGAATTAAGTTTTCAACCTGTGCAGGATTCTGTTGTCAAGAAACAAATTGATAATCTGAATTGTAAAAAAAGCCACCGGTGCTGATGGAATATCACCAAAATTACTTAAACTCTTAACAGATACTGTATCAACAAGCATTACCCCCCTAAATAATAAATCCTTTGAAAACTCAATATTTCCAGATAAATTAAAAAAAGCTCAAGTAACCTATTAACACAAGAAAAATAGTACACTTGAAAAAGGAAACTATTGCCCGGTCAGCATCCTTCCCAAATTAAATATCAAAAATCTTTGAAAGGGCTATAAATACACAACTAATAAAAAAAATTGACCAGCATTTAAATACTTATCTATCTGCATTTAGACCTTGATATGGCTGCCAGACAACTTTACTGAAAGTAATCAAAGACTGGAAAAGGGCGTTAGATGAAAACAAATATGTTTTCTCAGTTTTAATTGACCTATCCAAAGCTTTTGACTGTCTTCCTCATGATCTCCTTTCCCTAAAAGTTAAGTACTATGGTGTATCTGAAACATCTTTACAATCAATCCATAGTTACTTGAGTGACAGAAAACAATGTATTAAAATAGGTTAATTTCAAAGTGACTTTCAAGAAATTTATAAAGGTGTACCCCAAGGCTCAATATTAGGCCCCGTCCTTTTTAATATATTCATCAATGACATTTTCAATTTTGAACAAAAGAGTAATCTGTACAATTATGCTGATGATAATACCTTATCGTTTGCCCATCATAATTTTGATATAGTTATATCTACCTTAGAAAGTGGCAATATATCCTTAATAAAATGGTTCTCAGACAATAAAATGCAAGCAAATCCTGATATATTTTTGAACAGGCAATCGCAATGTATTCTTTAACTACTGAGTTTATTTTATATAATAATGAAATTGCACTGTCTGTATTATGGGCTGGTGGCCTTTGACTGCAAAAAATAAATATTCGTATTCTTATTCAAAATGTGTTGTTCGTTATGACCCTGTAACCCTGTAAACAGGAGTTCCGGTTTGGGGTTATGTGACCATGACCAATCGAGCTACAATATGTATGTGTATTGTAACCATTTATAACAACCAATCAAACCGCGTGTAACATCGTGTTCTGTGAAGACTTTACTTCCGGTTTCTTCACACCCCGGTGGAAGTGTCACTCATAACTTTAAGTTTCTGTGCAAGTTTATCTGGGTTATTGACAATGATTTTGCTAGAAATTCACAATCGGATTGTGGAGGAAACTCTCACAAATAAGATCAAAAATGCTTTAGATGGGTAATTGTATACATTCAATCAAACCTGTTAATATCCATCACTTCCGTGTAATTCATTTCCTCATTGAGTAACTCGCAGTTTGTACAATACTGTTTGCTGCTCATCTGTACCTTATAGTTTGAAATGGAGCATTTAAAACTTGAATTAGAAACGTCTTTAATTTAATTTGATTTTCAAAGAAACTTTAAATGTGTCAAAGTGCGTGTCCGAGTGGTAAACTTTACTGTAAAGGGTTAAGGCAGTGGCTAGTCGTATGGATCTGTACGTATAGCGTTTCCTATACGGCTGTTATAACAAATAAATATATTGATTATTAATTGATCTACATGCAGATTTCTTTGCCATGCATCATGAGAAAACGTGCTAATACATGTGCTTAAAATTGTGTGCTACCACGGAGGCAGATTAGATAATTGTTTTTCGCTATATGAACGTCCGGCAAGATAATCAGTGCATTTGTTTTAGCTACTTAGATCATGAAATTCCGAAATGTCTTCCCATTAGAAATTAGAAACCGAATTAAATTATTTGTGTAACTCGATTTCTAAGACCTACCTTTGACGGCTGCCGTCATTGAATTTCATAATATCGATGCCGCAACTCATTAAAACAGTTTTTCACACCTTTCTTAGGAACGTCGACTTATTAAAGAATCAAATTAGAAACCGTATTACATGAAAGGAAGCCAAAACAGATGAAGAATTTGTGTACTTTTATGAGCTTAAACAACTTATTACAGATAAACAGCACTGAATGACAATTCTATACTTTATTAAGCCGTACGGCTAGACAATCCCCATAGGAAAGGCTATACGTACAGAGCTGTACGACTAGCCAATAGGCTAGCCATACGGGGCCGTATGGCAAGCCTTTTGGCTCTTACAGGGCCGTACGGCTAGCCACTGCCAAGGGTTAAATACACTATCACCTGGCCATTTCAGTAACAAACCAGACACTGTTGATGTGACTGTGGCAGATTTTGACGGGGTCTTGTTCCACATTTCCAACCCCAATAGCGAGAAAAGCAAGATCAGAGTAAGTTCTATGACTTGTCATGAGCATTAATGAAAAGTGACATTTGAGTTGCGTTTGGTAAGAAATGCTTTCCATTTTTGTTGTTTGTTTCAACTAACAAAAGGGTATCATAAACTATTGTTTTATCTTTCTTAAAACAATTTACTTAAGAGACTGTGTAGAAGGAACAATAAGTTATACTTTTCATTTTATAAAGCAGGCTTAAGACAAGTTAATGCATGTGTGTAATGGTGTCGCAGTGCTCAGGCTGCTACCAGACATTATCGCCAATGGCAATTATTTACTCCAACTGGCTATTTTTTTTTTTTAATTGTCTAGAAAAAATGGCGATTATTTTATCCGCCTTCATCAAAAATAAATTTGCCTCTACAAGTTTTCCGGCGAATGCGAAACGCCTGTAAATAGGGCCATCAAGCAGGAAAAATCGATAACGTGATTACCTGTGTACACACTCAACCCTATGTATTGTCATACACGCGTCAATAACTTCTGCGACATCGTTGCCTAGAGCGTTTATCTCAATCAGTGTCTGACAGAAGTGATATAATTCGGAAAAAACGTCTTTAATCTCCCAGTGCTTTACCAATTATCGGTAACTGTTAGGCAGGGCTTGCACTAAGCGGCGTACGGCCGTATATTACGCCCGATAATTGTTTCCATACGCCGATAACAAAACCCCATGACGTCCACTGTACTTCCTTAAAATTGGTCATACGCCGAAAATAGCAACCCGTGACGTAAGTTGTCGATTAAAATAACACTTCAATCAACACTGCTTTCTGCCGACTCAATGTGTTTTGCACACGTCTCGATCAGTCTAAACTCCGCCTCCTTATATTTGCTACCGCCCGCAGGTGATTATCAAGTTTATTGTGTGTTGTTTATCTAACGGTTACCCCCCCCCCCCCCCCCCCCCCCCCCCCCCCGCGCGGATCGCAAATTGACCGTTACAACAAAGCAGTCACTTAATATTGGTTGCTTTAACAACACACTCGTGCCTCTTTGCGCGTGCCGTAATCTAATGATTAGGAGATAACTGCTGGTTTTGGGCAGACGGCACGATAAAAGAAAGACGGCAAAAATAATTAAAGAAAAACAAAACTGATCAAAGTTTAATTAATTACATCGATTCACTACCGTATTAGATCCCGCGCGTTTTCTCAGTTTGTTAATCCACCGATAATTACGAGTAATAACCATCTTATATAAACTGGAATCACAGTTCATTTTCTATACTAACAAGTCATTTTACTAGTCAGAAACATTCAGAAAACACATTTCCTGGATTAGATATAAATTATCCGAGTAAAATTAAATTGCTACGTCATGACCTTCGACATTGCAAATGGCTGACCTATTGTAACATTCAACCCGCATTCAGTTTAAAGTGGTGATTCAAATTACAAGTAAGGTTAGTTCAATAATGGAGAAAACATTAAATGGATTTGACAAACATTTGATAAGGTTTGTTAAACCAAATAACAACATGGAAAGTTTGGATTATTTAAGTTAAACTGGTAAGGCATTTATTAAGTGTACATATTTCGGACATGTATAGTATTCGGATAAACAGTAATTGATATGCTAGATGCTCCATCATGACCATTCATTAAGATTGTGTTTTGTTGCAAATGCAGTCATAGGGATGAGGATAATAAAATGACAATAAATATGTGATGAAAAGGTGCAACCGCACATATCTCAAATTACTTAAATGTGTTGAATGACTTAAATGTGTTATGATTAAGTAGATTTTATTGAGAATTTATTGTTTTTAGAATGAACATAGTAAAATGATAGAAATAATAAAAGTTTTGAAATTAACATGTTTTGTCTTTTAAGTCGATATTGTTTGCACAAACTTATACCCTGATTTTCCAAACTTCTCTCTATTTTTAAAGCCTAGGGTAGTCTCCGCCTTGTTACATGATATATCTAGTTACTTTCACAGAATTAAAATGACCCAAAATGGATGGGAAGAGTTTGTGATCATATATGCAGTTGATATTCCGTTAACATCAACATTAAAGTTGTTTGGACTTCCAACATTTTTGAGTGGGACTTCCATAAGTAAAGGGCAGGAAGTCAGGACTTCCAAAATTTATTTCTTAGTGCAAGCCCTGGTTAGGTGTTCATTTAAAGTCAGCGGGCGATAATTGTCGTCTGCTTTAATGTTTCTTTATAATAAAGAAGCCGATTTTGTTATTTTTCTATAATTAATGTGTTTTTGTTGCTCAAAATACTAATAAACGTTTAAAACATTCGACACTTCTCAAAGGTAAGTAGTATAAAAACTTGAGTTTTGCAATGTTGCACGCTTTCGCTACTTTCTGAAAACTGTACAATTCTAAGCATGTTGCAAATGTCCGCCATCTCACAATTTTAAATTAAGTATCTTTGAGTTAAGTAAAGCACTGCAATATAACATTTTAAAACAATATTTCATAATTGCGTATTCGCAAGGTTACGGGTTTTAGTTTTCTGCAGTCAAACGATATGCATATTTTATTTCATGTGCAAAAGGGGTATCTCAACATGTTTTCGGACAGTAGTTTTAGGATACCGTACGGATCATCGATTTTATAACATTTTTATAGAATGACGGATGGTCTAGTTGACCATATAAATCGTATTGTTCTAACCAGAACTTGCACCTAGACAGACTTTAAAAAATTAACAACTTGAAAGGGCTGTATTCTTATTTTAGTAATAGTACCGGTACTTTAATAAAAGTATTTATCTTTTTGTTTTAAAGTATATATGTATGTAACTGTAGCTGATGTCTGGTTTGTCAAGTCACACCCACAACCTTGATTGTTTTCTTATTGTAAAGCCATGATAATATTTTATAAGAAGATGACACTGATATTATGCTTGTTTTTAAGTATATATTATAACTTGAATCCATTATATACATTTGATAAAACATAGACAAAAAGAGATTCTTTTTTTTTCTTTTTTTCTTCAGTACCATTTTGCGGAAAAGTCAGCGTCTGTTTTGGCTATTATTTTTTTTAAGGAAAAAATTATGGCTATTATTTTCTTGAGGCCAGTGTGAGCACTGGTGTTGTGCCTGATACACCATTACAGTCAGCTCAGCGACAACACTTACATGTAATTAAATGGGTCGAAGTAGTCCGGCTAGTATGGTAATACGGAATTGGAAACAGCGAGTAGTGTAATACGGGATTTTTTATTTCAACGATTGATACAACCTGTATTTTGTTAAAAGCATCAAACAGGTATATAATAAATCTCGGTATTTCAGGTCAGTATATCTCTGTATTTCAGGTCAGTATATCTCTGCATTTCTACAAGGATCTGCAGGGCCACGGTGCAGACGAGGTGAGAATGGAGTTTTTTTACAGAGAAAACTATCCCTGTGAAATAATGTAGTCTTAAAGTGACATTTAAGCTAGAGGTTTTGCTGTCAATCTTCAATGTCCCAAAATATGACATTTAAATAAGTGGAAACAATTGGCTTATTTCTTTGCTGACAACAAAAATGTTGACTATGACAAGTAAAGTAACAGTACCTGGTTCATGATTCGTCCGTCAGTGTGCCCAACTGAACTAGTTGTAAACGTATAGGACGCAAATAATATTATTGTTTTTAAACAAACAGTGTTGGTTATATATCTGTATTCTTATTAGCTTTTTAAAAAATTTATTAGTAAATTATCAGTTTGATAATATACACTTTTACAACAAATAAGACCAATATCTATCATATTAACAATTACAAGTTTGAGAATATTCCCCTCTCTGTTTATTTATAGGATTACAGCCAAATAATGTAATATTCGAACGTGAACAATCGACCATTCAAGTTTTAATAAAATTCTGCTTTAATTTTTATTAAGTTATTAAAATTCCAGTAAGAAAACAACCTTTGAATGAAATAAAAATAAGGCATCATGCTATGCTTTAAGAAAAAGGCAAAAAAAGCAAGCAGTTCTGACAGTTATGGTTTTCTGTAGTATTATATTCAGTTAAATTAGTTGAGGGAAGAACAGAATTTGATTGGGTATTTGTATTTGCAGTTGATCAAAAGAGAGTATGCAGAAATTCTCACATCTCCAGAGGATGGTTTGTATAAAAAGTCTTATTTATTGAACAAATTAGTCAATGAATGGTCCGAAGTCTGTGGATTGTCAGTTTAAGTCCTTTAATTTATGCAACTTTGCCCCTGCCGCTCATGACACCTCACCAGGCAGTGTGCAGCCTTCACATAAAACATGACCGTCTATTATTGCAATCATAACACCTCATCCTTCAGTTCATAACATAACATTATAGTATTTTTGAAATATCATAGTTCATTATTACTGGCAAAGACAACATTACGAAAGTGAGATCAAAGTGATAGGCATCAGCATTTAAATGGTGCTCTATATAAAAGTTTGGGAATTAGGCACAGCAGTAAAAGTGAATTGTTACACGTAGTTGATAAGGTCTTTGTTTGTGTATGATCAAACAAATATTGCATTCTTGGAGGGTTATAGCGCTTGGCTTTTGTTGACAAAGCACACTTTCACTCACAGGGGTGTCCCATGCTACACAATAATACTGTTTTCTGTGATATCAATTCAGTGTTTTTTATGCCCCCGGATCGAATGATCGGGGGTATATTGTTTTTGTCATGTCTGTCTGTCTGTCATTGTGTCAGTCAGTCATTGTATGTGTGTGTCCCAAAACTTTAACCTTGGTTAAAGTTTTATAACTTTTGCAATATTGAAGATAGCAACTTCATATTTGGCATGCATGTGCATCTCATGGAGCGGCAAATTTTGAGTGGCTAAAGGTTAAGGTCATTGTTCAAGGTCAAAGGTCATATTTATGGCTTCAAAGCAGCGCAATAGGGGGCATTGTGTTTCTGACAAACACATCGCTTGTTTTTCATTGAAATTCAGGGACGGTATTTGTCCCCATTACCAATGGAAAACAAGTACATGTTTTTCCCAAATGGGACCTACAAACTCCCAATTGAAGGCCCCCCTCCAAAAAAAAAAAGGTAAAAAAGACACACTGCAATGATATATGTTGTTTTTTTGCATCCAAAATCTTCCTGGAATAGTGTCTTATATTCCCTATCTGTATTTGGATGTGAGGCATGTACATTTGCATTTGTCCATCTGTCATTTCTGTCCTTCCGTCCTTTCATTTGTGTAATTTTGTGTGTCTCAAATAGTTTTGGTGCTAGACTAAGCGGGATGAAACTCTGCATGTAAGGCTGCACATCTGCATTGTTTGGTTCATGCATATTTTTATAGAACCTGTTTCAGCATAAAATTACTATTTTAACTTTTGTAGTGCGTAACTTGGGGGTTAAAACATATAAACCCGTATGTTGACTTGCACATCTATCTGTTTTGGTTTTGATGTTTTCATTACAACCTGAGTTTTTGTCCCTTTTTTATATATAATCATTATTTAAATGTTTTGCCCTTAACTAAAAAAGTGTGCTCATAGAATGCTGAAAATACCAAAAATATTAATCGCCAAGTGAAGCTGCGCACCTCTATATTTTTGTAAGGATATTTTTGAGTTATTGTCCCTTTTGTAGCCACCTTTTTATCCCTCGCCATAGGCGGAGGGATATTGTTTTGGCGTTGTTCGTCCTTCCGTCTTTCCGTCCGTCCGTCTTTCCGTCCATCCGGCACTTTTGTGTCCGAGCCATATCTTGGAAGTGCTTTGGCGGATTTCATTGAAACTTGGGTATATATATGGATAAGAGGATGATGCACGCTAAATGGCATTGTACGCCATTGGATAATAACGGAGTGATGGCCCTTTGTATCTTGAAAAAATGCTTTTTTGTGTGTTCGGAGCCATATCTTGGAAGTGCTTTGACGAATTCCATTGAAACTTGGTAGCAGTATATATATGGATAAGAGGATGATACATGTTGGCACTGTCCATCCGTCCAGGCAACTTTTTGTGTCCAGAAGTATATAGGCGGGGGATTTCAATTCAACAAATTTGCTTTTTTTTGTTTAACTTGTTTTGAGCCTCAAATAAAACTTATTGCTACTAGATGGGTGAAACTTTAAAAAACGTATTAACAAGAGTGTTAACTTGGGCAGTTTATTAAGTTTTTCTGACATTAAAAGAGTTTTCATACAAAAGCAATTAGGAGGCATCCATGTCCTACAGACACATTTGTAGATACATGTACCTTTAAAATTAAAAAATCCATGAAATGTCTTACATTTTATCTGTATAATAACATTTTCTTGAACAGGGATTGTAAATCTATAGCATCTGATATATCTGGTATATATAATTGTGTTAAGCAAATGTATTACGATTTTATTCACTAAGTTCCTTTTTATGAAAGATACACATCAATTTGCCAAGCCCAGGGTTGTGGATGGCATCCCCAAAATGAAATGTAAACCTTGCCTGATAATCATTGGAGCATATTGTGTTTCCTAGGATACAACGTGACAGTGCTGTTTGACCTGGAGAACATTCCACCAAACTGGGAGGAACTGGTGAAGAAGACTTCCCTCCTCAAGAGGAACTGCTTTGCATCAGTATTTGAGAAATACTTCAAGGTAAACACTTATAAATAAAATTGTGTATGTAAAATCATTGCATAGTGGATATGGTGTCCGCTTGGCCACCAGGAGGTCGGTGTTCGATCCCTACGACTCGAGCAATTTTTAGATCTTTCCAGACACCAAGAACTATCAAGGAATTGATTCTTTTAAATGCAAAAAATATCTCACTATAGTAATCTATGTCTAGTGTCAAAATATTTATTTTAAAGCACCGCTCCTTCATAATTTTTCATGGTTTGCTATTTGGAAAAATTGAGACATTTTTTCACAGAAGTTTCTCATCTTGTATACCCTTATATCTACGGCCCGAGGATTTTTGAGAGCCAGTGTGTTTTGTGTGTTACCAGATCCAGGCAGACATTGAGGCTGCCAAGAAGAAAGGAACAGCCCCGCCCAAGTCAGAACGGGCCGTTGTGCAGTATAGAGAGGAAGAGACCATGTGAGTTGAGTCTGTGGTGTTGTAAACCCATGCCTGCTCAGACGCAAAGTGAAAATGGCTGTATGCAACCAGTATAAAACCAGAACAGCCTGCAAGTAACTTGCAGTCTTTTAAGGTTTTATGCTGTTTGCTGCTCATCAGTACCTAAAGGTTGGAAATGAAGCCTTAAAAACTGGAATCTAGTAAGAAAGGTCTTCAATTGATTATATTTGATTTCTAAAGGGAATACAATTATGTCAAAATTCGTATTTGAGCAGGAAAGGGATTGATCTCTGGGAAGACAGAAGGGGACCTAGCTTTCAATTATGGTAAAAAGTAGCAAGTGAAAAACACATTTTTGGAGGGATGAATTTTGTTCTAGGGATAAACTCAATGAACTTCTGGAATTTTTCTGAGAGAATATAGCCGATAGTGTGCTACTGCTATAGAATGAAAAAGCATTTGTTTCATTATTACTTGGATAAATTGCACAAAAGCAAATATTCTTGTGAACTTTAAAATTGTTGAGATAGGTCCATTTTTGATGATTACATGAACATTTTCCAGAGGCGTCAAAGTTCAGGATTATTCCTGAAATCAGGATTTTGGCCCTTAAGGACCAATTTTGATTTTGATATAAATCAGGGGATTTTTTCTGGAATTTTAAGATTATTATTACAAAATGTCATCTTAAACACAAATTATTTTACTTTGACATATTGTTTACAAAGAAACATACAATAGTAAACAAAGTTACATGAATTATTAACCCCTTTTTGCTCTGGCCCCCAAACGATAGGCCTATTTTCAGGATTTTAGATTTTGGCCAATTGACACCCCTGATTTTCTGTGGCATGTCTGCCTCCAATTCAGAGCAGAGTTGCCTCTTAACTTGAAAAGTCAGGAAAATTTGAATTTTGTTCAAGGTCAGTGAAAAGTCAGGGAATTTAAAAAAATGGTCAGTGAAAATTGAAATTTCAAAAATGTCAGGGAAAAGACAGGGAAAAATACAATTGTGGGTCGATGCATAAGTTATTTAGTGGCTATGGCAGTCTTCAGGTATCATTTGTTTTAGCAGATTTAACAGTATATTTTTTATTTGAAATGTTTTGACTATTTCTATGTACATAAACATTACCATGTGTAAAGCATGTTCAAACATGTAAATTTATCTATTTTTTCATCTTTGATTCATTTTTTGTATCCGTGAAGGCTGAAAGGCTTTGCAGGATCATTAGAGATGACAGCATGAAAGAGCTATACTAACTTTGGTTATTTATTTCAGTTATCAAGAAGACCTGCTTCTGCTCCTAACTGCATGATTTTCATGTATTAACATACTATATATCACAGATCACAGATTGATTTTCTCTTCTAATTTCAGATTTAATACAATTTCAAAAACATTTTAGATAAACATATTACCAGCATGAGTAAACAGACATTATTTAATTATTGTTGGCTAAAAGACCCGGAGTTTTCATCATGGGTTGGCAAAAACTCTAAAAATGAAAACAAATCACGCTGTCTTATATGTGGTGGTGGTTCCTTTACGCTAGAAAACATGGGAAAACAAGCTCTGATCATAATTATTATGCATAACTTTTTTATTTTTGGTTTTGTGGTATTTGCTATAAAGCATTGCATCATGCATAGTTTAGTGTACAAGTAGAACTGCTTTGTTATTTGTTAAATATTATATGTTAAAGAATAAAATAACATTCAATGAGTGGATTTGGTCTGCTGTATGGGGAGGAGGCGGCTGAATATGTCGCGAAATTAGTCAGTGAAAACCAAGATTTGGTCAGGGAAAAGTCAGTGAAAAGTCAGGGAATTTTATTTTATCAGGTTGGTGGCAACCCTGCAGAGCTCTGATTTCAATGCCTTAAAACTGTTAAGTGTCAAATGTGAATTTCAAAATGTGACATATGTTTGTGTGAGGTCAAATTACATTTATATGAGCCGCGTCTGGGAAAAGGGTGTTTAATGCATGTGCGTAAAGTGTCGTCACAGATTAGCCTGTGAAGTCTGTACTGGCTAATCAGGGACGACACTTTTTTGCCTAAACTTGATTTTTGGTAAGAAAAGTCTTTCTTGAAGCGAAAAATATAAAATCAGAAAGTGTCATCCCTGATTAGCCTGTGCAGACTGCACAGGCTAATCTGGGTTGACACTTTACGCACATGCATTAAATCCCCTTTTCACAGATCATGGCCCATATATAATATAAATATGTGCCCTATGTTTTTTCTGCAGGTATGTGGAAGCATTGGGGGACAGAGTTACAGTTATCTTCAGTACCATATTCAAGGATGATGATGATGTTGTCATAGGAAAAGTATTTATGCAGGTACATGCAATTGTTTATTTTCATTTGTATAATTTGGATATTGTTCTTTTTAAAATGATATGTACTTTTCTGCATCTTTTAAACTGAATTTTGTTTTCACCACAACATAAATAATTTTCAAATCGTGCTATTTCTTGAAATTGTTACCAATAGTTCAAGGAAGATCATCTTTACTTCCTGTTATTTTAAAATATATATATTTTTTTTTTCAAATAACATGGTTACAAAGATCTACCTGGTCAGTCCTCCTGTACTGATAAGTAATGATAAACCCTTTGACCTAGTACCCATAAGCAATTTAAGAAGAAATTATAAAGGTTGTTATAACATTTTATGCTCCCGAAGGAGGGTATATAGTGATCGGACCATCCGTCTGTCTGTCCTTCTGTCACACTTAGCGTTTAGGTTTTGCATTAAGGTTTCAAAAAAAAAATACTCATAACTTCTATGTCCCTTCACATAGCATCATGATATTTGGCATGCATGTGTATCTCATGGAGCTGCACATTTTGAGTGGTGAAAGTTCAAGGTCAAGTTATCCTTCAAGGTCAAAAGTAAAAAAAAAATGTATCAAAGCAGCACAGTATTGTGTTTCTGACCAACACATCTCTTGTTGTTGTTTGTCCTCTACTGGTTTCACGGGAGGGGACATATGGTTTGCACTCTGTGTGTCTGTCAGTCCGTCACACTTTTCTGGATCCTGCGATAACTTAAAAAGGTTCTTCATATTTTTTCATGAAACTTGATACATGGATGGATGGCAATATGGACATTATGCACGTCATTTCTTTTGTTCATATGTCAAAAATTACGGTTGCTATGGCAACAAATAAAAAAAATTCTGACAATGGTGGACTCGGTAGGGGACATATATTGGTTCGCAATAGTCTTGTTTGAATTTTAATCCTGCTCCTGATAATCAGGTCAATTCTACTAAGTACTGATAACATACACAAATATATATTACCCAGGTAGCTGTTTGTTTCCAACATTGTTTTCTGCTCTATATAACCGTAGTTATTGTATACATTGTTGCTGTGGTTACCCAGGAGTTCAAGGAAGGTCGTCGCAACTTCCAGCAGGCCCCTCAGGTGCTCTTTAGTCACAAAGATCCACCATCAGAGCTCGCCGGCACAGACGCACGAACTGGCGACAACATTGGATACATCACATTTGGTGTGTGGCTTCCTATTGTAGTGGCCCAATAAGTTCATAAGTTCAAAATGTCAAGTCTCAACATAATAAAATTGACCAAACAGAATTTGTGTGTTAGTCTAAACATAATATATTGACCAATAAGAATTGTTGTTATAAGTCTTAACATAATATTTGACCAATGTGAATTGTTATATCAGAATTTTGATTTTCATCGGTGTAATGCTGTAGTTTAAAGCTAAGTCTGAGCTGAATACATTTTATAGTGATGTTGTGATGGAGCTTGTCTAAAAGCTAGACACAATAATTCGGTATTGTTAATACACTATGGATATATTTTGATGGCCACTACATTATGGATATATATTTCAATGACTGATACACTATGGATATATTTTGATGGCAGATACACTACATGTATGGGTATATTTCAATGGCTGATAAACTAACAAAATTGTCAGGATGAATGTTTTATGTTATTTTGTAAGTTTTATTTTTGGTTATTATACCCCCATTACCATTGGTAATGGGGGCTATATAGGAGTCACTTTGTCTGTCTGTCAGTCGGTCGGTCGATAAATGATCTTGTCCGGGCCATAACTATGTCATTTATTGTGTTTTTTTTTAAAATACCTGGTACTTTTGTTCACAATCATTGGACGATGTGTCATGCAAAAGAATTATGTCGATAACTCCAAGGTCTAGGTCACACATGGGAGTTCAAAAGCAAAAAAATGGCCATAAATTTGGTCAGCATGTCATGCGAAAGAATTCAAGAGTTCAAAGGTCGAAATGGCCATAAATGATAATGGCATTATAATTCTTAAAAATCGCCATAAATTTGATTCTCATGTTTTGTGAAGACAGCATGCAAAATAGTCTGTGTCAATGCGGCACGTGGGAGTATACGTCACGTCTGTGACAAAGCTCTAGTTTTTAAGTGAAATCAATTACAAGAAATCCGTGAAAGGTATTTTTAGACTGGAAGTACCAGTAACTGATGCTGTACGGGATATATGTAATTCCCAATTACCTAACTCAAGGATTGCTCTTGCAGGGCCCTCAATCTATCAAATCTGCGGCCGAATTTCAGGTGCAGTCCCCCACCTGAAAAGTAATCTTTTCCCCCTTTTTCGGGGAAAAAATTCCCCTTGATTTAATTTTTTTTATTTTTTTTTAAAGATGTGTCTCATGATTATTATATCTCAAATCTATTTCAATTTAATCTTGTCGAACATACTTAATTATGAAAAAAGAAATGAATATAGTACAAACATGTACAAATGTAATAATGACAGAGTAAGTAACAAAATCCCCCAAAAAGGGAAACACCGCAAAAATTCCCCCTCATGAGGGTAGCAACACACTTCCCCTAAAATGGATTGAGGGCCCTGTCTTGTATGGCAAAAAACTACAGAGACATATTTAAAATACCATGTACGATGTAACTAATGGTGTCCAAAAGAATGATTTGTTTCTGCATTAAACAGGACCAGGCTTATGAAAGTCTGTGCAAAATTATTAAGCATCTGTAACCAATGCTCTGTATAATATAACTTACTTAGAATATTAATGTAAATAAAGAAAATGATCTAAAGGTTAGCAAAGGGCCAAACTTTACCTTACTGAATAAAATTTTGAATTCGTGAAAAATAAAAACTTATGATTATGATGAAATTGTAAAAGTATTATTTGCATCAGTTTTGTATGACAGTACTCATTACTGTTGTCAGTTTTTATTATGTTTGTACACTTAAGGACACTAACTAATCCCAGAGCTGTTGTTGTTTGCTGTTCAGTTCTGTTCCCCCGCCATACTGCCCCCAGTGCCAAAGACAACACCATCAACCTTATACACACGCTGAGGGACTATCTGCACTATCACATCAAGTGCTCAAAGGTCAGTACAGGCTGTAGATGGCGATATGTTAACATATGAGTCAGTTCTGAGAAAACAGCGCATAATGCATTTGTTAGTGTTGTGCAGTCCGCACAGGCTAATCAGGGACAACACTTTCCGCTTTTATGAAATTTTTCATTACAATATAGTCTCTTCTTAGCAAAAATCCAATTTAAGAGGAAAGTGTCATCCCTGATTAGTCTGTGTGGACTGCACAAGCTAGTCTGGGATGATACTTTACGCACATGCATTATGCCCAGTTTTCTCAGAACACGGCTTATATTGTGTTCTTTAGTTACTGTTAGCAGCTTGTATTTTGGTATTAGTGGGTCTCTTGGAAAAGCAGGCTAAATGCATGTGCGTAAAGTAATGTCCCAGATATGCCTCTGCTGTCCCCATTGGCTAATGAAGGATGACACTCTCAGCTATAATGGAGTTTTAATGACAGGAAGTTTATTCTTAAAGAAAATCCAGCCTATAGTATTGTTCAAGAAAAGTGCAAGACTTAAGACCTTATAAGCAATTTTAATGACAGCTGTTTTATGCAGTTTTTTTTTCCACATTTTTTCAGATGGTTTCAGTTCATTGAATTTTTCAATTGATTATCATTCACTTTAGGTTAATTTTCCTTGACACAAACACCCATCCATTTACACGGCTCATTATTGTGGAAAATCTTTAATTTTCACTGAGATTTGTTTTTAATTGCACTTTTCTAGGATGGAGTGTAAAACCAGGGTATCTGATATAGAAATATGTTACAAACCAGTCTCACATTCAACTTAAATGAGCCACTCTCTGGGAAAAGGGGGTTTAATGCAAGTGGGTTAAGTTTAGTCCCTGATTAGCCTGTGCAGTGTTCATAGGCTAATTAGGCATGACACTTTCTCCTATTATCGAATTTAGATTAAGTCTTTTCTGAGCGAAAATTCATCTCATCATCTCATCTTCGCCTGTGGTCCCATCGGGTCATAGGCCGCTAACCAGCTTCCTCCAGGTGTCTCGGTTCTGGGCGAGTCTCTCAAGCTGCCCCCATGTTTGGCCCATCTGCTTAGCATCTGCATCCAGGTCACTGCGCTGCGCCAAGTGTTTCTAGGCCGCCCTCTCTTCCTTTTCCCTTGGGAGTTCCATGTGAGGGATTGCCTTGTCGTATTGGATGCAGGCTTGCGAAGGGTGTGGCCTATCCACCTCCAACGTCTCTGAAGGATGTCTTCTTCAACTGGCTGCTGGTTTGTTCTTCTCCATAATTCTTTGTTGGAGATCTTGTCTGGCCAGCGGATCTTGAGGATCTTCCTGAGGCTGGTGTTGATGAAGACCTGTATTTTCTTAATGGTGGTGACAGTGGTTCTCCAGGTCTCTGCTCCATAGAGGAGTAGCGGCTTCACGATGGTATTGAAGAGCCTAATCTTGGTGGTGATGTCAATTACGCTGGATCCCCAGATGTTGTTCAGCTGATGGAAGGCTCCTCGTGCTTTACCAATGCGTGTTCTGACATCTGCATCCATTCCTCCCTGGTTGTCCAGAATGCTGCCGAGATAGGTGAAGCTGTCCACCTCCTCCAGCGCCTCGCCTTGGACTGTGATGGGTGTGTTGTTTGATGCGTTGGTCCTGAACACCTTGCTATTCCCTTTGTTGATGGTGAGGCCCAGTCTAGCTGAGTTGTCAGCTACCATGTTTGTCTTTTTCTGCATCTGATGTTGGGTGTGGGAGAGAAGAGGCAAAGTCTTCCAACTGTTCCCAGAGTGTCCACTGAATTCCATTTCGCTTCTGCTCCATTGATGTCTTCATTACCCAGTCTATGGCCAGCAGGAACAGGAAAGGTGAGAGTAAACAGCCTTGCCTCACACCAGTTCTCACTTCAAAGGCATCCGTGAGCTGTCTGCTGTGAACAATTCTGCAGGTCATTCCCTCATAAGACTTCCTGATGATGTTGGTGATCTTTTCTGGCACTCCGTAGTGTCTCAGAACTCTCCAGAGGGACTCCCGGTCAATGCTGTTGAACGCCTTTTCATAGTCAATAAAGTTAACATACAACGGCGTATTCCACTCAGGGGATTGTTCCAGAATGATGCGCAGGGTTGCGATATGATCCGTGCACGATCTCTCCTTTCGGAAGCCTGCTTGTTGGTCACGGAGATTCGGGTCTACTGCATCTTTCATTCGGTTCAGTAGGATGTGATTAAACACCTTTCCTGGGATGGACAACCGCGTGATTCCTCGGTAGTTGGAGCTGGAACTGTTGTCCCCTTTTTTGGGAAGCTTGATGAGGTAACCCTCTTTCCACTCTGTTGGGATTTCTTCTTCTTCCCATATCTTGCTGAAGACGGGTGTAGTAGGTCCATACTGGTCTCCATGTCAGCCTTAAGCACTTCTGCGGGTATGCTGTCAGGTCCTGCAGATTTGCCGTTCTTCAATTGTTTGATGGTGCTGATGATCTCTTCCTTTGTGGGAGTGCAGCATTTGATTGGCATATCGATTGTAGCTGGCAGAATCTCCGGTGGGTTCACAGGGCCTGGCCTGTTGAGTAGCTCTTGGAAGTGCTCAATCCTCCTCTTCTTCTGCCCTTCATCATCTGGTATTACTCCTCCATTTTTGTCCCTGACTGGCCTCTCTGGCTTGGCAAACTTTCCTGCTAATCTCTTGGTGATGGAGTACAGATCTTTTGTTCCGTACTGATAGGCTGCCTCTTCCGCCTCTGTTGCAAGCATCTCTAGGTAGTTCCTCTTGTCTTCTCAGATACTTCACTTGACGCTCCTATTTGCTTCGGTGAATTCTTCTTGTGCTTTCACTTTTGCGGCTCGTGTTCTGCTGTTGTTTACACTTGCCTTTTTTTCTCGTCTTTCCTCAACTTTCTGAAGCGTCTATGCTGACATCCACTCCTTGTGGGTGTAAGACTTGGGGCCCAGTACTTCTTGGCATGTTGAAGTCACTGCTTCTTTCACATTCTGCCACTTCTGCTCTATCGTCCCTTCTTCAAGCAGCTCCTCTAGGACCAGGAACTGGTTAGAGAGAGTGACCTTGAACTCTTTTTGCTTCCTGGTGTCTTTCAGAGTGGCAGTGTTGTACCGTTGGCGTTGGATGGGCCCCCCTGTCCAACTCTTCTTCAGCTTTAGTTTCAATCGGGCGACAAGGAGATGATGTATCGAAGCAACGTCTGTTCCTCGCTTGACACATCCTGAAGAGAGCGACGAAAACTCGTGGCAATGCACAAGTGGTCAATCTGGTTCTCCGTTGACAGGTCTGGTGACACCCAAGTTGCCTTGTGTATCCTTCTGTGGTGGAAAACACTTCCTCCGATGACCAGGTTACTTGTGGCGCACAGGTCGGCGAATCTCTCCCCGTTGTCATTCATTTTACCTAACCCTTGCTTTCCCATGATCTTCTCATATCCTCGGTTGTCACTGCCGATCTTGGCGTTGAAGTCACCCATTAGAATAATGATGTTTCTCTTTGGTCTGTCTTGTATTATGGTTGACAGTCTATTGTAGAAGTTGTCCTTCTCATCCTCTGTACTGTGGTTTGTTGGGGCGTAGCACTGGATTATGTCCATGTTGATCCTCATCTTCTTTGTAAGGAAAGAGGCCGTCATGATCCGAGGTCCGTGTGCCTCCCACCCGATGAGCTCTCTCTGTGCAGACTTGGAAAGCATTAGGGCTACTCCCTGGGTGTGTGCTGCATCCTCCTGCTCATGCCCCGAGAACAACAATAACTCACCGGAAGTCAGTCGCTTCTGCCCAGAGCCAGTCCATCTTTATTCACTGATCCCTAGGATGGTCAGGTTGAACTTCCTCATCTCTGCGGCCACTTGTGCTGTCTTCTCGGTCTCATACATGGTTCCGACATTCCATGTACCGATGGTGGTAGTGGTCCTGGTGGAGATGATGGTCTCCTGCCTAATGGCTTCCAGTTGACACTGGCTTTCACCTTCCGGCGTCATACGTCCCCTGGTCCGTGATGTCTGTTGTTATTCTGTTTGGGGCTTCTGTAGCAATAAGGTTTCAACAGGGTAGGGTAGCTAGCCCTAAGCCCAACCCTCCTCCTTTTTCAGGGCCGGCTTGGGACCGTCCTTGGCAGAGTTAGCGAAAATCCAGTTAAGATGGAATGTGCAGTACCTGATAAGACTGTGCGGATTTCACAGGGTAATCTAGGACGACACTTAGCCTACATGCATTAAACCCCTTTTTCCCAGATCAAGGCTCATATTTTGTTATTGTCAGGCTTACATTCACACGAGGATGCGTGCCAAGACTTCTGACTTCCTGCGTGTGCTCAACCGAGCCCGACCAGAAAAGAAGAAGGAAAAGAAAACATTCTCGTAAGTTTTACTGAATGTACCGGTACTCATTTTCAAATTATTGTGTGTTCTTTAAAGTTAGTCTTCTATATTGGAATGAGAGGTTTGATGACTTTAACCCTTTGCATGCTGGGAAATTTGTCGTCTGCTAAAATGTTGTCTGCTGAATTTCTAAAATTAGCATTTTCTTCGATTTTTTTCAAAGAATATTATCAGAAGAGCAAACAGTTTGGATCCTGATGAGAGGCCATGTTCTGTGGCGTCTCATCTGGATCCAAACTGTTTGCAAAGGCCTTTAAAATTCGGTTCCCGCACTGAAAGGGTTAATGAGAGCCGAAGTTTTCTCTAAAGAAACAAAGTGCTGGTTCTACTCAAGGAAGAATGTCTCACAATGAAAAAGGCTTTCTATGAATTTGAATTTATTAAACGTTTGGAGCAAAATGATTTGGTGCATATTGTTTAATTTATTTTTATTTTGTCCATTTTGTGAAGGGGAATTAAGGAAATATGTATCCTTTTGTAATCAAAGTAAATGTTTTAATGTGTATGTAGAGAATTTAATGGTTGAAACATAATTAAGTAAAATGATATTGGTTGTTAAGGGGGAACATTAACACAGTGAATTGAATCCACTCTATGCAAGTTAGCTTTTGTTTCTTATATTCTTACTAAGTAAAGTAAGATATGACCATAATAATTATTTTATACATGTACATCACTGGGACTGTATATCCAAGCATTTACCAGCAAACGCGAGATTGGCTTTGGGCAGCTTCGGAAGCACAATGAGGTTTTAATCAATACGTAGTTCTTCGAACGCTGCCTGAAGTCCGTTTGCGTTCTCTTGTTAATGTTCGGATATCGTAGGGGAAAATTAACAAGGAATATATTGTCGACTATAAAAATCTAAGTTACCATTCCACATCTAGCATTGAAATTTTGGCTATTTTTTAAATATTTTTATTTGTTGATTTTGAGTATTTATGTTACTTTAATAAATAAAGTATGTTTGTTAGAGTTGTATACAGCTCACTTTATTTTAAAAAAATGACACATTAATTGTATAAATATAAAATACTTCAATGTGATTTTTTTCAGCGGCAAATCCATCAGACCTTCATAAGATGAATCTTTTGTTTAGAACATTTATTTGCGACCTCTCAGCTTTGAACGTGGCTTCATTACAACCCAACCTTGAACAACCTTTTACCTTGCTACACCACAACAGACTCCATACAGTGGGGTGGTCGGTTACAGTGTGTTCATCTTTGAGACTTGTGGTGTATATTACTCAATAGACAATTGTTGTATAGTGTTGTATGTCACCATATAGACTATTGTATATTACATGTACAAGAAACTGTCAATTCTGTATTAAACATGAAATTTTCTGGCAATTAATAACTTATGTTGAAATATAAAGCTATTGACACAGATTTATTTAGTTAATGAAGTCGAGTGTCTTATAATTGTGTACCAGTATTGGAAAAAGCTACTAAACATTTTCTTGTTTTGCTTTACATAATATATATAATGTAAAGGCAACTAGTGCTTTCTTTATTATGCGATATATGCACAAAATTAAATTTATTTTAATTATTTTGTTTGTTATTCAATATTGTGACATAAAATTTAAAATGAGTGTGAAGAGAGAAATTTATCAATTGTACATTTTTTTATACCATTAAATGTCAAATTAGTGAATTTTGCTATTCTGTGTGTTTATCAGTCAGTCTGTGGACAAGGTGACCAAGGAGGTGGGACATTCCTATCTCGCTAGCCTTCAATACACTTGAAATATATGGTTGCTGTTGTTCTCAAACCTCGTACCTACAAAATGCCAACTTTTCAGGAGAGAAAATAACGTCACATTTTTTTATGTCCCCCACTATAGTAGTGGGGGACATATTGTTTTTGCCCTGTCTGTCTGTTGGTCTGTTTGCGCCAACTTTAACATTTTGCAATAACTTTTGCTATATTGAAGATAGCAACTTCATATTTGGCATGCATGTGTATCTCATGAAGCTGCACATTCTGAGTGGTGAAAGGTCAAGGTCATCCTTCAAGGTCAGAGGTCAAATATATGTGGCCAAAATTGCTCATTTTATGAATACTTTTGCAATATTGAAGATAGCAACTTGATATTTGGCATGCATGTGTATCTCATGGAGCTGCACATTTTGAGTGGTGAAAGATCAAGGTCAAGGTCATCCTTCAAGGTCAGAGGTCAAATATATGTGGCCCAAATCGCTTATTTTATAAATACTTTTGCAATATTGAAGATAGCAACTTGATATTTGGCGTGCATGTCATGGAGCTGCACATTTTGAGTGGCGAAAGGTCAAGGTCATCCTTCAAGGTCAGAGGTCAAATTTATGTGGCCAAAGTCGCTTATTTTATGAATACTTTTGCAATATTGAAGATAGCAACTTGATATTTGGCATGCATGTGTATCTCATGGATCTGCACATTTTGAGTGGTGAAAGGTCAAGGTCATCCTTCACAAGGTCAAGGTCATCCTTCAAGGTCAAACATCATATAGGGGAACATTGTGTTTCACAAACACATCTTGTTAAAACGATGTTTTAGAAAGTGAAATTCTGTAAAAATACCAAACAAATGAAGCTGCAAAATATGATATAAGCCGTAGACGCATAAGTCATAATGATATTCAGAAATGGTAGCTACAATATTTCGTCACCACAGTTCTTTCATTTTTATGAGGTACGACAATTCATCCTGATAGGAGACCTCATAGCTGCAAATATAAAAATGTTTTTGTCAAATTTGTCCAAACGAAATGACGTGCCTATATGTGAAATGCCGTAGCAATAATCACTATGACTTCGCCCGACAAAAAAGCCAGCAATCAAGCTACAACATTTCATCATGTGGCTTTTTCAAGGGCTCTGATTGGCGTAGAGCTATGAGATATAGCCTAAAACACGCGACAGACTTCATATATTTGGAAAAGAAGACGAAAAATTAACAAGAGCACCGCCTTGCGGGTGCAGACCGCTCATCTATTTTCTTTTTAAAGGTGAAGGGACTCTCATTTTCAATCACAAAGGAGGGAGGGGTGGAGTGAAGAGGGGTGCATTGTGTGGGGGTGTGGACATTTATTACATTATCTTCCAAAAATGCGAAAAAAAGGAAAAAATAAATAAAATCGGGGGGTGGGGATTCTTGGGTGCGATGGTAGGACGGTATTTCAAACATAAAATAATCAAAATAAATAGTTTTGTTTTTTAACCGTTTAAAAAAAAATCGGGGAGGGGGTGGGGTGGGGGGGGGGGGGTATAGTGTGAGGGTGTGGTGGTCATTTGTGAGATGATCTAACAAAAAAAAAATAGGGGGGGGGGATTCGGGGGGGGGGGGGAAGGGGGGGCACGGGCGATGGTTTGGGTGGAGTCTATTGTGGTATGTCAGGTATGAGTAGTTTTGTCAAAGTATCAATCAAATCTAATCATAAATAAAGAAGTTATGGCAATTTTAGCAAAATTTAATAATTTGACCTTGAGAGTCAAGGTCATTCAAAGGTCAAGGTAAAATTCAATTTGCCAGGTACAGTAACCTCATGATAGCATGAAAGTATTTGAAGTTTGAAAGCAATAGCCTTGATACTTAAGAAGTAAAGTGGATCGAAACACAAAATTTAACCATATATTCAAAGTTACTAAGTCAAAAAAGGGCCATAATTCCGTAAAAATGACATCCAGAGTTATGCAACTTGTCCTTTTACTGTACCCTTATGATAGTTTGCGAGTGTTCCAAGTATGAAAGCAATATCTATGATATTTTAGGGGTAAAGTGGACCAAAACACAAAACTTAACCAAACTTTCAATTTTCTAAGTATAAAGGGCCCATAATTCCGTCCAAATGCCAGTCAGAGTTACATAACTTTGCCTGCACAGTCCCCTTACGATAGTTAATAAGTGTTGCAAGTATGAAAGCAATAGCTTTGATACTGTAGGAATAAAGTGGACCTTAACACAAAACATAACCAAATTTTCAATTTTCTAAGTATAAAAAGGGCACATAATTCTGTCAAAATGCCAGTCAGAGTTACATTACTTTGCCTGCACAGTCCCCTTATGATAGTAAGTAAGTGTTTCAAGTATGAAAGCAATAGCTTTGATACTTAAGGAATAAAATGGACCTAAACACAAAACTTAACCAAAATTTTCAATTTTCTAAGTATAAAAAGGGCACATAATTCTGTCAAAATGCACGCCAGAGTTATCTAACTTTGCCTGCCCAGTCCCCTCATGATAGTAAGTAAGTGTACCAAGTTTGAATGCAATAGCATTGATACTTTCTGAAAAAAGTGGACCTAAACGCAAAACTTAACCAAAATTTTCAATTTTCTAAGTATACAAAGGGCACATAATTCAGTCAAAATGTACGCCAGAGTTATCTAACTTTGCCTGCCCAGTTCCCTCATGATAGTAAGTAAGTGTACCAAGTTTGAATGCAATAGCATTGATACTTTCTGAGAAAAGTGGACATAAACGTAAAACTTAACCGGACGCCGACGCAGACGCCAAGGTGATGACAATAGCCCATATTTTTTTTTCAAAAAATAGATGAGCTAAAAACTGTACGGTCAGCATTGTGGTTGGCACTGGCGATTCTTAACTTTGCGGCCCAGACTTAATCCTCACTCTCAATGCTTGAGATTTTGATTGAAAGTCACCATATCTGAAAAGTGTGGGGTACCCCTACAGCGCAATAACAACACAAATTGAAAGCCTTTCAGTAAAATATTGAATAGCTCCAAATTCTTACTATAATTCAAAATTCATTCCAACTTGTGTGATTCTAGAAAGTAATTTGGTTAGAGTGCTGGGACACTCTGTGTCCTTGCAATGCAGGCTCGAGCGCAGAAGGACCTTCAAACAATATGGAAACACTTCTTAACCACAGGGTGCCCATACACACAGACTGTACCCCAATTAGGTTTGAGTGGTAAAATAAAGGAGTCATCTTCTCATTAAATGACGATTATCAGTAAGTGCTTCTTTTAATTCTTACTTCTGTCTACTCTCAGTGTTTTATTTTTGTGTTTCTGTCCTATTTATTTTCTGTATTTATTCGAAATGAAGAAAAAAACAATCCAAAAGTTCTACACTACACTGCGCAAGTTGAAAGTACAGGGTTTTGTTTAGTCAAGGCAGGCTAAGACAATGATGGGATAAATTGCTTTACAGATGGTTTGTGCTGATGCTGTCTTGGTACTAAATGTGTCCTAATCTTCTATTCAAAGGTTAAACATGGCAACCAGGTTTTAAACACTAATTTATGTACTTTTGTTCAAATAATTTTACAATCAATAAGCTACCAAAACATAATTGCTTTTCATCCATCATAACTAGTGTTAAGAGTGAAAACAGTTGTTTTATTTGTACTAATAGTGTCATTGACTTGGATCCAAGTGGCTGAAAATGAAATCCTTAGCCAGCGATGCATGTAAAATACCCCGACCTGTATGTTAAATGACAGTACAACATTTCCAAACAATGTTCCGGCAGAACAAGATGTCCCAAGACAGTATGCTTGACTAATAGGCCATGTTGATAGTACATGTAGTATGTACATTTTCTGTCAGTAACCTGATATCTTGACCATATAGACATCTTCAGTTGAAAAACTAGTTGTAATAGAGCAATCAGTTTAGGAAAACCTGGGTACGAAAATAAAAGAAATAAGGCGTTTCTGGAACAGATACGTTCACTATTTCTAGTGCGATCATTGAATTATGCCATAGCTGAAGTTATGAGATTCGCCAGTGAAAAACAATTTTGTCCTCAAACATTGGCACCATTTGAAAATAATCATTTATTGCCTTCATACTTTCATTTAAGAAGTTGCGACTATTAACCCTTTCCCACTCAGAAGCAAAGTGAAAATGGCTATGTGCAAACAGCATAAAACCAGAACAGCCTTCGAGTAGCTCGCAGTCTGTTCAAGTTTTATGCTGTTTGCTGCTCAACAGTATCTAAGGGTTGGAAATGAAGCTTTTAAACTTGAATCTAGTTAGAAAGATCTTTGATAAGTAAATTGATTTTTTTAAAGGACTTTCACATGCATCAAAATACATAGTTATAGTGGTAAAGGGTTAACACTGTCTATGGTTTTGATTTCATTGCATCATTTCTTACAAACTGAAACAATAATTCCCAAATTGAGGCTCAAATACAAGAACAACACTCAGGTTATGTCAGATCCTAGTTTATTATGAATCAAGAATGTAAACACATAACTTCCACAAATGAAGACGGAGGTTGCAAATCACATTGAGCAAACTAAACATGAACTGGATTTTCTATACGCAAACTTGCATTTTCAATGCGGACAAAACATGTAGTAACTTTTCAATAAGAACTTGACATAATTGCTTGGAACAATTTTTGAAGCAAATTCAAAGTAAAATCATCATTTTCATACCACAGATCTGATGTTTTTAAAATTATACAGGACAATAAGCATGATTAGTTTTAAGCAAAGACTTATTTAAATAGTGTATACATCTTTAATCAGAATTGCTTTTAGATATAAAAAAAGTAAAATGCATGAAACACATATTTTGTAAACAGTCATTCAAAAAGCATTACAATTTTATCATTGATGACTTGTCAGATAACAATTAAAGATTCCCAGCAGTGAATCAATAAACAAAGCCGTAATTTCATAAACAATCACTAATTGTATGCATCCCCATTTTCCCTCATGTCTTTTTGAACACAAGAAACATTCTATGTAAATAAAATAACACTCTTTCTTCTATTGTTCACTTTGTTTAATTGACCCTTTACCACTTAGATACGTATTTTGACGCATTTGTAGTCCCTTAGAACATTAAATTTAATTAAAGACTTTTCTTACTAGATTCAAGTTTTTAAGGCTTCATTTCCAACCCTTACATACGGATGAGCAGCAAACAGCATAAAACCTGAACAGACTGCGAGTTACTCGCAGTCTGTTCTGGTTTTATGCTGTTTGCACATAGCCATTTTTACTTTGCTTCTGAGTGGGAAAGGGTAAAAAAGCTTTAGCAAACACCACAAATTAAAAATTTAAAATATAAAAACATGCACCACAATTTACTGTTCTTGTTCAACGTTACAAAAAGTATATTAATATAACCCATTATATGGCTAACAATTAACCAGTTTTTTTTCAAAATTGACACTTTCTATGTTTAACTAAATACATTAAACATCTACAATTAAACACTATCTCACTGTTATTCACACACACACTTTAAAGAGAAAATAACTATATACAAATTTATATAAATTTCAATTTTCAAGAATACAAACATATATCATGTACATTTAAACATCTATACAAGTTATAGAACATACAATTTTCAAAAAATGTAAATAATTGGAATTATACAAAATACTATAAAAGTACATGTATACTAAACTATGAAAATGACATGATTGGATATGGTCACACTTGAGTACAGACACCAGAATTGCAACATCAGTCATTTCATAAACTGTCCATAATACGCCTAATATGTGTAATTGTGTCACTAGAGCTTTTTTGGCAGAACATTGTCTACACTTTCTTATTTTATTTTCGTCCCTAATAATCTATTTTAATATGAGAAACACTTAAAAGTAAGACATTGTTTATCATAATATAATGTTACCTTATAATATACAAATGCTATGAAGATGTTTTTAAACTTGAGCCAAATACATGTAAATGTACACAATTAGAAAATTATTCGATAACTTCTTATAATGGAGAGTGTTAAATTTGTCAATTAATGAATACGTAATTATTGCTAGGAGAACTCGTATATACCAGAGTTCTTAAAACGATTGTATTTACATGCACTCATCATATAAATGACCCAAATTTGCTGCCAAAATACAAATTTAATCTCGATATATACATTTATATTAATCAGTTTGTGCCATGACTTTAACACTTAAAAAAATACCTACATATGTAAGTACAATTGGTTTAAAACATGCAAATAATTACAATGTTTCAAGTCTGATTTACATTCCCTGTTGAGAAATAGCAAACCAAATGAGTTATACATGGGTATAAGTGGGTGCAAGAGAACACTTAAAACATTTGAGAAGCTTCTTATTTCGATATAAAAAGGAAACTTGCAAAAATAATCCAGTATTATGCAGCACTACACTGTCCTGGAATGATTAGAAAGATACAATATTCTAAATAACAAATTGAAGATAAATGTACAAAGATAAATTAATATTGAAACTAACAAAACATAAGTTGTATGATGTAAATAATTCCCCACTTATGACTTGCTTCCATTTCATCATGAATTATATTGGCATTTACTGGTATTTATATAAATACAGCAACATTTAAAGGCAGATTCTAGTAGCATCAGAAGTAATTTATATATTTATTTCATTTACAATTACTTAATGGCATTGAAGTTCAAAATGATTCCTTTACATGTAAAACCAATTTCTTTTGAGTTTAAACAAACACCAACACATGATTTTTTTTGTCTTGTCTTCTAGAATCTTTTCTAGAACTACCAATCAACTCTTGCTATTCCTTTCTTCGTACATTTGTCAGTCATTTCTCACTGCTGGATTTTGACAGATTAATTTGTTTATGGAATGCGTCTAGATGATATTGATGTTACAACAGCTTGGATACTGCTGCCATGATGATGGTTGCTAGGAAGGTAAGGGGTGCTAGCAAGGTGGCACTAGAAGTTTCTGGAAGGGTAGAACAAATTGATTTCTATCAAAAATACACAGACCATGTTGTCATTTAAAATTATACTTTAGTAAAAAAATAGGGTGTCAATTGTCCCAAATTTGAAATCCGAAAAATTATGCCGGAAGTCTAAGGCCATAGGTACCCAACAGGGATAAAGGGCAAAGACCCTATGCCCTAGCTTATTGTTCTTTTTTTATAGTCTTTTAAGGTGCAATTTCTGGTAATTACAATGCAAAGTACTATAAACAATACCATCCTTAATCTCATGTGTATTCTTTTTATATAAATGTATCCGAAAATGACTGTCGAAAACAATCTAGGTACGTGTTTTGCACATGAAATAAAATATGCATATTCAGGCCTGCTATTTTTCCGGCCTGGGCCAGATTTCCGGTTTTTAAATCCGCTCAGGATTGATTTAGAGATTTAGGCAAATCAGTTGAGAAAATTGGAGGGTGGATGGGGCGCCGAACTATGAATTAACTATTAGTGTTCTCGGAGGAACCTCAGAGAATCTGTACCTGTAACTCTTAATAATAGCACACCATCTTTTTAACCTTTTCTCATTGGACACAATTTTTCTTTTGTCCAATGGAACGCACACTAACAATGGCTGATCAATGGTGGATAAACGCTTATGACGTTATGTTAGTTTTTCAAACATTCAAGAGACTCATATTTGAAGAAATTTTGAAAACAAAATGGCAAGTTAAAACAAATTTTCTTAAGTAAAATTCATTTTAATTATTAAATACTTACCTGTTATCTCTAGCTTACCCCTTTCCAAGGGAGTTATTTCATCCGGAAAATATTCAAGCGCTGGGAATCGTCCACCTCTATAAGAATCCAAATCAGGTTAAACATAGTACAATGCAACCTAACAGGAAATCAAGAACCACAACTCATCTTTCCTTTACGCAAACATAAAAAGGCGATGAGCGGGGTGGGAGGTGGGACTTACCGATAACAGGTAAGTATTTAATAATTAAAATGAATTTTACTTAAGAACATTTGTTTTAATATCATAAATACGTTACCTGTTATCTCTAGCTGATTTTGCAGCTGCGGCGGGAAGGTTCGCATATTTTTTCCCATCACAGCAAAACCCATATACAGGGTTTACAGCCAGAGATAGTAGAATCAAGTCCTCTTATAATCTTTGTTAGTACAGTATAGTACTTAATTCTCGGATGGCACCAGTGTACTTACGCCATAGAAGAAACTACAGTTTGAGCCACTACAAGAGGACCCAACTTATACAAATTGTCTTGTTGGCACTCAAGAGAACGAAGATAAAAAGAGGAGAAGGTGGTCGGATTCCTCCAGAAAGCAGCTTGAAGCACTTCAGATAGTGGGGTCTGATTAATATACGCCCACGAAGCCGAAAGAGCTCTTAATTCATGCGGTCTTATCTTAAACAGGGATAAATCCCTCGATGAAAGAGAAGAATAAGCTTTCCTTATAGTCGAGGCTATCCAACGAGAAATAGAAGCCGCAGACACATCGCCCCCCCCCCCCTTTTAATGGAATGAAAAGTCTCTTGCGAGAACCTCGAATAGACTTTACCTTTTTAAGGTAGAACTTCAAAGCCCTGACCGGGCAAAGGAGTCTATCATCATCTTCATGTCCACAAGTTCTAGATAGACTTGGAACTTTGAAGGGTTTGGAAGCCATAGAGGGGAGTTGATTTTTAGCAAGGAATCCTGACTGACACAACAATGTAACAGAACCATCAGAGGAGTCAAAACGAATATGACTATCCTCGATAGAAAGAGCATGAATTTCACTTCTCCGTTTGGCTGAAGCCATAGTAAGAAGGAAAACGGTCTTCCATGTTAGGAATTGTAATGAAGCCTGATCAAGAGGTTCATAGGGAGCCTTAATAAGGGAACCAAGCACACAAGCTAAATCCCATTTAGGAGCAAGTGTACGAGATACAGGACGACTAAGTTCCATAGCTCGAACAAGTTCTGAAATAGCTGGATCAGCACAGACTTGTGAAGACTTAGTGAAAGCCAATGTATGCGAAATCATAGATCTGTATCCTTTGATGGAACTAAGAGAAAGTTTCTTATCATCAAAAAGATAAATGAGAAAATCCGCTATTCGTCTAGCAGAGGGATTGAGGGGATTAATTTTCCCTCGAAAACACCAATTGGAGAAGAGTTTCCAACGAGCATCATAGACTGCTCTGGTGGATTTTCTCCTTGCCGAAGCAACGAGGGTTGAAGCCCTGACAGAAAAACATTTCTTCTGCAAAGATTGCCTGATAACGGCCAGACGTGTAAGTGGAACATTTTTGGGTCCGCATGTAGTCTGCCGCTTTGAGACAGAAGATCTGACCTGTGAGGAAGATTCCTGGGATAATCGTACAGGAGACTGAGAAGATCGTTGAACCAAGATCTTCTGGGCCACCAAGGGGCAATCAGGAGTATCCTGCAAGAGCTCACCCTGATTTTCCCCAATATTTGGGGAATTAGAATGGGTGGGGGATAGGCGTAAGCGTCCAGTTGGTCCCATGCGAACGAAAGCGCGTCGATTGCCCACGCTGCTGGATCGTAAACTGGACTCACATACAGAGGAAGTCTGTGATTGTGTCTGGTTGCAAATAGATCGACCAGGGGATAACCGAACTTGAAAAAGATCTGGTTGGTCACTTCTTGATGAAGTGTCCACTCCGATGGAAGTAACTGGTGTTTGCGAGACAAACCATCCGCCAGGGCGTTGAGGCGACCTGGTATATATTTTGCCAGCAGATGAATGTTGAGTGTTTTGCAAAGAACAAGTAATTTTCTGGTTTCCAGATACAGGGATTGAGAATGTGTTCCCCCCTGTGCCTGGATGTAAGCCACCACAGATGTGTTGTCTCTTGACACCATCACACAAGAGTCTCGAAGATGTGATTGGAAATGAGATACAGCTAGAAATACTGCTCGCATTTCTAGATTGTTGATATGAAGGTGAGATTCCTGATGAGACCACAACCCTGAAATTATCAGACTGAGAGGTTCCAGGTGAGCACCCCACCCTTCCTTGCTCGCATCCGTTATTAGATATAATGACGGTTGCGGGGGAAGAAGGGGTACTCCTGCCAACAGAGTCTCCTCGTCTAGCCACCACTGAAGATGAGACCTTAAGGAGGGAAGGATTGGAATCTGTGTTAATAGATTGCCTGGAGACCATTTCCAACAAGCTGAGAGATAGTGCTGAAGAGGACGTAGGAAGAGACGTCCCAACTGCACAAAGTCTGCTACTGAGCTCAGGATACTGTTGAGAGAGAGGAATTCTTGAGCTGTTATATGAGATTGGGACAAAACCCAGTTGACCTTCATCAGAAGGTCTGATATACGTTGAATAGACACTCTGACCCGATTGATGTGGGTCAAGAAATTCATTCCCACAAACGTAAAGTCCTGTGAAGGAATGAGGTCTGATTTGTCTGCATTGAGAAGGAGCCCTAACGAGAGGAGCTCCTTCCAAGAGAATTCTAGGTTGTACAGAAGCAATTGACGATCGAGCTGGTGTAAGAGCCAGTCGTCGAAATACTGAAGAAGAATAATCCCGTGAACTCTGAGGTGTGATCCGACTGCCGACATTAGTTTGGTAAAAACTCGTGGGGCTGTCGCCAACCCGAAAGGCATAGACCTGAACTGGTAGACTTGGCCTTGAAAGGCGAATCGCAAGTACTTTCGGTAGTTGGGATGTATAGGAACATGGAAGTAAGCATCTTCCAGATCCAAAGACACCCCCCAGTGCAGGGGTTTGATGGATTCCCGTATGAAAGAAGGAGTCTCCATTTTGAAAGTTGGTTTGAGGAGATACATGTTGAACACTTTTAAATCTATTACTGGTCTCCAGGAACCATTTTTCTTTTGAACAAGAAAAAGACGACTGTAAAATCCTGGAGAATAAGGATCTTGAACCCTTTCTACCGCCTGTTTTTCCAAGAGCCCGAGAATGGACTCTGGAATATGTGGATGCCGAGATACCAGCTCTATAGGGACGCGAGAAAGTGGAGGCCTTTTTTCGAATTGAAAAGTCAGGCCTTTTGTCACAAGAGAATGAACCCATGCGTCTGAAGTAATTTGAAGCCATCGATTTGAGAAGTGGAAAAGTCTGGCCCCGACTGGTATTTCCGGCATCGGAGGTTGTGGCGGTAGAAAGGGAAGGGACCTAGGGCTGATAAGCAGGAGGTGCGCCCCTGCCGGTAGAAGGTTTGAAATTCCTCTGTCCCGGCTTGGGTTTGCCCTTTTTCCCAGAATCTTTATTAGAAGACTTGTGTGACAAAGAAGGTCTGTTATAGGAAGACTGCCTATTAGGACCTGACCGTGGATTAAAAGAAGGCTTTTTAGAGAAAAGGTTATTTCTCTTAGCCGTCTTGAATGCTGGAACTGCTGGTGGCCTAGAAGCAGGATGCTTAAAGACCCCTTGGCGTTGTCCAGAGTTGTTTCTAGCTAAAGAAGCATGAAGTTGGTCATCCTTGTCAGCTGTGATTGCTTCTTGTATCCTTCCACCAAAAAGAAACCCTGATGTGAGAGGAGCTGTTCTGAGCGAGTTCATACCAGGTTCCAACAGAAAATCTTTAGGTAAAGAAGTAAGGATAAGATCTCTACGAATCCTTAGCATCTCGGACATTGAAGAAGCAGAAGTGTGAGATAAGGCCAGTGTGGTCCGTGAGAGATGAATTAACAAATCACGGAGTTCCTCCGGAACAGATTCCGACCAATCACACACCATTTGTAAAATTGTCGCTAGCATGAAGTCAATTTGGTTAGTCAAACCTAATGATCTACGTTCCCTCATTTCCCAAGTTTCCAACATTGAAAACGGAACAGAAACTGAATTGGAACCACTTGGCATTACAAGAGATAGCTTGCTTATGTCCGGATCTGGAACCGGAAGTTTTGAAAAATCCAACCCAGATGTTGCATGTGGTACAGGAGGTTTGTAACTTTTACTACCTTCCTGGTGTTTTGGATCAGCTAGTTCCTTAGGAATTTTCCATGTTTCTCCTCGTTTTGGAATAGTCTTATTAGCTGATTCCAATGATTGAAGAACAGATAGAACAGTAGAACCAATGGGAAGTCGTGGGTCAGGACGAGCCGTCGACTTAATAACCCTGTTGGGATCAAATGTACGAAAAAGTTGTTCTGTCACAGAAATCGTCGCATTTGAAGACAGTTCAGCAGGTCTTGGACAGTAATCTTCACCAAGAGTACGAAACATCAGTTCATAGATCTGACCAATCGGAGCTAAATATTGATCCGTCTCAACATTAGATTCTGCATCTGAATCAGCCTCACTCTCTACAACACCAGCGGTTTGTATAGAATCAGCAGGAACAGAAGTGAGAATATCTTGTACCGGATTGTAATTGTCTGGTAACAGCGAATGATCATCCCCGACGTCAGTAAACTGATAATGTAAACCGGAAAAAGGTAAATTATCAGCATTGACCGGTACAAAATGTCCCGCCGAATTCTGTATCCATAGTGTATCAGGATTCGACAGGGTAGCTGTAGGGGGTAAACGACTAGATACTGTAGATGATACCCGTGGTGTTGACACTGACGCCGTTGTAGTGAGATGAGCTCCTGAAGATGCAATACGTGTGGCAGTCAACGTTGGAACCGACACATTTGGCATGGAAACATGCGATTCCATAACGGAACACGATGGTGAACGACTATACGTATGGTAAGTCCGATGCTGTCTACGTGAACGTTGCCAACGTCCTCGTTTCCTGCAATGTCGAGATCTGGATCGGCTGCGCTGTCGAGATGTGGATCGGCTGCGATGAGATCGAGATTTTTTGGAATACCGTCTCCGTGAGTGACGACGTGATCGCTTATGAGCGCCGCGACGATGATAACTGCTCGACGAAGAAGAGCGTGTCCGATGTCCACTCCTTGATGAAGACGATGTATTCGACGACGAATCGGATGTAGAAGAATACGCCGATGATGAAGACCGAGTTCTTCTTGACCGGCGATTGGTGTTATCGGTGGCAGGCCCAACTGATGACTGTTGACCGGTGACCGGACCGGACCGGTGACCGGTGATCAATGACTGGACCGGACCGGTGACATGACCGGTGACATGACCGGTGACCGGCCGGTCATATTATGACCGGTTACGTCACCGGACAAAGACCGTAGAATGGCGGCTGCCATGTGGTCTGACATTGATCCAGTCGTTCCATGATCAATGTCGCCGGTATGCATGGTGTGAGTCATAAGATCTGATGACGATCGACTGACAACAACACCATCTAGCCCGGTACCCAGTGACTGACAAAACAGCTGGTCATCCTTGACCAGTGGAGTCACCGGGTAATCAACGTCGGATGGAGGTTCGTTGCGTTTGCGGCTGATCGACGTCCTCCGGCGACCTGCTTTTGTCCATACGTCGTAAGCCCACAAATCGCAAACCGCACATTTGTTATTAAATGTGCAACCGGTACATGCCAAGCAAGTATCGTGGGAATCCCACCTTGCTTTGATATGACCACAAGAACCTCTATCCTGTAAGTTCATTCTGAAATAAAAGAAACAGAAAGAACCTACAAAAGACAAATTAATGATTATAAATTCAAATAAAAAGTTAAACCACAAAATGTAAACACAAAGAACGCTGTCCAATTGACCTCAATTACTTATTGGGGAATAGGCACGAATTCCTCGTGGTTCACGTGCTCATGACGTCATGTACATGAGCGACGATGCAAACAAAGAAACCCAGCAAAAGCAGAAATATGACAATTACTGCAACAAAAAGTATAGAAATATAAACCGAATGATACAAATAAAAGATAAATAAACTTTATCCTTTTAAACTCCGCCAAAAACACAGTGAAAAGAACACATAAGTCCTGAGCCTAAAATAGGCGTGCACATGGTTTTATCCGGAAAGGAAAGATGAGTTGTGGTTCTTGATTTCCTGTTAGGTTGCATTGTACTATGTTTAACCTGATTTGGATTCTTATAGAGGTGGACGATTCCCAGCGCTTGAATATTTTCCGGATGAAATAACTCCCTTGGAAAGGGGTAAGCTAGAGATAACAGGTAACGTATTTATGATATTAAAATGAGCAGATGTTTTTAAATGGTTATGTGTATGTGTCAAAGAGCATTCAATTTCATTATAAAATACATGTACGTATGAATCATTCAGAGACTAAAGGCTTTCTGAGAGCCTGACTAATGGGTTTTAGAATGCTCAAAATCATTTTCGTCCGGATGGGGGGGGGGGGGGGAGCGGGGGGCATTGACCCTGGACCCCAATGGAGGCCTAGGCGGCCGCAAAACCCCCCCGCTGATGAGTTTCAGGCATGGCCTTTAGCGCTTAATATCAGGCCTGATCTTGTTTGACTGCAGAAAATGTAAAACAGTTACCTAGAAAATACGCAATCAACATATAATTTGGTTAACGTATTGTTTTGAAATGCTTAACTTTGATAATAAATAATGAAAATTTTCAAAATGGTGGACATAGCAACATTTTGTAGATTTGTAAGATTTTTGGAAAGTAAAAAAATCAAATTTTTTTCTATGTCCCCTCACCCCCTTAAAAAATTCATAGAATTTACACTAATCTCACATCCAGATTTCCAGAATAATCCAGACAATAGACATACCTGGAAACACAGTGACACTTGTACATACATGTAGCATGTATCTATGCTCATCAGGTAATACAGAAATACATTTATTCTTTTGGTCTTTAAATTATTCTTTTCAAGATTTTATGCTGCAGGGCTACACTTATTATACCAGTAACTGTTTGTCACACCGGATCTCTCAACCATAATTTTATTCTTCCATCCAAGAGTAGCTTTACTCAAAGAAACAATCTCACAACTTTGAGACAAATTGAAAAGTGCTCAGCCAAGGTAAGAGATCTACTCACCCTGCTTGTTGATGATAACGGCGTGTTTGAAATCCTTCGGGCCACCATCGTAAATCACGTAAAACACAGTTGCAAAGTGAGGGTCGGCTGCCTGGTGTACGATCAATGATGTGGACAGCGAAGTGGAATTAATCTGAAATAGTACCATTTGGGCCACATTTTAGGAAAACTCGGCATAATGCATTTGCTTGAATCATTCCAGATGAGCCTGTGTAATCTGCACAAGCTTATCAGGAACAAGAAACCGTCGGAGACGGGTTATGATCCCCAAAGGTTTTATTTGTCACAATATTGCACTATATATTCAGATAAAAGGAAACTTCTTGAGGGCACAGTAGTTGGTGGGACAAGAATATTTTTATATAAAATTTCAAAGGGCCATAACTCTGAAAAATCATCCGACCAGAACCCGCTGATAATATGCACATCTCCTCTTGGTAGTGAAGCTTCCTATAAAGTTTCATTGAATTCCGGTCATTAGTTGCTGAAAAATAGCCCGCTGTAGAGTTAATGGAAAATTTCAAAGGGCCATAACTCTGTGAAAAATCATCCGACCAGAACCCGCTGATAATATGCACATCTCCTCTTGGTAGTGAAGCTTTCCATAAAGTTTCATTGAATTCCAGTCATTAGTTGCTGACAAATAGCCCGGACAAGAATTGCACTATATGTACAGTTAATAGAAATTTCAAAGGGCCATAACTCTGTGAAAAATCATCCGACCAGAACCTGCTGATAATATGCACATCTCCTCTTGGTAGTGAAGCTTTCCATAAAGTTTCATTGAAATCCGGTCATTAGTTGCTGAGAAATAGCCCGGACAAAAATTGTACACGGACGGACACTGAAGACGAAGCGGCGACTATATGCTCCCAGGGGTTCCACTGGCCCCCAAAAAGTTGTCGCCACTTTTTCGCGGCGCGAAACTGTCAGTTATTCCGACCTTATTAATTATGACAATCGTCTAAGAAACCTTACAACATCAATGTCATTGACTATATTATTACTTTTAAAAGTATGTAAATACATAAATAATAAGTAACTTCATAAGTCTTAATAAGCTTTATTTATACATAAAAACATTGGTTTGCACTTGATGAATAATCACATATAACCAAACTTATCTAATAATGTTAACATCAATGGAACAGTATGCTGCATACATTTTTTATAAAAATTTATTCAAACATACAATCACACAAATGTACATCATCTGGAAGGGAAAAAAATTCAAACATCAGTAAATAAAGCCTCTCAATTTAATTGTTAAACAGTTACATTTCAGAAAATAAAACATCTAAATTTAATTGTTTAACAGTTACATTTGGTCATTTGGCTAATATGATGCACATTAACTGAAAGGGAAACAAGAGCACCGCCTTGCGGGTGCAGACCGCTCATCTATTTTCTTTTTAAAGGTGAAGGGACTCTCATTTTCAATCACAAAGGAGGGAGGGGTGGAGTGAAGAGCGGTGCATTGTGTGGGGGTGTGGACATTTATTACATTTTCTTCCAAAAATGCGAAAAAAAGGAAAAAAAAAATCGGGGGGGGGGGGGGGGGGGGGGGGGGGGGGGGGGGGGGGGGGGGGGGGTGAGGTGGGGGGGGATTCTTGGGTGCGATGGTTGGACGGTATTTCAAACATAAAATAATCAAAATAAATAGTTATGTTTTTTAACCGTTTTAAAAAAAAATTGGGGAGGGGGTGGGGGTGGGGGTGGGGTATAGTGTGAGGGTGTGGTGGTCATTTGTGAGATGATCTTTAAAAAAAAAAAAAAAAAAAAAAAAAAAAAAAAATAGGTGGGTGGGGGGGGGGGGGGTTGTGGGGGGGGGGGGGGCACGGGCGATGGTTTGGGTAAGAGTAGTTTTGTCAAAGTATCAATCAAATCTAATCATAAATAAAGAAGTTATGGCAATTTTAGAGAAATTTAATAATTTGACCTTGAGAGTCAAGGTCATTCAAAGGTCAAGGTAAAATTCAACTTGCCAGGTACAGTAACCTCATGATAGCATGAAAGTATTTGAAGTTTGAAAGCAATAGCCTTGATACTTAAGAAGTAAATTGGATCGAAACACAAAATTTAACCATATATTCAAAGTTACTAAGTCAAAAAAGGGCCATAATTCCGTAAAAATGACATCCAGAGTTATGCAACTTGTCCTTTTACTGTACCCTTATGATAGTTTGCAAGTGTTCCAAGTATGATAGCAATATCTATGATACTTTAGGGGTAAAGTGGACCAAAACACAAAACTTAACCAAACTTTCAATTTTCTAAGTATAAAGGGCCCATAATTCCGCCCAAATGCCAGTCAGAGTTACATAACTTTGCCTGCACAGTCCCCTTACGGTAGTTAGTAAGTGTTGCAAGTATGAAAGCAATAGCTTTGATACTTAAGGAATAAAATGGACCTTAACACAAAACTTAACCAAAATTTTCAATTTTCTAAGTATAAAAAGGGCACATAATTCTGTCAAAATGCACGCCAGAGTTATCTAACTTTGCGTGCCCAGTCCCCTCATGATAGTAAGTAAGTGTACCAAGTTTGAATGCAATAGCATTGATACTTTCTGAAAAAAGTGGACCTAAACGCAAAACTTAACCAAAATTTTCAATTTTCTAAGTATAAAAAGGGCACATAATTCAGTCAAAATGCACGCCAGAGTTATCTTACTTTGCCTGCCCAGTCCCCTCATGATAGTAAGTAAGTGTACCAAGTTTGAATGCAATAGCATTGATACTTTCTGAGAAAAGTGGACCTAAACGTAAAACTTAACCGGACGCCGACGCCGACGCAGACGCCGACGCCGACGCCAAGGTGATGACAATAGCTCATAATTTTTTTTCAAAAAATAGATGAGCTAAAAAATGATACACATCTGAACGACAAACATCTCAATTTAAATTAACACCGCCTTATATATCGTTTTTATCATTGATCTTTGTGCCAGTTTGTCCTAAGTGTTACATGATTGAGTGTTCTTTATCATAAAAGAACCGTTAATCCGATAATAACCCCCATAAAACTTGACAATAGCAGTAAAAACACCGACTGTAACACTTTCACGCTTACGTGATTTCAGTGCACTCTACACTGTAGGTCGCTTACATCGTCGTCAATCAATATTTACAACTGACAAACGCTGGCCGCTTATGCTCGGTCGCGTGCTTTTCGACTCGCAGTACATTTTCGGATAGGATTTTACCGATTTTTTTTAATTCGCCACTTTAAAAAAATTGGAGCCACTTAAAAAAAATTAGCGCCTTTTGGCGCCAATGGCGATCGACAGCGGAACCCCTGGCTCCCCCAATTTTTTTTCGGGGAACATAAAAACACTTTCCTCTGTAATGGAATCTTTTGGTAAGTCTCTCATAAACAAAAATCTAGTGCAGGTCGAAAGTGTTGTCCCTAATTTGTGTGCAGTCTGCACATGCTAATCTGGGAAGACACTTTACACACAAATGTAATGGATTAAGCTCAATTTTCCCAGTGGGAAGCTCATTTAGAATGCTTGAAGGAAGTGGGAGAGGGACAAATAAAGGTAACAGCAGACAGGAGTTGGCTGAAGATGAATAATTAATTGAGAATTAATTTTAATCTTGTTTGAGCAGAACTATTCAAGTTCAATTTTCAACACTTCTACTTCAATTTTTATTGCAAGCAACATTTTTTAATATCAGATTAAGTATTGTTAACATGTTGACTGGAATCATGTCACTGATGCTGATGCTCCCACAAAACTTTTTTGGATAAAGACAAAGTAACTATATATTCCTTTAGAAGAAACAAGAGATGTGTTTGTCAGAAACACAATGCCCCCCTATTGTGCATCTTTGATTTTTGTTTACCTTTGACCTTGACCTTTCAACGCTCAAAATGTGCAGCTCTATGAGATACACATGCATGCCAAATATCAAGTTGCTATGTTTAAGATTTCAAAAGTTATCGCAAAACTTTAACCAAGGTTAAAGTTTAAGGTTAAAGTTTTGGGACAGAATGACAGACAGGCCAAAAACAATATACCCCCGATCATTCAATCCGGGGGCATAAAAAGAAGACAAAGGTCCATAATTCAGCCAGACTGGTCACAGAACTATTCCTTTCTGCATAAGCATCTACAAATCAGAGTTATTTGACTGTTAACATATGATAGAGATCCACAATTAGTTAAAAAGGAGCTGAAAACACAAACTTCAGGTGACTGAATATTATACGGTGGAAACACACACAAAAGGCAATAAGTATTGCAAAACTGCAGCTCAATTCCTTTCCTTAGGATCTTATACAGATAAAGGTCATTCAACTGTGAAAGTTTAACCCATCTATGCCTAGTTTAAAGTAAAAAGGCCTTGGCAAATAGTGTAGACCATGATGTGGCGTCTATCAGGGTCTGCGATGTTTGCTTAAAGGAATTTCTGTAAGAAATATTCTAAATATAGAAATAAGTATACCGTATACGTGCCTTTATAAGACGCCCTCGCTTATAAGACGCACCCTAAATTCGGACTTTATAATCGGTGGATTTAAAACTGACCCGCGTGTAAGACGCGGTCAAATTTTGCCGTTTTCATCGGCCGAAAAACGGTAGAATGTTGAAGAAAATCAATAAGAAACACATTGAGAATTTTTCAAACTCGCGCTGCATACAATTAGTAATTCACGCAAGTCCGAAAAATAAAACAATCAAACAACAAAGTAAATATTTGTTTATTTCATGATATATAAGTCAGTTTTAATTTATTTTCAAGTATTATTCATACAGTAAAAATAATTATCAAATTAACACAATTTCTAACAATTGCGTATTTAATCAATTTGCCATAACAATTTCAAACATATTACGTTCGTAATTGATCGTATCAGTCATCTTAAAATCCCTCGAAATCCTCATCATCGCTTTCACCGAACAGTTCGTAGAATTCCTCACTAGTGAGATTGTCATCATAAACCCAGTCGCCGATATCATCATCATCATCGTCGCAATCACTCGCCTTTGCACAGGCAGATACATCCTCAGATTGATTGCGATTTTCCACAAGATCATCAAACAACTCGTCGTCCTGTGTACCATCCATTGAGTTTGAGATCATAAGAGTTACGTTTGCGTCTCATTTTGACGTTTCCAGTAGTTGTAATTTGTAAATATAATTGTATTATGTACTATGTCCAATTTATATGACATTTAACGACGTCGCCCGCAGACAATCGGGTGATACAAACTTTTCAAGTATAACCATGGACAATATAACGCCTTACAACCCCCAAATAACAAAATTCAAATAAAAAATAATAGACAACAAAATCAATAACGATACATTTTATTTCAAGTAAATTGGTAACTGAACATAGCGTTCCGATACACGGTACAGGCAAATACAGACTTTAGAGAAAATGCAAATGGCTGCCGCGATTATTCAAAACAATTGACAAGTGTCCAACTTGGCCAGCGTAATTCCAGTAAACTCGATATTTTGAAAAATTTTGCTTATTTTCACAAGTATCTTGCTTATAAGATGCGACCCCCACTTTAACTTATTAATTTGAGTCTTAAAAATGCGTCTTATAAGCGCACGTATACAGTACTTGACATCCCTAATTTTGGAAATAAATTTATCCAGTTTAATAAGATGGGAGAGTCCACTAGGCATAAATGGGTTAAGAGTGATCCACACAGTAGTTCAAAACACAAGCTATGGGACGTATGTATGGACAAGTAAAATGCTTAAAGTGACTTGCATGTTCACAGATAGTAAAAATGAACAAGCGATGTGTTTGTGAAACACTATATATATGTCCCCATATATATGACCTTTGACCTTGAAGGATGACCTTGACCTTTCACCACTCAAAATGTGCAGCTCCATGAGATACACATGCATGTCAAATATCAAGTTGCTAGCTTCAATATTGCAAGTGACATTAAATGAGCGATTTTGACCCATATATTTGACCTTGAAGGATGACCTTGACCTTTCACCACTAAAAATGTGCAGCTCCATGAGATACACATGCATGCCAAAATATCAAGTTGCTATCTTCAATATTGCAAAAGTTTTGGCAAATGTTAAAGTTAGGGCAAACAAACAAACCAACAAACAAACCAACAGACAGGGCAAAAACAATATGTCCCCCACTATAGTGGTGATGTGACATGTTCAAACAATAAAAGAACAGTATCAATCAGAAAGAGTAATACCACTAATGACTTAAACCCATACTGAAAATAGATTTGAAATTGATAAAATAATTAAGCATTACAAACATTAAAAGACTAAAATGATTTGTGTTGTTTTTGCAAAATTTTGTTCAACACCAGCATCAATTACAGGTATATGACTTGCAGATAATGCAAATGTTGGAACAAAAATAACCATTTGTTTCTTCCTTTCTGGAATTTTTCACAGGGCGATTGGGAATTTTGCATTTTTTTCTCATTTGGGATAGTACCTTAAATGGGAACTTTATATAGAAGGAAAGGAAAACAAGAATATCAGTGAAACTGATGGATGCTCCCCGATAATGCGCTTTGTCAATGTATGTGTTAATAACCTTTCAAAAATATATCATTAGCCTCGGTGAACTTGACCTTCACCCCAGTGACCTCAAATCTCATCAAAAGGTAGAGGTCCATGCAAGGTACGTACATGCCAAATATGAAAGAGATCGGTAAAGTATTGAAGGTGCTATGAGAAACTGTAACAAAAGTGTGATGGAAGGAAGTAAGGAACTACAAACTGGCAACTATATGCTCCACCGAAAATATTTCGGGGAGCATAAAAATCACTGGGAGGGTATACTCACAGGTGTGCATGTGAGCTCCAGGATGCCATATTTCCTCTCTGGGTCTTGGTGCCTGTCGTCAACGTGCATCACAAAGTTCTCTTCTGCAATCTCCCACGTGACCTTGTCGCAGGCCAGCTCACTCTCGCTAAGCAGGATACACTTGACCTCAACGTGGTTGTCCCCAACAGACCGTGTCAGGTTGTCGCACAGGAAGTCAGGCGTGTCTGATTGACAGAGATGACAGCTTCATACCAATTGTGTTATGTATCAGTGTTTCTAATTCAGGCAATAATTTTTTTAATTGACCATAATTTACTCAAAGTTTTATATAAAAGATCTTGGTGAAAATGTGCAGTCCGAAATCAAATCACAACAAATCTGGCTTTTTCAAAGAAAAGCCTTACATCAATAATTCACCAATACTATGTTTTGTGTTATGAATCAGTGATCCAAATTCACATTTTTTTTAATTTGATCATAGTTAACTCTTTAATATAGAAGTTCTTGCTGAAATTTGGCAATCCGAATCATAACACAAGAATTCTGTCTTTTTGCCAAAAAAGCTCTAATCCATAAATGACAAGTAATATATTGTTGTTAACATGCTGATAGCCAATAGTTCACTTACCGATAATGGCCCTAACTTTAATGGAAGCCACCTTTGTAACATAATGATTTCCTGCAATGTTTGCATCACATGAGAACAACTGATCCATGTCCTTTGCAGCTACATCTTGTGTCACACTAAGTGTCTTAGAATATGACGGGCGACCACTGACAACTGACTTATCTCCAGTATCAGACATAGCAATACTGGCGCCATCAAACCTGATGTCAACTTTAGGTGCAGGGTTGCTGCCTTTTGCTTGGCACTCCACCTGCGAAAATAAAGGTAAATTATTTCTGGGTTTTATTTCGTGAAATTCTGATATGAAATGCTGTAGGCAGTTGTGAAAAAGCACTGCCAACACCAGAGTAGGAACTGGTTCATAAGTATATAGCCAAGAAGCGGTATAAACCAGCTGTTCAATAAGCACCATTTTGGGAGAACTAAGCTTTATGCATGTGCATATCCTGTTGACTCAGATAAACCTGAGCAGTCTGCACATGCTAATCAGGGACGACACTTTCAGTCTAAACTAAATATTTGATAACAAGAGACTTTCATTAAAGATAATATGCCATAAAAGCAGAAAGTGTTGTCCCTGATTAGCCTGTCTGGACTGCACAGGCTAATATGGGAAGACACTTTACGCATATTCATTGAGCCCAGTTTTCCCAGAACAAGACTCAATTGTCAAACAAGGATTAAGTTTACCTGAAGTTAAGTAGATTGTCAAACAAGGATTAAGTTTACCTGAAGTTAAGTTGATTGTCAAACAAGGATTAAGTTTACCTGAAGTTAAGTTTATTGTCAAACAAGGATTAAGTTTACCTGAAGTTAAGTTTATTGTCAAACAAGGATTAAGTTTATCTGAAGTTAAGTTAATTGTCAAACAAGGATTAAGTTTACCATAAGTTAAGTTTATTGTCAAACAAGGATTAAGTTTACTTGAATTTAAGTTTATTGTTCAACAAGAATTAAGTTTATCTGAAGTTAAATTTATTGTCAAACAAGGATTAAGTTTACCATAAGTTAAGTTTATAGTCAAACAAGGATTAAGTTTACTTGAATTTAAGTTTATTGTCAAACAAGGATTAAGTTTACATTAAGTTAAGTGTATTGTCAAACATGGATTAAGTTTAAACTTTGAAGGCATGGTAACATCCTATGTTTTCCCCAAAAATTTATGAACAGGTTCTTTTATTTCAAACTGGGAAATATTTTAAAATAAAAAAAATGTGCAAATGTTTTTTTTGGTAAAAAGAAACTTGAATGTAGACTCTAATTATAACTGGAGATATTTATGTTTTTATGTCATGCTATGTGAAAAGGGGGTTTAATGCATGTGCGTAAAGTATTGTCCCAGATTAGCCTGAGCAGTCCCCACATGCATTAAACCCCCTTTTCACAGAGCGCAGCTCATGTAAAAGCATTTACCATACACAAACTCTCATTACAACATAATGCCTCCCACAAGCATTACCCATTCATAAATACATTTAATAGTATTTTAAAGACTTTTTGGCCTGTTGGATGTATTCATAAACTACACAAAATATAATGAAAAAACACTGCCAAGGTAGTATGGTAAACAAGAGCATCGCCTAGCGGGTGCAGACCTCTTATCTATTTTCTTTTTAAAGGTGAAGGGATCTATCTCCATACTTCAATCAACAAAAACCGTTGGAGACTGGTGATGCTCCCCAAAGTTTTTTTTTGTCACAATATTGCACTATATATTCAGATAAAAGGAAATGTCTTGAGGACACAGTAGTTGGAGGGACAATACTTTTTTTAAAGATTATTTATAAGAGCCATAACTCTGTGAAAAATCATCCGACCAGAACCTGCTGATAATATGCACATCTCTTGGTAGTGAAGCTTCCCATAAAGTTTCATTGAATTCCGGTCATTAGTCGCTGAGAAATAGCCCGGACAATAATTGCACTATATGTACAGTTAATGGAAAATTTCAAAGGGCCATAACTCTGTGAAAAATCATCCGACCAGAACCGGCTGATAATATGCACATCTCCTCTTAGTGTGAAGCTTCCCATAAAGTTTCATTGAATTCCGGTCATTAATTTCTGAGAAATAGCCCGGACAAAAATTGTGCACGGAAGACAGACGAAGCGGCGACTATATGCTCTCCCCAAATTTTTTGGGGGGAGCATAAAAAGGGGGGTGGGGTGGTGGTGGAGAGGGGTGTATAGTGAGCGGTCGTGGTCATTTATTACATTGTATTTAAAAAGTATGAAAAAAGAAAAAAAAAAGATTCTTGGGTGGGATGGTTGGAAGGTCTTTCAAAAAAATAAATAAAAAATATATGTTTTTTTTGTGTTTTCTTTTTAAGGAGGGGGGGGGGGTCAGGGGGATTGAGAGGGGGTATAGTGTGGGATTCTGGGGTGGGGCATGGGGGATGGTTTGGGTAGAGTCCATTGTGGTATGTCAGGTAAGTGTTGTTTTGTCAATGTATAAATCAAATATGTTCATAAATAAATATGTTATGGCAATTTTAGCAAAATTGAATAATTTGACCTGGAGAGTCAAGGTCATTCAAAGGTCAAGGTAAAATTCAACTTGCCAGGTACAGTAACCTCATGATAGCATGAAAGTATTTGAAGTTTAAAAGCAATAGCCTTGATACTTTAGAAGTAAAGTTGATCGAAACACAAAATTTAACCATATATTCAAAGTTACTAAGTCAAAAAAGGGCCATAATTCCGTAAAAATGACAACCAGAGTTATGCAACTTGTCCTTTTACTGTACCCTTATGATAGTTTGCGAGTGTTCCAAGTATGAAAGCAATATCTATGACACTTTAGGGGTAAAGTGGACCAAAACACAAGACTTAACCAAATTTTCAATTTTCTAAGTATAAAGGGCCCATAATTCCGTCTAAATGCCAGTCAGAGTTACATAACTTTGCCTGCACAGTCCCCTTAAGATAGTTAATAAGTGTTGCAAGAATGAAAGCAATAGCTTTGATACTGTAGGAATAAAGTGGACCTAAACACACAAATTAACAAAATTTTCAATTTTCTAAGTATAAAAAGGCACATAATTCTGTCAAAATGCCAGTCAGAGTTACATAACTTTGCCTGCACAGTCCCCTTATGATAGTTAGTAAGTGTTGCAAGTATGAAAGCAATAGCTTTAATACTTAAGGAATAAAATGGACCTAAACACAAAACTTAACCAAAATTTTCAATTTTCTAAGTATAAAAAGGGCACATAATTTTGTCAGAACGCACGCCAGAGTTATCTAACTTTGCATGCCCAGTCCCCTCATAATAGTAAGTAAATGTACAAAGTTTGAATGCAATAGCATTGATACTTTCTGAGAAAAGTGGACCTAAACGCAAATCTTAACCGGACGCCGACGCCAATAGCTCATAATTTTTTTTCAAAAAATAGATGAGCTAAAAATTGGGGGGGGGGGGGGGGGGGGGGGGGGGGTTCTCTGGGGTGGGGCATGGGGGATGGTTTGAGTAGAGTGCATTGTGGTATATGTCAGGTAAGTGTTGCTTTGTCAAAGTATGAATCAAATATGATCATAAATAAACAAGTTATGGCAATTTAAGGAAAAAATTCAATTATCTACGTATAAAAGGGGCCATAATTCTGTCAAAATGCTTGATACAGTTGTCGGCTCTTATTTATAGATTGGGTTCATGTTGGTAAAGAAGTATGCAAAATATGAAAGCAATATGTCAAAGGACATAAAAAATATTTGAGGTGGTACGCAAACTTAAACATAGATTCATACATGCCATAATTTTTCAGACCAATTCCGGGACATTGAGTTAAATTGTCTGGGACTTTTGCCGATTTTCCGGGACATGTATAAAATGTAGCGATATTTATAGACATATGCATTTTTGGTACGTTTTTTTTTGTTTCGCATCGTTAATTGCAAAAGTTCGAAAGCCTATCCGAAATACACTTGATCTATTAACGTCAAATTAAACATTACTACTTCCGTTACTAGATACAAGCCACGTGTTTTCAGTGTAAGCGTTCTAAACATAGATGGTGAGGTCACTGCGTTATTGTTGTTAAGACCGGTGTGTAACACGTAGTTGTTGATACGCCTTTATTCATTTATAAAATTTATATAATAAAAAATACAACAATACAGTACCGTTAGATCGTCAACTCAAATCAATTCACAATACATACAACCAAGCAAAATAAAACAAATACAACAAAACAGTACCGGTAGATCGTCAACTTAAAATCCGGACAGTCACACATTTTTTACTCAGCGATGTTGGACTTCAGATGTGTTAACAACTATCCTTTGCTCACGCAGCGGGAAATAATGTCGTAGTAAATTAAAGTCAATTAACAACCACATTAAACAATGCCGCCTTTTCGGTTTGACCGCGAACGTGAGACAATCGATATAATAACAGGGCCCCTGTTAATTGATCGATTTTGACACAAAGCATAGTCTGCCTATTCGGGTAGGCATTGTCATGGAGACGCTGCAGATATAAACAGATTCTAGGTGCAGTTAAGCCCAAGATAAGGTACATGTATATATGGATTTTGTAAATTCCGGGACATTTGACAGATTTCCGGGACAGCGGGACAAGTTCTTTATTTCCAGGACTGTCCCGGACAATCCGGGACGTATGGCATGTATGCATAGATTTATCAATAATATGCATACTGTAATGTTTTTGGACACTTAAATTTTTTTATTTTTTTTTGTGTCCGAAAACTTAGATACGAAAAATATTCACAATAAACAGGTATCCGAAAACTTATAGTCGAAAATTGAAGTGTCTGAAAATTGCATCAATTGCATCAACGACTACTGGTAATAGGACGCGCTTGTAAAATACCATGCCGCTTAGTATGCATTACAGTTATATATGTTTGCACTGCATTTTAAATAATTTTAAATGATTAATTTATTTGAATGAAAATTTCTACAAGGTTGTACTTTGACCAACGAGTTAAAAGACGAGCATGTTATGTACCGATACTCGCTAGAATGAACCTGTAATTAACGCAATAAAAAAAGCAAACTATGGATTCTTTGTTTGTTTATATCCGATAGTTGTTGTCTAATTGTTTGTAAAACTTGCAATAGGGTACATCACACTTTGAAGCGTTTAGTGTTTGTCACAGTTATCTTACTGAGAAGGGGTTGTACAATTGCGGTAGATAGTTGAACTGTTAATTTGCACTACCCCTGGTAATTGTCATAACACTTAGGCTATCGGGCAAAACCATTGTTTAATACTGGTTTACAAGGTCATTTACCCAGAAACACAAAATTAATGTAATGGTCCATTACCCTCAGACATAAAAATGCCATGTTTTATGATGATCATCCGGTTGTAAAACCCCATGATCGAAGTGTCATTAGATATCAAATACAAGACCGAAATTCGGTAAAATAGCGCTGTAAAATATACTGTCCGAAAACTTAGAGACATTAATTATGGACGAAAACTCGAGTGTCCGAACATTAAGAGTCACGAAAAATAATTATTTTTGCTAAAAAAAAAGGGGTGTCCGAAAACTTAGTGTCCGAAAACATAGAGTAATTACGGTATTCTAAGTATAAAAGGGGCAATAATTCTGTCAAAATTCTTAATACAGTTGTCTGCTCTTCTTTATATTGGGGTCATGTTTGTAAAAAGTATGCTAAATATAAATGCAATATTTCAAAGGACATAGGAAATATTTGGGGTAGTACACAAACTTTAACATTTCCACCCTAACGCCGTGGGTGAGTATGATAGCTCAACTATATATAATCCATATATAATAGTTGAGCTAAAAATAGATTAGCTCTAAAAACCAGCGAACTTCAAATCCTTATGACAATTAACCATAGACTCATTTGTTCACAAGCTTTGTCTAAAATTTCACCTAGTGACCTAGTTTTTGATCGCACATGATCATGTTTGGAATTCGGCAGAGATTTATTTAAGACAAATATTTTGACATTTAAGACAAATATTTTGATCTAAGTTTCATGAAGATTTGACAATAAATGTTGCAGCTAAAGTGTTCACAACATAAATGTTGACAATGAAGGGCAAACTTCAAACTAAAGACCACAAAAGCTCACCATCAGCAGGCTTATGTGTGCTAAAAACAACAGAAATAGAGATCAAACTATGATTAGGAAGATCATTAATATGAGCTGCGCTCTGTGAGAAGGGTGTTTAATGAATGTGCGTTAAGTGTCATCCCATATAAGACTGTGCAGTCTGCACAGGCTGATCAGGGACGACACTTTCCATGTTAATATTCTTTGTTTCAAGAAAGTCTCTTCTTAGTAAAAATCAAGTTGAGGCAAAAGTGTGGTCCCTGATTAGCCTGTGGGAAGAAACTTTATGCACATGCATTAAACTCCTTTTTCATAGAGCACGGCCAATATTATTTTAACTGTCTGAAAAACACACAATGATACTGTGTAGGTATGTCATATGAAGAAGTCTCACCCTGAAGCTGCCTGGTTTGATAGGAATTGCCTCTGTAGAGTCAGTCACTGGAGCGTTGGAGGTATACAATTTATTATTATTCATGGAGTCATACAAGGTAAGCATCACCGAGTCCACAGGATCTGCAAACAGACGTGGCACCATGATCTCAGCAAATGTGATAGACCTTTAAATGAAACATTCCATAATAGTGAAAAAGTGTTGTTCCTGATTAGCATGTGCAACTTGCAGCCTGGGAAAATCTTTTTCTTCGGATTTCTTGATTTTTGAAAGCATTGTCTGTCCTCAATCATGATGAAATTTAAATTGAATAGGGGCAGACAGTTTTTATTTCAACAAACACAGATCTTGTTCGGAATGAGGATTACCAACTTTGCAAGTAAAGTGTAGTTTTGATATTGCAACCCAATGAAACTGTCAACAATCCTGACATTAGTTTATGAGTTGAAATGAAGTGTTATCAAATATATATCTCATATTAATAACAATAATAATGTAACATTTTAAACACGAGAATGGAGCTTATGTATCTTAATTATGACAATGATGTTAATTGACCAAATTGTGTCAATATAAATTATTGTTATGATTGCTATTATTATGGACAAAGGTTGACTCCAACTTGTTTCAATCAACAACAACTTTGGACCCATTGAGACCCCTGGTTCCTGTTATTATGGACAAAGGTTGACTCCAACTTGTTTCAATCAACAACAACTTTGGACCCATTGAGACCCCTGGTTCCTGTTATTATGGACAAAGGTTGACTCCAACTTGTTTCAATCAACAACAACTTTGGGCCCAGTGAGACCCCTGGTTCCTGTTATTATGGACAAAGGTTGACTCCAACTTGTTTCAATCAACAACAACTTTGGACCCAGTGAGACCCCTGGTTCCTGTTATTATGGACAAAGGTTGACTCCAACTTGTTTCAATCAACAACAACTTTGGGCCCAGTGAGACCCCTGGTTCCTGTTATTATGGACAAAGGTTGACTCCAACTTGTTTCAATCAACAACAACTTTGGGCCCAGTGAGACCCCTGGTTCCTGTTATTATGGACAAAGGTTGACTCCAACTTGTTTCAATCAACAACAACTTTGGACCCAGTGAGACCCCTGGTTCCTGTTATTATGGACAAAGGTTGACTCCAACTTGTTTCAATCAACAACAACTTTGGACCCAGTGAGACCCCTGGTTCCTGTTATTATGGACAAAGGTTGACTCCAACTTGTTTCAATCAACAACAACTTTGGACCCAGTGAGACCCCTGGTTCCTGTTATTATGGACAAAGGTTGACTCCAACTTGTTTCAATCAACAACAACTTTGGGCCCAGTGAGACCCCTGGTTCCTGTTATTATGGACAAAGGTTGACTCCAACTTGTTTCAATCAACAACAACTTTGGGCTCAGTGAGACCCCTGGTTCCTGTTATTATGGACAAAGGTTGACTCCAACTTGTTTCAATCAACAACAACTTTGGGCCCAGTGAGACCCCGGGTTCCTGTAGTAAAACAAGAGATGTGTTTGTCAGAAACACAATGCCCCCTATTGCGCCGCTTTGAAGCCATACATTTGACCTTTGACCTTGAACGATGATCTTGACCTTAAGCCACTCAAAATGTGCAGCTCCATGAGATACACATGCATGACAAATATCAAGTTGCTATCTTCAATATTCAAAAAGTTATGACCAAACATTAACGAAAGTTAAAGTTTTAGGAACGAAAAACACAATGATATTTGACCTTTGACCTTGAAGGATGACCTTGACTTTTCACAACTCAAAATGTGCAGCTCCATGAGATACACACACATACAATGACTGACTGACTGACACAACGACAGACAGGCCAAAAACAGTATACTCCCGATCTTTCGAATAAAATAAAAATCCAGAATATAATATCAGACAGTGATTGCTTTCCTTCTTATTAAAGTACTTGTAAAAGGCACTTTCCCAAACGAGCAAAAATGGTAAAATTCTCAATGGCTGTCCGAAAAATTCCCAAAAGGAAGAAAAGTTGTGTCAATTTGGTTCCAAAAGCATCTATAATGCAAGTGAACAAACGAAATGAGCACTGAAGCATTTCAGGTCACATACATGAATATTTAGATGAGTTAGTGTAATTAAGTACCAAGCTATTAAAAAGATCTGAAGATTTCACCACATTATATTTCCAATTTCAGGGTTTTCGCTCTAAATTTTCCTAATTTGTGTGGTACTGGTAATTTTTCTCAATTGGGTGAAAATCGATGTCAGACCATCTTCATATCATAATTATTACCATATCAGGAAATGTAAAAAATTTATTTGCAAAACTTATGTAATATAGTAACACATATCTGTTTATAACTTAAACCTTAAGATTTGAAAAGATCAAGTCTTACAACACTTTTAGAATAAAAGTGATTCAAGTTATGGACAACAGTGACTATGACTGTCCTTTTGTCAAGGACTGCAAAATCCTACAAGTGATATGTATTTTTGTATCAGAATTGATGAAACACTCTAAGATTCTTCTCTTTTTAAAGATTTAACACCAGGACATTATAAACTTTGACGGTCCTTTTGTACACAACTTCACAATTATACATGCGATAAGTATTTTAATTATCAGATCCTTTAACCTTTTGCATGCTGGGAAATTTGTCATCTGCTAAAATGTTGTCAGCTGAATTTCTAAAATTAGCATTTTCTTCGATTGTTTTCAAAGAATACTATAAGAATAGCAAACAGTTTGGATCCTAAACGTGGCGTCTCATCTGGATCTAAACTGTTTGCAAAGGCCTCCAAAATTCGGTTCCAGCACTGAAAGAGTTAGAACTACACTTTGAGATTCAACTCACGGACAACAGTGACTTTGAGGGTCTTCTTGTCAGCCACAGTCTTGTTCTCAGCTATCAGGGTACAAGTGTACTCTCCATCGTCGCTGTACTTCACACCTACAAGATGGCAACAGCCAGTAAAACACACAAATCTTCAAAAATGGGATAAATATTTTACATGTGAAACATAGTGTGTTTAATAAACTAAGCACACACATATTTTGAATCATGTGTTTTATTTAAGCCATTGTTATAACATGTATTTATGGTTATAATTGAGAAAATTGCATAGTTATTTAGTTTTAATAATGTACTTGTAGGTATTTTAATATATAATACTTTGTTTACAAAATTACATGGAAACAAATTGTTACACATCTTATCTTGAAATATATGTAGTTTTTTTATCATGTTACTGATCAGTTGATTTAATTTTTTTATATATATATGTTATAATGAAAAAAATTCGTATAAAATTATGTTTGATTCCTATTATAAAGTCGTAAACGTTAAGCTATAGAGGTTAGGTAAGCATGGAGGTATATTAATATAAGAAATATCAAGGATTAGTAGAAAGCATGCACAGACCATAGCAAAAATATAGATGACTGTTAACTGCTTTTTAAATATGCTGGCAAATCAGCGTGTATAGGATTGTTAAAATTAGTCTTTCACATGTAAAAAACAACTTCGTTCTATCTGTTTCCAGATGCTTAAACAACTTTAAAATTAGAACAAGAAGCTTTTACTAATATATTTTGCTGAATTATTTGAACAAATTAATAATTCAATTAATGAAGAACTCTTTATTGTATGAGACACATTGATTTGCATAAGTCACCAGCAACAGTTGTCAGTAGACTAGGATGCTGAGTCAACACAAGATACAAACTAAGATGCCATGCCATGCATTTAAATATGGTCTAGCCCTCATTTTATTATAGCAGTCAGGGGTTTTTTTTACTAAGAAAGTGACGCCGATATTCGGCGTCTTCCCCTACCAGAATTTTTCCCCTAAAAATACCATTTCCCCTCCAAAAATATAATTTTTCACCAAAATATAATATTTTACCCTCAAAGAAATGTTTTTTTTCTTTTGGGAAGTCGACACTTATCCAATTTGTACTATGTACGACGATCTCGCTCTCTCTCTCTCCCGGCGAACACTCAAATCTGGGAATCCCAGTGATTCTATATATAGCTCTTATATTACGTCATGAAAACCGGGCAACTAATCGTATTAATCATGTGACTATTTTACTGGATTCCTGTCTTGCGCGAGAAGGGTGTTTCGTCAATTAATTACCGGAAACCAGTCGAATTTTCATCCGGGTTATGTGAAAGCCAAGATATAAACGTTAAAACAGAAAAAAGTCTCACAATTGGCGTTCATACACGAACAAAATAAAACGTTCGGACTCGGAAAATATTAATTGAGTTGACGCATTTTTTAAGAATGAATCATCAAAAACCGTTAAATCCCAGCAGGATTCGGAGGTACATGTAATCAACATCGATTAATACTGTCTGATTATTGTTAAAGTGAAAGTAGACAATCGGCAGCTGCCGCACCTTTCCCTTCCAATGCTGTAGCTGATCTAGATCGTCAACCCATTCATCATGAAATTGAAATCATAATATTGACATCGTTCCCCGGCCCCAGTTGAAAACATTTCCCATTATAAGATCTACGCCTGCAACTTTATTTAGGACTGTGACTTTAATATCATACTTATTTATGTGCTTAAGAACAAAAAGGCCAGAGACATGCCTCTTTTTCTTAAAAAACCCCCCTGAAGTCTGTAGGTGAGTTATAGACATTGAAATGAACAGTTTTTATTTTTTCCCCAAATATGTCTCTTTCGCGCTCGATTTTCCCCATTTACCCAGCGTCCAGCGTCTTCCCCTCTTTCTAAAAAAAACCCCTGGCAGTACAAAAATTAATAATTATTAATATTAATGTCCTTTTTTGATTTATTAATTCACAAGTTATTGCTGTTTTAGGAATTTTTTAAGGTAAGGAAATCAGTTATTTAAGGATTTTTTTCTTGTGCGTGTGTGTGTGTGTTTCACTAAAAAGTTAACGCTGCGCTGTTGTAGTTAAGTTTTGTAGATCAGATATTCAACCGTAAACTTGGTCATTTTTCATCAACATCAATTGGTTTGAGCCCCAATCATAGACTATTACTGCAGCATACTTAAAATTATGAAAAAGAAAATTATGAGATCAGGAGATAATGGTAATGATGAACATGATATCATGATGTCTGTTGGTAAGACCGGAAAACACATGAAATTTGTGATAACAAATGAATGATGAACTTCAAGTGGTGATGATATGATAATGATGGGGATGAAAACAATTATCAATGTGATGGTCATAAATTGATAATGAACATAATGGTACAACTTATACATGTATGACTAATTCATGTATACAACAGTTGGTCAACAATATCAACATCATGCAGTTCGCCAACAATATCAACATCATGCAGTGCACACCAACACTATACACAACAGCTGGGAGATTGTGGGTTGCATCGTCATAGCAATTGTCCCTCATGCGAACACCTACATAATAATCAACCTTAACATAGCACCAGGGCCCTTGCTTCACTTTGGGGGATTGGGGCCGGGGCCCTTAGAGGGGGGAATTTCACGTTGTTTTGGGCGAAAAGGGGAGTTTTAGAAAATCTTTTCACCAACCATTCAACACCTAAATTTGTTTATTTTATTTATTTTTTTTGAGGGGGGAAATTTTAGCTGAAATAGGGGAAAAAAGTATACTTTATTCATGGGGGAAGCCGTCCATATTCGGCAGTAAAAAGTGCAAAACGAGGGCCCTGAGCACGGAACACACTCATGTCTGGTGATAGTAATTGTAATGAATACAAGATAATTGCTTTCCAGTTATTAACACCAAGTGCACCCCAAAAATTCAAACAAAATGCTGAACTAATTAACTAATTAACTAATTAACACAAACTTGTTTTCATTTTGATATATTGTAAATATTTACAAGCCTATTTTCATATAATAACAATTACATCTAGCACGATAGAATATGTTCCATGCTTTATTAGTAACAACAATTTGACACGTAGGACATGTAGTTGCATACAAACAATAAAACTTGTTTTACTTTTCCTGCTCAGAAGCAATGTGAAAATGGCGATATGCAACCAGCATAAGACCAGACCAGTAATCACAGGCTGGGCGATATGCAACCAGCAGAAGACCAGACCAGTAATCACAGGCTGGGCGATATGCAACCAGCATAAGACCAGACCAGTAATCACAGGCTGGGCGATATGCAACCAGCATAAGACCAGACCAGTAATTACAGGCTGGGCGATATGCAACCAGCATAAGACCAGACCAGTAATCACAGGCTGGGCGATATGCAACCAGCATAAGACCAGACCAGTAATCACAGGCTGGGCGATATGCAACCAGCATAAGACCAGACCAGTAATCACAGGCTGGGTGATATGCAACCAGCATAAGACCAGACCAGTAATCACAGGCTGGGCGATATGCAACCAGCATAAGACCAGACCAGTAATCACAGGCTGGGCGATATGCAACCAGCATAAGACCAGACCAGTAATCACAGGCTGGGCGATATGCAACCAGCATAAGACCAGACCAGTAATCACAGGCTGGGCGATATGCAACCAGCATAAGACCAGACCAGTAATCACAGGCTGGGCGATATGCAACCAGCATAAGACCAGACCAGTAATCACAGGCTGGGCGATATGCAACCAGCATAAGACCAGACCAGTAATCACAGGCTGGGCGATATGCAACCAGCATAAGACCAGACCAGTAATCACAGGCTGGGTGATATGCAACCAGCATAAGACCAGACCAGTAATCACAGGCTGGGCGATATGCAACCAGCATAAGACCAGACCAGTAATTACAGGCTGGGCGATATGCAACCAGCATAAGACCAGACCAGTAATCACAGGCTGGGCGATATGCAACCAGCATAAGACCAGACCAGTAATCACAGGCTGGGTGATATGCAACCAGCATAAGACCAGACCAGTAATCACAGGCTGGGCGATATGCAACCAGCATAAGACCAGACCAGTAATCACAGGCTGGACGATATGCAACCAGCATAAGACCAGACCAGTAATCACAGGCTGGGTGATATGCAACCAGCATAAGACCAGACCAGTAATCACAGGCTGGGCGATATGCAACCAGCATAAGACCAGACCAGTAATCACAGGCTGGGCGATATGCAACCAGCATAAGACCAGACCAGTAATCACAGGCTGGGTGATATGCAACCAGCATAAGACCAGACCAGTAATCACAGGCTGGGCGATATGCAACCAGCATAAGACCAGACCAGTAATCACAGGCTGGGCGATATGCAACCAGCATAAGACCAGACCAGTAATCACAGGCTGGGCGATATGCAACCAGCATAAAACCAGACCAGTAATCACAGGCTGTTCAAGTTTTATGCTGTTTGCTTCTTGACAGTATGATAGATTTGGAAATGAAGTCTTTAAAATTTAATTTTATTAAGAATGGTATTTTATTTAATTTGCTTTCCAAATGGACTTTAAACAAGTCAAAATGAGTATCAGATGGGAACGGGTTTAAACGATACGTGTATGGCTCATAGTTAACACTTTCTCACTCAGAAGCACAGTGAAAATACGCACACAGCATAAAACTTGAACAGCCTGCGAGTAAATCGCAGTCTGTTCATGTTTTATGCTGTTTGCTGCTCATTAGTATCTAAGGGATGTGAATTGAGCCTATAAAACTTGAATATAGTTAGAAAGGTCTTTAATTAAATGTAACTTTCCAAGGGACTAGAAATGCGTGAAAATACGTATCTAAGTGGGAAAGAGTTAAGCTTAAACTATTCACTTAAGTGTGACCTTAACGCACTCCAGCAACTACATTTCCTAGTGATTGTCATACAATATCGTGAAAGAGGCATTCATGACATGACCAAATTGAGTAAAAATGTACAACACCATTAATACAGATAGACGAGTGGAATTCGAGTGGTGCACCACATTTCTGTTCAAGAATCCATGATAAGGATAATAAATATTGGCAGCTGGATATATTAGATTCTTTTCACTTCTGGATGTAATAGAAATTTGTTTTCACTATAGTCAAGTGCTTCTGGTCAGGTCACAATAGCTCATTCACTGTGCAAATCGTTATTGTCTAACTGGGGGGAAAACTTTATAAAGAGACGGCTCAGTACACCTTTAATGGTGAGTCTGAACAAGTAGCCAGGCCCAGTGTTGGCCTTGTATTCGAGGGAGTAGTTTGCAAAGCTGCCATTAAAATACTGTGCACTTTCCCTTGCAGAGTAAAAACCATCCGTCAACTTTACGGTCTGACCGGTATTGGTAACCTTGGACCAGGAGATCCTGTGCAGGCAAAGTAATATGGAACGCATGAAAACACAAATAGACCATGCTATATGTACTACAAGGCAAAGCCTTACACAAAAAGCTACTTGGATTATAACTAATGTCCCAAGCTGCAAGGACCAATAGCCATAAACTTTGTCAAAATCTCAATGGCCTATCAATACTATTAGGATCACTGGACAGGAAACATGGACAAAATATAAGGCAAATGAGAAAAGCTGTAAATGCAAAAGGTCAAGGGCACTGAGGGGAGCTGTCAAGACAAAATGTCAACGCCACTGAGGGGAGCTGTCAAGACAAAATGTCAACGCCACTGAGGGGAGCTGTCAAGACAAAAGGTCAAGGGCACTGAAAAGACAAAAGATTACAGCAACTGAGAAAAGCTGTGAAGAACAAAGATCAAAGCCACTGAGAAAAGCTGTAAAGACAACATATCCAGGAAATTTTGGAAAGCTAAATGGACAGCAGGTGCATGAATTGAGATAAAAATATTAAATCTACAACAATATATTGATGGAAATTCATAAAAGAATCTTTCAGCTCCTCTGGATATGCTGTAAAATTAAAACAGAAAATAGTAAACACAACAACAACAACACATGACTAATAAATAGAAAATAAGTACATGCAGCAGCAAGAAAACTTATTATGCTAATTAGAATAAAGTTTCCTGATTTGAATACATTACCAGATGTTAACTAGAAATGGCGCGGCAGAGGCCGACGCGTATCCCCACGCCGCATGTTTGACCCAAGGGCGCCCCAGGGTTGATCATGGGGCCATGCATAGTTGAGATTGACTGTATTGTCATAAGAGAAGTTCAGTATCAATTAGAAGTGAATGGGTGTAAAAATAAAGAAGTTATAGTAAAAGGCAATTTTGGGAGGGTGTGGCCTATGTGGGCGGGGTGCCCCAGGGTTGGTAATAGGGCCATGCATAGTTGAGATTGACCGTATTGTCATAAGAGAGGTTCAGTATCAATTTGAAGTGAATCAGTGTATTAATGAAGAAATTATAGTAAAAGGCAATTTTGGGCGGGTGTGGTCTATGTGGGCGTGGCGCCCCAGGGTTGGCAACGGGGCCATGCATAGTTGAGTTTGACCGTTTTGTCATAAGAGAGGTTCAGTATCAATTTGAAGTGAATCAGTGTAGAAATGAAGAAGTTAATGTAAAATAACCTAAAATTTTTTTATAGTAAATGGAATTTTTTGGTGGGTGTGGCCTATGTGGGCGGGCGCCCCAGGGTTGGGATTGGGGCCATGCATAGTTGAGATTGACCCTAATGTCATAACAAAAGTTCAGTATCAATTTGAAGTGAATCCGTGTAGAAATGAAAAAATTATAGTAAATGGAAATTTTTGGTGGGTGTGGCCTATGTGGGCGGGGCGCCCCAGGGTTGGGAATGGGGCCATGCATGGTTGAGATTAACCGTATTGTCATAAGAGAGGTCCAGTATCAATTTGAAGTAAATCGGTGTAGAAATAAAGAAGTAAATGTAAAATAACCTAAAAAAATGAGTGATAATTTCTGACGCGGCCCCACCCCAACCGCTATAACTTTTGACCCAGGGGTCAGATCAAAATTCCAAATAGTGCAGGGTCGCACATATGCTCATAGCTACCATGTGTGTAAGTTTCAAGGTTCTAGTGCTTTTAGTGTAGGAGGAGATAGTGGCCAGGACGGACGGACAGACAGACGGACGGACGGACGGACGGACGGCGGAGATAACCACAATATCCCCACCTTTTTTTCAAAAAGCGTGGGGATAATTACAGACAAAATTTGCCTAGTTAAAGTCATGCTTATGACTCATATGTGCACCCGTCTACAGCCATGTGAGTGCAAAAAATAGAATAAACTTTGCAAAATTTATTTCTATCATGTAATCATATTCACTTCATGTCTCCTTTCTAAAGGCATTGAATAAATAGTTGTTCAAACTAGCCACTAAACAACAACAATGCCCCAATACTATTATACAATACTTATATAGTACACAGCAGTTTTATGGCCAAGATCATGAAATATCAAAACCGCTTCTCTTTATTGATGTTTATCGGCCAATCTATTATACTTTGGTCTGATGCAAGACTCTAGAACACTATTTAATTTCATCATAATAGGATGAAAACAACCATACAATGAGGATGAAAACAACCATACAATGGATCATTATTCATTTAATAAACCCAGGCCAAGATAAGGGAATACATGCAACTGAATAAAAAATATATTGCGAGGACGAAATACAAAACACAAACTAATCATCCATACATAACGCAAATAACTAAACAAGGATAGACACAACAAATAATTTGTCCTAAACTGAATCATGAATCATTAATCATTAACAACTGGTAGTTTGGTCTTTTTTTTTCTTCAAATAAAATGGTCTTCACAAAAGTATGCATTTTTTAATTCAAAACACTTAGGTATTTTTTTTTAACCAAGTACTCTCACCTCAAACACTTTTTCATAATCTCCATCACAATTACTCGTCACTTATCAAGTTGATTGAAAGCAGATCACTCCGGAAGTGAATACAATACAAATGTTCGGATCTTATATTTCATGTATCGGTCATATAGCTCCAAGTTTCGGACAATTGCAAGCAACACAATAAATATGAAGCAAATGTCAGAACATACACGCGTGCACATAATTATAGCAGCAACTAAAAGAACTTATATTAATATATCAGCAACTAAAAGAACTTATATTAAGTGAAAATGGAAACACAGCACCATAAAAAAGCGACTATTTTCGGGGAAGAACAAGTGAAACCTGTTATGCTTAGTTCAAATTGATATCCAGATGGGACTAGCTTATGTGTCAGCCTGTACTTGGTCTCATTCAAGACGTGGAAAGAGCGCTCTGTGATAGCCTGTTCTTCAGTATCAGAGGATGACACAAACTTCCAGACCACTCTAAGAAGATGGAAAGAAACCACAGTGATATTTCACTTTCTGAATCAACCAAAGCACTGCTCATTGTTACCTCCCTTGATTGACTGACACAAGTTACCTCCCTGGTCACTGACAACTGCCACACCTCTGTGAAATCCTTCCAGCATTTAAAAAGAAACATTTTACTTTTATTCCGAAATTCTTCAATAAAAAAAACTTCTTAAGAATTAGTTCAATTCATGATGTGAAACTTAACTATTTTAAGAGTTTTAATTTGAAAACATCTTTGGAAAGAAAACAAGCTGAAAAAACAACCGATGCAATTGCTATTATTTTAATAAACATTGCAAGCAAGATGCAGGTATGAGATTTCAGTAATATTGCAACCAGTGCAATATGGGTGCAAGCTTTTAACAAACAAGATTTACTGGAGGAAAAACAGATCACCATTTCCAAAAGATTCAAGTGCATTTAGGAATGTAACTTCACAAATTGTTTGATGTTTGTTGATTTTGATATACATTTGATAATACTATGCAACTATGCAGTGTTTTTTTCCACCATTTTGGGACTGAGGACAGGATCCATGGTATTTTGAAAAAAAAAGGAAAAGTTTTTACTTAAATTGGTATATTTAGTTGTTTGGGTTTTGAAAAATATACACTTAGCGTGGTTAAGGAACGCGGCCAAATTTGACAAAAAACAACAACACACTCCTGTGTTATAAACCTAAAATGAAAAACTATGAAATAAAATAAAAAATACTTTTTTCTTTCTTGATCATCTAAAAGATAAAATATATATTATAACATTTTGTCTGGTCCTAAGATAATAATTTATCACCTGTAAAAAGCTGAAAGCCAAGTAAAAGCCAAGCAGAAATCATTTGGATTGTCATCTTTCTTTAGTATATCCCTTTAGTTTTGCTCAAGAAATATATTGTAAACTTCAACTGCGGCTTTAAACAAAATTATATTATATACATTTAAGCATGAAGAGTGTTTTTGTCTTGGGTTGACTAAATTGGTAATGAATCAAATGTTCTGATATATGAGGGGAATGGATAATATGAGCTTAAATAACTTCTCTTCATCTACAGAGGATGGATATGAATTATCTAGAGGGAAAGCAGATATTTAGAGGCATAATAAAATGATAAATACAGTCAAAATCTAGAAAGGCACTAAGAAACAAGACAACTGTTTGCATGACTTAACATTCTTTACTTAACTTAACATTCTGTTTGCGCTACAAATTGATAACTTCAACTTATGATTAACTGAAAATGGTTCACCTTGACCCTTTGACCTGCCTCGTACTAAAATGGGCTTTAAGACATTTCCTAACAGAATAACTCCAGATATGACCATGAAACATTACTAGACTTCATGAGGACAAGGTACCCTGTTCACAATTTGTAGTTACTACAAATACTGGTAATCCAATGCGACTTTAAAACATTGTTGACCATATTGATAAATTTCAATTCTGTTATGTAAGGAACTAAAAGTGTTCTGTTTTAACCTTGAACCAATGTTGAGTATCAGTTGCTGTAAAAATTATGTGCTTACCTCAAAGCATAGCCGACAATCGGCCACTGGAAGTGCTAATTGTTAACCTTAAGGCATTGATAATGGGTAATTACAAATGTTATTTCATCAACCATTAAACATGTTTTCAATAAGGGTCAATGTTTCCTTTTTAACCTTTCACAGAGCTTTAGAGTGTTTCTTAAGTCATAAAACAATATTCACTCAGGGTTGCAGAAAGTCTTGCCTTTTCACTATTGTAAACCCTTGATAATAGGTTGAATTATGAAATGTATGAATAGAAGATAACAATTAGGAGTAATATTTTTTGTTTCAAACAAGTAATCCACAGATTTGTTTTTACATAAACACTTTGCAGGATGGACATACAAACACAAGGAAATGTGCAGAATCCTACAGTGACACATGATCACCCAACCCACCTAATAAAACCACCAGAACTTTGTCAGGATTTAGTGCAGTTAGTCACACTCAGGATCATTCCGAAAGCCAGTATGAAACATTCCGAAAGCCAGTATGAAACACCATGATGGTTCTATGAAACTGATCAAAAACTAGAAATGTGTCAAAAGAAACAAGGATGCCCCCTGCTAAATTCCAATGGACACAAAGACTTATAGTGCTCTTTGCAGCACATAAAGTGAAAGTAAAGTTAATAAAGCCAGCATGTACCAGTCTCTTGTAACTGTTGCACACATAAAGCCTATTTCACATATTGGACATTGACCTTCATGGCAGCAACATTGTTGGTGCAAACAACATGCCTTGAAACGAAGAAAATTTTGCCAATGCACTATAAAGAAATAGACCGATCATCACTAAGTTTCCACTGAGACATTGATTTTGAAGCCAGCTACATGTTTTTTTGATATGATGATCATTTGAGCCAATTTATTTCAAATTCCAATTGTGGAAAGCAAAGTTGTTGGCCTGTACCAGTCCTGTACTTTATACGTAAAGGGAGAATGCAAGTATTTGTTGTGACCTTGACTCAAGCAAAATTCGTTCTGCATGCAACACACCTTCTTGATATAGCTATCATTTGTGAGACTTAATTTCAAAGTCTTATTAAGCACAATAACACTATGGAACAAAAAGTTCCACGCACAGACAAGGGTTACACTAAATGCCTTTCTGCCATTATTATGGCAGAGGCATTAAAATGAACAATGCTTGAGCTTATTTTCATATCGGATGCAGTCATAATCACTAAAGAAGAGATGTGTTTGTCAGAAACACAATGCCCCCTATTGCACCGATTTGAAGCCAAAAATTTGACCTTTGACCTTGAACGATGACCTTGACCTTTAGCCACTCAAAATGTGCAGCTCCACGAGATAACATGCATGCCAAATATCAAGTTGCTATCTTCAATATTCAAAAAGTTATGACCAAACTTTAACAGAGGTTAAAGTTTTAGGAACGAAAAATACAATGATATTTGACCTTTGACCTTGAATGATGACCTTGACCTTGACTTTTCACCACTCAAAATGTGCAGCTCCATGAGATACACATGCATGCCAAATATGAAGTTGCTATCTTCAATATTGCAGGTTATAAAAGTTTAACCAAGGTTAAAGTTTTGTGGAACACACATACAATGACTGACTGACACAATGACAGACAGACAGGCCGAAAAACAATATAACCCCGATCTTTCGATCCAGGGGCATAAAAACCCTAAACGAGCACAGATGAAATGTAAAAGCACAAAGGATAATAACTATCTTTAGCAAAGTCTGCATGCACATGTAGTTCAACATACTAAATATCTGAATACTGAATCGGTAACCAATGTCGTAGTTAGCATATGACACGTCGTAGTGCCTAATGGAGGATCCCACTTCAAAATACTGCTTCATACTCGAGTGTGGGTAAAACCCTTCAGTAAGCTGGACTGTCTGGCCAGTATTGGATTTGAAACTCCAGTTCACCCTATTAATATAAAAAAGCAGAGCATTGTGCAATATTGTGTGCCAGACAGACTCCTTTGTTTGCCTCAGTTGCTTAACCCTTTGCAGGCTGGGAAATTTGTCGTCTGCTAAAATGTTGTCTGCTGAATTTCTAAAATTAGCATTTTCTTTGATTTTTTTCAAAGAATACTATCAGAATAGCAAACACTTTGGATCCTGATGAGACGCCATGTTTTGTGGCGTCTCATCTGGATCCAAACTGTTTGCAAAGGCCTTCAAAATTCAGTTCCAGCACTGAAAGAGTTATATAATTTGTAGATGTTCCAATACCCAAGATCAACACAAACAATTATCGCACTTGCAGATTCCTATGACAGAATATGAACACATGAACAAGAGCTGAGGAGAATTATGAATAATGATGTGAGAAATGATTATTTTAAACCATTTTTTTCCTATCAAGATGATACAATTTTTCATTTCAATTTTTTCCTCAAATTTATTTTAGAACCGTACAATCAACTAACCCTATGACCTTATTTAAGAGAAACAAACAGATATAACCATCTCATAAAAATTAATTGTCCTCTTTGATGGAGACAAAACTTTTTGTCTTTTAATTAAATGGTGCAACTACGAACAGTTTGCTGTTAGAAGTCAGTCTAATGACAGGCATCAACATTACACAATAAACACACAAAATGGTAGGCACACTACCTGATAAAGTGAAACCAACCCAAAATAGTAAGAGCAAACTTCCATTGTCTGTTCCTAGTAGGTCCATATTCAAGAGTGAATTTTGGCATCCCAGGGAAATATTCAAGATGGGATTGCAAGGAAAGTGAATTATCAGAGATGGTTTCCAAATTGTTGCCAGTAGAAGAATTTCTGCTCCAGATGACCCTGAAATCTCACTTAGTTGTCAATATGGACTAATAAACAAATTTTGCTTTTAATTCGCTTTATATCTCGACTTTACTCCCCGCATATTTTCTTAGTGGAGCCCTAATTAGGTCATCCCGCTAAGAAATTTTGCACTGAGTAAAGTCGAGATATAGAGTGAATATTACTATGAAATAAATGCCAGTAACTTTCTTCCTAATATGGCTGGAAAGTGAGCGGAATAAAAAATGATAATAAAAGTAATAAAGGGTATAACCAACAAAAAAAACTTGCATCGGTATGGACGTCGCCATCTTGTCTGTCACGTGATTACCCCCTCTGTGTTGGCATTCGCCAGTTCCAAGTCAATCCATAGTGACTGCTGCACATTTTACTGATCAAGCAATAAAATGTTAAAACACTGGTAATACATTTATGATAAAAAGCGTATGAAAGAAATATTATGCTTATAACGGGGCTCCAGTGCATGAAACTGAAACTCTAAACCTTTTCAGACCTTGTCTAAGCCCCAGTTTCAGCAGGAGTTCAGACCTGTCATTGGCTTACTCAGTATTTTCAGGACCCATTGTTACCTGTTTTTCTAGTAAAGTTATGTAATAATGCTGTTTAAAATGTGTTTAAAAACAAGCAAACTGTAAATTAATGTCATTATGAATAAGTGCAATAACAGCTACAAAACAACACATATAAGTATTATAATATAACATTTCCTTTCAGTATACAATTATATTTATCTAGCTGGATAATAACAAAAAACAACATAGTACAGTGAAACTCCTTTAAACACTAACCACCTTAGAGGCCCTAAAGTGTAACTCAACAATTATTTATTTTCCCCCCTAAAATTTACCAATTTAAACTGTGCAAGTCCCTCTGCTATGACATGACAAGCCATATTCATAACAGAGGACTGAGAGTGAAACATTTGTATTTGCCATTAAAGGGGCCTTTTCACAGATTTTGGCATTTTTTAACTTATTCATTAAATGCTTTATATCGATAAATGTAAACATTGGATCGTAAAAGCTCCAGTAAAAAATCAAGAATAAAATTAAAAAAAGAACATTGCCCAGACCAGGTTTCGAACCAGTGACCCCTGGAGTCCTGCCAGAGTCCTGAAGTAAAAACGCACTAGCCTACTGAGCTATTCCGCCAAGTACATATACATAAAGTATTTTATACCTTATATAAGCAATCTTCGTAGTTTCACAAAATTTAACGACAAAAACAGAACTCTCCAAATTATTCAATCGTTTTGCGTTGCAACGCTTTATAATTTTTAGGTTTTAAAATCGTCAAAAGATGCATATAATGGCTATATTAGACCATGGTAAATGTTCAGTATTACTGTTTCCTCACAAATATCATAACTAAAACGAAAATTTGCGAATCTGAAACAACTTTTTTCAATTTTGTCAATTTACCAAAGCGTGAAAAGATCCCTTTAAGTAGGACTTCAAATTTGTGAGCCTAAAAAAACAAAAAACTATTGTCATCTTATTATTAGTCTAATTGTCTACCCTACAAGTTCAAAGAAGTTCCACTGCAGGTATAGACAATAACCAGCAAGGGCAACATAAGAACAAAAAGCAGTGAGATATGGAGACAAAAGAAAAAAACCATAGCTGCTGTCATCAAAGAGGTGCTGTCACCCGGCACGGAGGATTACTGAAAAAAAAACATGAATGAAGGGGAAGGAGGGGGGAGGCTCATGGGGCATCATGCCATATGGGTCCAATGTATATGATTTTGAAACTGGGAATCCCTCTTGTTCAGGGCTTAGTGTAAACAGCCTTTGTCTTTCTGTATCGATGCTACTACTGCAGGGCTCAAGATTAACGGTTGTCCGATTGCCCCTGGCAAGTAAAGGTTGGGTCTGGGCAAGTTATTTTATAATCTAGTTGTCTGCCCGGGCAAGTGCAAAAAAGAACAAAGAAAAACATGTGTTTCTGTGGTTAAATAGTACAAATAATCACAAACAATTTGCCTAATGCATGAATTTGTTTGCGGAAGTCCGAACTAACTTAGCATGGTGCGCTTGCATTTCCAAACTTATTTTTAGAAACACTGTAAATGGCTTTGGATTCCAAACATCGGCTTTCAAATGCTATTGTGTTTATCTTTTTCATTACTATTCAGTTACAAATAACATTGTTGGTTTTTTCAGTCACGAAGAAAACGACTAAAATTATAACTATATAAAAACAACAACAAATAGCTTCGGTGCATGTATATACATATTTCATATTTTGCGACAAACATTTTCAACAATCTTTTACTTTATGTCAATTGACATTTTTGTTACGGTTCACATGTTTAATGTTGTTTACAGTACTGTTAGCAGACGAGAAATGTCTAGTTTATTTAGCTTCGGCTTTACAAGTAACTTTAAGTCTGCAAAATCCAATGAAAAATGTACAGAAAAATCATCCGAAAGTGCCAAAAGGTGCGAATTGAAACGAAAACGCAACTTTTTACCACAATGGAAAAGTGAGTTTGAATGGTTGAGATATGATGAATCGTTAGGAGCAATGTTTAATAATCAAATATTGGCACAAATCTACATTTAGACTTTAATTACTGTAATAATTTTGTTAAAAGTGCAAAAATAAAAAAAGGTTTTGTGGTGTATCATTTTGATCTTTATTAAAAAATATGAGGTTTAGAGTTAATGGTTTACAGTTAATGTGATATTTCATGTTTGGGCAAGTGGCTTTACTTTCAGGGCAATTAGATTTTCTAAGTACTTGCCCGGCAGGGCAAGTTGGTTTTTAGGTTAATGTTGAGCCCTGTACTGTGAAATAAATAAATACATTGGATATTGATAAAGTACACATTTTGCCCATCTGTGAAAACAGGGCTAAAGTGTTTTAACATTCACACAGACATTGTACAATAATACTGTTAAAAACACTTCATTCTCTATTATACTGACATCCTCTATGATACAATATATAAACTTATATACATTGTTGCTAAACAACATTGTAGCCTTTGTGTAATACTTAATGTATTACAGACCACAAATCAATGTTCATTTCCTTAGTTTCCTATTTGAATATCACATTGAATGGCATTGAATTATATCTCTGCACTGGAATGATGGGTATGCGAGTGTGAAAAATGTAGGAGACATGACAACTTATTGTATGAACACAAGTTTTTAAGTTTCTAAGTCACGGTATCGGATTATTTAACCGCTCGAATTGATGTATTAATATTTGTTATTCAACAAACACATTGCCTCAAACTCGATGTGTGTATTTCAAGCTTTTTAAATGATATTGCTGTGATTGTGTGTCCAACTTCCCATATGTGATGGTAACCAATATGAATCAGGCTATTGAATGTGTCTACTTAAAAAAACAACCTTATGACTATATTATTTACACTTATGTCACAATGTCTTTTAATTTTGCAAGTAAAAGGAAATGTGCTTTTCATTGTCATCATAATATTACAAGTGTTTTTCATGATTTTGACAACAATAAAATATAACAACTCAAAATTTTCTGTGCAAAGCAACAAACATAAAAGCAGCATTCACACACAGAGATATTGATAGATCCAAAGAAAATCTGACAAAGATTGACAATACATAAGCTCGCATTCATTTCATGTTGACATCCATTACATGTTGACAATTGTTTTTGTGCATTCAGAGTTGTGGTTGTATAATTTGTGTTTTTCTGTGCATACATTTAAGTTGGATACATATATAAGGGTAAGAAAGGGTCAAAATGTATAAATGGGTAAGGAAGAGTCAATATGTATAAATATGGGACACAGCAAATCAATTTGTGCAAAGCATTTCCAAATACATGAAACTGATTTGATAGAAAACTAGTTTATCTTTGAAAAATAATTATAAAATGTCATTTGTCATTGAATTCCTTTTTTTTTATCAATTTGTTTCCAGTTTCATGAGAGATGAAAATACTCTAACATCAAAGTGTTTTTATCTAAATGAAAAAGGAGTGTATTGAAAGACATTCTAATTTGTATACTGAAAGAACCCTCTAAAACTGCTTCTTCTCTTCTTATTACCTATTTTTCAATCAATTCTAATTTTGTGAAGCACAAAACTCCTAACAATTTATTAGCAATTTCGCCAACAATTTTGGACAGCCTTTTGCAGCTGATAGTGTTAAGTGTAGGTACACATACACATATGATCCACGATTAACGATTAACGTGATTGACTGCATAGACTAATTAGATGACCTATACAAATTTGCAAGAAAGATTTTGATTGCAATTGTCAATAACAACTTGATAATGGTAATATACATTCTCTTTCTTTACTGTTTTATTAATAGTAAAACCATTTGGTAAATAGCTTCGTCATTAGAACACATAATATCCACACTTTTTTTTCTATAAATAATTTGTTCTTTGCTTTGAAATAGCATCAACTACCAAACAATTAATGTAAAATTTCCGACCAGTAAATTATTCCAAACGGAAAAATACCCAACAATAAAAGGGTGGTTTGAAAAATAAATTTCTGTTTAAGCCCCAATAACTAAATAAGCACCGCCAAGCAGACCCATAATCACAATCCCGAACATTAACCAATTTATGCCTTGTGGACTCTCCCATCCTTCTAAATTGGATCAATTTATTTCCAAAATTAGGGATGTCTAGTATATTTATTTCTATATTTAGAATATTTCTTACAGAAATTCCTTTAAGCAAACAGCGCAGACTCTGATGAGACGCCGCATCATGCGGCGTCTCATCAGGGTCTACGCTGTTTGCCAAGGCCTTTTTTTCTAGACCCTAGGCATAAATGGGTAAATAACTAAACAAAAGCCATCAAACATACCCCAAAACATAATCCCAAAATTAAATGTACAGATCTGTTCTTGCTATATAAAAACACATCATCGTTTGAGTGTTACACAAACCAAATTGTGGACGAAGGAACTGGTACAATGCATCTCTACTTATATAGTGACAGATCTAAATTGTTACAAATTCTTTATTCATACATTATTGTACTTCAAGACAGCCTTTGAAGTCTTTCCTACCCATAAAGCCACTACAAATTGATTTGTAGGATTTACCCCTGCACATGTCAATTTTGCCCTGCATCAGATTGTTTCAAATTAAGTGGGTTTTTTACCATTCATTTTTGTTAAGTCTTTTTTTATAACTTTGAAGCTTAAAAGTCTGTCAAACAACTAGCTCTCAATTAGAGATACAATGCAAACCAGTTCCTTTGGAAATTAGAAAGAATACCAATGCTTTCCCCTAGACCAGCCTTTACTCAGATTAATAAACACTATTGTATTTGCATTAAAATGCATGAGAAAGAAAATTTTTTTTTGTTATTGTTGAAAGTGTAGATCATCTATAAATGTCGTCTGATCACAATTTTATACATATACTTGTGAAAGCTAAAGGCCTTACACAAATCAATGAAGGCATTCTGCACTTGATGTAATGCTTAATTAATGCATGTGTTGTCAACAGCCAGTTCAATAACATAGTTAATGCTTAAATAATTTAAAGACATAAGAAACCGTTAACAATCTGAGGGAAGAAATGGTGAAAGAAAAGCATTTGTTTCATTACAACTAGTTCACTAAAAAAACTCTTTAGGCTATAGTGTTTAGCAGAATACATTTTAGCAAATATACAAGATACTATTGCCATGGTTACACAGCTGTGTATCCATAGCAAAGAGTGTTGCTATGGAATTTGTCCATACCCTTAATAAGAAGGATAAACTGATAGAACCCAGTCATTTTATTGGTCTCATATTTGAACTCGAATCGACCAGCCTTGAAATTTGAATCAGCGTACGAGGCAGTAGCGCCAGTAGCTGCGTAAAATGATTGTGTGATGGGATGAACAACGCCATTGCTGTCTTTGAAATCCCAGTTCACCCTAAGGATAAAAAAAAGAACAAGAATAACATGATAATACATAGGTATACAAGTACTCAAAGACTTGTGATGCGGATTAAAATATAGCTATGGGGAGACATAATAATGTATCAAGCTTTTTTAAAAGTTATACATTTTTTGTCTGAAGTTTGTGTATAAAGGTCAGAGCTCTCAGAATATCAGAATGTTGGAAAATGCAGTAAAACATAGATTCAAATTATACATAAACAATCATGATTAAGTTATAATTGACAGATGAAAAAGACCTTTATGGGAAAATCCCTGTCAATTTATTTGAAGATTATTTTAGGCTAGTAATGACATTGTTCCTACAAGTTATACAGTGGTGGTGACTGTAATAGCCAGATATATAACAGTGAGCTGCACTCAGTAAAAAAGCACATAAAATATTTAAGTACCTGAAATAGCAATACATCTGTACATAAAAATTATATACGTTATAAAAGAAAAAGTTAAACTCAAGTCCTACATAATTAAACTAAGTAACAGTTTAAGTTTGTTATATATTAATGTCAAATCTTTTTTGTTCATGATTCCTGTACTTTTTTCTTAAGAATGTTTTTTAATAAAAACAATTTACTCAAGCATCATTTATAATTGCCTTATTGCGTATTTTTCAAATGTACACAAGAAGTGTTGGAATTCACTCAAAGGTAGAGTTTGTCATTATTATTTATAATAAGCCCTGAAAAAGAGCAAACATATGTACAAGTCACCAAAAACGCTAATGGCATACTTGAGCTTATAATATAGAAAGCTCGTATCAATAAATAAAGGAAGCAAATTCCAACACAAGCACAAACAAGGGACAAAATTGTCACAAAACCAGGTTTTCATTGTGAAAAAAAATCTGATAAAGGGAGAAAACTCAAACTGAACTTTTGAAATGACCAAAAAAAATTAACCCCCTTTGTAAGTTTTTTTTTTTTTTTTAAATCTATTTTTAGTCGTGGCGACCTTGACATTGGAGATATTGACGTGATTCTTTCGTGGGACACACCGTCCCATGATGGTGAACAAATGTGCCAAATGATTTTAAAATCTCACAATGAATGACATAGTTATGGCCAGGACAAGGTCATTTATGGCCATTTTTGACCTTTGAACTCAAAGTGTGACCTTGACCTTGGAGATATCGACGTAATTATTTCGCGCGACACACCGTCCAATGATGGTGAACAAATGTGCCAAATGATTTTAAAATCTGACGATGAACGACATAGTTATGGCTCGGACAAGCTCATTTATGGCCATTTTTGACCTTTGAACTCAAAGTGTGACCTTGACCTTGGAGATATCGACGTAATTATTTCGCGCAACACACCGTCCAATGATGGTGAACAAATGTGCCAAATGATTTTAAAATCTGACAATGAACGACATAGTTATGGCCCGGACAAGCTTCTTCCGCCAGCCCGCCAGCCAGCCAGCCAGCCAGCCCGCCCGCATTCGCCAATCTAATAACCAGTTTTTTCCTTCGGAAAACCTGGTTAAAAACATATAAAAGAAATTATGGCATTATTTAAAACAAGAGCACCGCCATGCGGGTGCAGACCGCTCATCTATTTTTCTTTTTAAAGGTGAAGGGACCTATCTCAATTTCAATCACAAAGGAGGGAGGTGTGGAGTGGAGGGGGTGTATATTGTGGGGTTGGACAGTATTTCAAAAATAAAATAATACAAAAAATATTTTTTAACCATGTTTCAAAAAAATAATTTTTTGTGTTTTTTAACCATGTTTCAAAAAAAAATCTGTTTTTTTTTTTGGGTGGGGGGGGGGGGTATAGTGTTAGGGTGTGGTGGTCATTAATTAGATGATCTTTAAGAAAGAAAAAAAACTTTTTTTGGGGGGGGGGATGGTTTGGGTGGAGTCTATTGTGGTTTGCCAGGGAAGAGTTGTTTTGTCAAAGTATCAATCAAATCTAATCATAAATAAAGAAGTTATGGCAATTATAGCAAATTTTAATAATGTGACCTTGAGAGTCAAGGTCATTCAAAGGTCAAGGTAAAATTCAACTTGCCAATTACAGTACCCTCATGATAGCATGAAAGTATTTGAAGTTTGAAAGCAATAGCCTTAATACTTTAGAAGTAAAGTGGATCTAAACACAAAATGTAACCATATATTCAAAGTTACTAAGTCAAACAAGAGGGCCTGAAAGGCCCAAAGTCGCTCACCTGAGATTCAAAGGAACTGACCTGTTCTGTGCAGCCCAAGATGTCATTAGAACAATATGTTCTTACCAACTTTCATGACAAGTGAACACCCTGGCAGCCACGTTTTTCAACAGACCAGAACCATTTTCATACACATCCAAGATATCATTTAAACAAATATACTGACAAAGTTTGGTGAAGATTCATAAGTCCATATAAGGAAAAATGCCCCGCCCACTGGTGGCCATGTTTTTCAAGCAACTGGAACCACTTTCTAACTTGTCCAAAATATAATTGGGACAAATGTTCTGACAAAGTTTCATGATGATCGTACAATGAATATGGCTTCTAGAGTGTAAACAAGGTTTAACTATAGCTATATAAGGAAAAATGCCACGCCCCCTTGGCGGCCATTTTTTTCCACCAACCGGAACCATTTTCGAACTCATCCAAGATATCATTGGGACAAATCATCTGACCAAGTTTCATGATGATCGGACAATAATTGTGGCCTTTAGAGTGTTAACAAGGTTTTACTATAGCCATATAAGGAAAAATGCCCCGCCCCCTGGCAGACATGTTTTTCAACCAACCAGCATCATTTTTGAACTCGTCCAAGACATTATTGGGGTGAATCTTCTGAGCAAGTTTCATGAAGATCGGAAAATAAATGTGGCCTCTAGAGTGTTAACAAGATTTTTCTATAGCAATATAAGGAAAAATGCCCCGCCCCTTGGTGGCCATGTTTTTCAAGCAAACGTAACCATTTTCAAACTCATCCAAGATATCATTGAGACCAATCTTCTGACCAAATTTCATGAAAATTTGACAATAAATGTGGCCTCTAGAGTGTTCACAAGGTTTTACTATAGCCATATATAGCCATATAAGGAAAAATGCCCCGCCCCTTAGCAGCCATGTTTTTCAAGCAAACGTAACCATTTTTCGAACTCATCCAAGATATCATTGAGACCAATCTTCCGACCAAATTTCATGAAGATTGGACAATAAATGTGGCCTCTAGAGTGTTTACAAGGTTTTACTATAGCCATATTAGGAAAACTGCCCCGCCCCCTGGCGGCCATGTTATTTCACCGATCTGGACTCGAACTCGTCCCAGATATTAATGAAACCAATGTTTTGACCAAGTTTCATGATGATTGGGCAAAAATTGTGACTTCTATAGAGTGTTCACAAGGTTTCTCTATAGCCATATAAGAAATACTGCCTCGCCCCCTGACGGCCATGTTTTTCAACGGATCGGAACCATTTTTGAACTCAACCAACATATCATTTAGACAAACATTTTGACAAATTTACATGAAGATTGGGCATCAAATGTGACTTCTACAGTGTTCACAAGGTTTTTCTTTTTTTTGACCTAGTGACCTAGTTTTTGACCCAGCATGACCCAGTTTCGAACTCAGTCGAGGTATCAATGGGACAAATGTTCTGACCAAATTTCATGAAGATCAGACAATAAATGTGGCCTCTAGAGTGTTCACAAGGCAAAATGTTGACGACGAACAACGGACAAAAAGCGATCACAAAAGCTCACCATGTGCACAACGTGCACAGGTGAGCTAAAAAGGGCCATAATTCTGTCAAAATGCCAGTCAGAGTTACATAACTTTGCCTGCACAGTCCCCTTATGATTGTTAGTAAGTGTTGCAAGTATGAAAGCAATAGCTTTGATACTTAAGGAATAAAATGGACCTAAACACAAAACTTAACCAAAATGTTCAATTTCAAATTTTCTAAGTATAAAAAGGGCACATAATTCTGTCAAAATGCACGCCAGAGTTATCTATCTTTGCCTGCCCAGTCCCCTCATGATAGTAAGTAAGTGTACCAAGTTTGAATGCAATAGCATTGATACTTTATGAGAAAAGTGGACCTAAACGCAAAACTTAACCGGACGCCGACGCCAAGGTGATGACAATAGCTCTTTTTTTTTTTCAAAAAATAGATGAGTTAATGATTATATCTTTTTAGTCTTTTAAATATTTACCTTTCCCCATATTTTTTTATCATTTTAAATTCTGGCTTACATTTTTTTTCCCCCACACTATGTTATGGTGTTAAAATATAAGGATGTGACACAACTCTTGCAAAACAAATTGATGAAAGAGGGGCTAGTTAGTTCCCTTAGATTAAAGCAAATTTGAGCCAAAAATTCGGACTTCATAAATATAATGTCTCTAACAATGACAATTTTTTTCAATCTAATAAATGTTTTCCACCTTTTGTGAGTATAATGAACACTCTTAATACCCACTGGCTACTGAAGTTACTGAAAATATTTAAAATACGGTTATTTTCAAATGTATGCTATTAAAAAAAACAACTTTTTAACAGGTATTTTTGCTAAACAGGAATATTTTAAGACCTTCTACATACTACTCAATAATTTGGTGGCAAATCAGCCTTTCATAACGTTTAATGCAATAAAACAGATTGTATGCTAGCACAATGACATACTGGTTTTTGATGTAGTAGCTGAGATCAGATGAGCTCCCGATGCATTCAAGGGTGATGTCAACACGAGGTCCAGAAGAAGGGGGCTCAGGTGTCGGCTTGGTGGTAATGTTGCGACTCACTGAGACACTCGCCCCATGTACTAGGGAAACTGAAACATATGAGGGAACACACGATGAAAATATTTTGTCTTTCCCTTTACTCATAATTTTAATCCATGATCCCATATCACAAGGTAAGAGCAAATTTCCACTAGCCCCTAATAACATTTATTTTACAGGAGCGTTAAAAATTAACAGAAACTTGAAAGAACTGCACTGGTAAATTTGGGGTTAAAACATTTACAATATTTTTCCCAAATAACTTCCTACTTCTCAATGGAAGGTTTCCAAATTTTTTTTTAGTTCATATGTGAGCTCTTTAATTTGAACCTTAGTTAATATCATAACTTTTATTGAAAACATGTTAATGCTCAATTAAAAGTATTTGAGAGCAGAAAAACACAACACTAATTTACCCTTTTTTGTCAAAATGTGATTTTTTTAGGGGTCAGGCCCTTCCTGATTCCCAATAGTGAAAAAAACAACACCGTCACAGATTGGCTAAATACATATTTTTTGGCATACATTTTGTTTAAGCAAAGGACTGGCATACATTTTGTTTAAGCAAAGGACAATTTCTACCTGAACTATACTTGAATGGAAATTTTGTTTTTAATTTGAGTGAGCCCATTTCAAAACAAGTTGTAATTAAATCTTAACTTTAGGAAGTTCAGACACTGACTATTTATTCAGGTTTAGTGATGGCCATATCACCTTACAACCAAGGCAAATGGGTTATCAAATTGCAGCACATTAAAAAGAGCTATCAGATTCTTGACATTGTAGACGATACAGCTTTCTTACAGCAAATCTACAAGAGAACATCCTGTCCCATATTGTATGACTATTTAGAAGGGGCTAGCTGTGTTGATTTGTAAGAAATACCTGGCATCATTTTCGGACTATATTCAAGATGGATTGAACAATATAAACTTGTGTTTTTGTTTCGTAAAATAAGAGATATAATGGCTCATTCAAAGTTGAGATCTCTTGACTATTTATATCAGAAGTTTGAATTAAGCGTCTTTTTTGAGCTTACAGTTTATCTTTGGGCAAAACTGAAAGGTATACAATACTAAGCATACATCAAATCATTGCAACAATGGATTTAGTACATCCAATAGTGTAAGCAAATCTCAGTTGACACTGCTGCTTATATGTCAGCCATGTCTGCACTCTATTATACAAGTATTAAAACTATTGCCCAATCTGTATACCTGGCAAATACCTGCTAAACTTATCTGTAAATTGTAGCCAATTTTATGCTTCTGTAACAATGGAACTATATGAAAAGCAAGCATTTATGACAATTGAAACCCAGAGCTGGTCTATTGGCATATTAGTAGAGAGATTTAGCCTAGGCTTATGATGCAATCCATTGGGTCAGTTAGCAACTGAAGTATGTACGATATCTGCCACTGATTGATCAACATAATTAAGTTGAAAAGAAAGCTGATAGTTACATTCACATACATAAACAGGAATAAGAATGTGTTTAGAAAAGGATGCTGTGCATCTGACTGTAGGAGATAACAATAAAACAACAAGTTTTGAGATTTATTGAGAGTATTATGTTCTGCACAGATATCGGGAGGTTGCACACCACTATACCTTCAGTATTGTATAAATCCCCAACAATACATGACACAGGATATATAAACATAAACAGAAACAAAAGCTGTCACCATAAGATGACATTATGCCCCCTATAAAAGCTTGATAGAAGTTATGAGCTTTTTTCGAAACCTAAACGCAGATTTCGAAACCTAAACGCAGACCCTTAGTTCAAGGTCAAGGTGACAGGGGTTAAAATTTGTGTGCGTATGGAAAGGCCTCGTCCATTTACACATCCGTGTCAAATATGAAATTGCTATATGAAGCGACATAGATTTGTTATGTGCATTTGTCAAAACCTAAACGAAAAGTGTGAGGTACAAACGGACGGACAGACAGTCTGATCACTATATGCCCTCCTTCGGGGGCATAAAAAATGGCCATATATCATTTGGTATATTAGAACACTCAAAACATAATTCTTCAATATAGATACATTTGTAAAATTTTCTCATTGATTACAATAAAATCAGTTCATTCAAATCAAATGTATAGTTAATATTTCACACAAAGAATAAATTAAAAGTTGGCCGCCCCCACAGCTAGCCCAACCATAAAATCTAACCTGTAGTAAAGGTGGGATTTGGAGACCAAATTTATACCCCAATTTAATGCTCACAACATTTTATGACTACTATTATGTATGTTTTATTACACTCAAATGAACAAGACACTACTTGGAGCACTTATACAAACTACATCAAATCATACAATTTGCAAGGTTACAGACCAGGGTCAATGTAAACATTTTGTGCTCACAGACGTTATATAAGAATACAAATAAACCATTCTAACTGTTGTTTTTTCGTCTTTAAGGGGCAATGTTGCAGGTCTGTTCATATGGTGAATTTTATAACCAAAGGAGAATAATTGTTTTGAGAAACAATAAACAGGACTGTATTAAATGACTTTATCTAGCTAGGCCATTTTCTCATAATTGATTGGCGATTGTTGTTTTAAAAATAAAGCTGCATCTCCGGTAAAACCTCTGATTAGCCTTTGAACAATTTATGAGATGGGAATGCAAATACTGACATATGGAAAGTGAAAGATTTATTGATCATAAACAGGCTGATTATAAATGGGTGACTTCACACTAGGTCAATTTACAAACAAAATTCAATAAAGTTTGTATAGGAGCTTTTAATTCCAGACATCCTCCAGAGCTAGTGACCAGAAATAACAACAAAAACTGACCAAACAAGATTGCTGGTGAATTTCATCTTTCCTTTGTTTTTGCTGACAAAGAAATGACAATGAATTGGTGTTTATTTTTCAACAGGAGCCGACTTACTTATTATTGATGTCAACATTTTTACTTGCGCATAACCAGCGATTTTTTTCTTCTTTCTAAAGTACCAATTAAATGTACTTTCCCAAGTGAGGTGAAACTACAAAATTCCTGATTTCTGTCTGAAAAAATTTGAAAAGGAAAGAAATTTCGTAAAGTTTCTAAAATCGCATTATCTGCAAATGAACGAATATAATTAGCTCTGAACCTGAACGTGTCAAGCCAAAATGCATGTAAACGAGTATTTTGAATTGGTTTTGTGCAATTTATACCAAACAATTTAAAAGACTTGTAGTTCCCAAATTGCAAGGTTCACAACGCAGATTCTCCCAATTTAAGAGTTGTTCATGCTAATTTGTTCCCAATGAGTTAAGGTACATGTACTTTTCCCTACTGGGCATTTTTTTTTTTACTGGGCATAACATCCAAGATTTGATATTTGAAAAGGTATATATTTGGTCCTTACATCATTGTAATTCTTACTGTAAAATACCTTGGTGGGACACTGAAAGCCAACAAAACGCCAATTAAAAAACTCCATTAGCTGATTATACAACAGAGCTCATACATTTTTCAGTTTAAATAACACAGGACACCTTAGAGCCAGAAGTGTCCATTGGCAACAACAGCAAACAGCTTGATTTCCAGGAGGATTTAGTTAGCCCTCAATTTGCAACACATTACAGTTAATATCTATACAAATACAGAATCCCAAGGCCAAACACAAGGAACTATTTTTTTCATATTATGTGTTTGTTATACAAACATATGTGTTTGTTATAAAAAACATTTTAAGCACACAATTTCAGACACAAACTCTTCTTCTAGATATTCATTTTCAAACTGAACTTTTATTTATTAATATCAGCTAGGATATTTGTATACCATAAGGTCAATGATAACTATCTTTCAATGAGGATTTTCAGGCCAAATTTTTTTGGACAACATTGACAAATGCACTGAGTACAAGGCTAATATAATAAGGTTATATTTGTCTGAGGTTATATTTGTCTACGTATAATTCCCTCACACAGGGCCCTCAATCTATCAAATCTGCGGCCGCTGAGTCCCCCACCTGAAAAGTATACTTTTTTCCCCTTTTGGGAAAATTCCCCCTGATTTAAAAAAGATGTGTCTCATGTTTATTATATCTCAATACTATTTCAATTTAATCTTGCCAAACATACTTAATTATGAAAAAAGAAATGAATATAGTGTAAACATGTACAAATGTAATAATGAGAGAGTAAGTAAAAAAAATCCCCCAAAGGGAAACGCCGCGAAAATTCCCCCTTGTGACGGTAGCGACCCGCTTCGCCTAAATTGGATTGAGGGCCCTGTCACATGTAAAATATTTGAGTCATAATATATTATAGTCATAATAACTTGCGAACATGAGCTAATGAACTGTCTGTAACATTTTATTATGACCACCCAATATGGCACTAACAGACAGCAGAGCTCCAGATAAGGGTCGTATTTTCGTAATTACGAATTATTTTCAAGTCCGTTTCGTATTTATTTTAAAATCTTGTCGTACCATTAAGAATTACAAAATCAAGTTACGAATATTATTTTTACATCGGTTCGTATCGATTTTTATTGAGTTCTTTCGCGTATTAAAGATCTTTGCGGTGCTTATATAGAATAGTTATCAGGTTTGTTTAACAAAGCGCATTTTTTCAAATAAAAGCGGCGTTTACAGTCTATCTGTCAAAAAACAATGGCGGCGCCCAGAGAACGTCCTAAAAAACTGCAAAGCGTCCCAAAACAGGCTTTTAACATATTGTACGCAAAGTGAGCGGAAGTTAAATGTTTAGAAAGACATTATAGAAAAGATCTTATACGATGTTTTATGTTCAGTTGCCGACACAGTCGGAAAAGCTAAACAAAAACGCGACACGACGGGTCCAAACTTAAACACAAAAAAACATTGAACGAGTGGAAGGGACAAGTCCCGTGGCTAATCGTTAAAAAGATTGAAGGGGAGACCCGTTTTAATTGTGAAATATGTAAAAATTCATCTCAGGCATGCAATCAAAGCACAGTTTGGGCATATGAAGGTATTTGAAAAATAAAATTGTATAATACTGAAAAGACGCTGTTGAACTCGTATAAATAAAGTTGCTAGTATGTTTATTTTGATTTTTTTTGCATGAAAATAACCATTATGGATGATTTTTAAATCATTTAGAAAAAATAAGAATTATTTTCCAAAACTTAGTAGTTACGTTAAGAATAAAATTCAGAGTTAAGAATTCTTTTTGAAAATCTAGTAGTAATTTAAGAATTTCACAAAACCTTATCTGGAGCTCTGGACAGATTCCATATTGTTAAATGATAACATCAAATCATCAATTAACTGAAAATCAATAGTGCACAACATGCATTCCTTATTTATCATCCAATTTCCCCCACATTTGATCTTCAATTAATAAAGCATTCATCAAACAATATTAATCTTCTTAGCATGATTGGCGTGAAATCAGCCTCTGAATCCCCTTTCCCCACCACTGTTATATTGCCTGGAATTTATATTTTGTCAATAGGGATTAAATGTGTGTGCAAGCACAACAGCTTTTTTGCTGAGACAAACTCTGTGAAAACAGGGCTTAATGCATGGGTATTAAGTGTCATCCAACATTATCATGTGCAGTATGCACAGGCTGATCAGGTACCACACTTTCCTCCTTTACAGGATTTTTTTAGAAGAGACTTCCTTTCAACAAATCATTGCACAAAAGGGGAACGGTTTGTCTCTCTGAATACCCAGCACAGACTGCCCATTGTCTCTGAATACCCAGCACAGACTGCCCATTGTCTCTGAATAGCCTGCGCAGACTGCCCATTGTCACTGAATACCCAGCACAGACTGCCCATTGTCACTGAATACCCAGCACAGACTGCCCATTGTCACTGAATACCCAGCACAGACTGCCCATTGTCACTGAATACCCTGCGCAGACTGCCCATTGTCTCTGAATAGCCTGCGCAGACTGCCCATTGTCTCTGATTACCCTGCACAGACTGCCCATTGTCTCTGAATACCCTGCGCAGATTGCCAATAGTCTCTGAATATCCTGTGCAGACTGCCCATTGTCACTGATTACCCTGTGCAGATTGCCCATTGTCACTGAATAGCCTGCGCAGACTGCCCATTGTCTCTGAATATACCCTGCGCAGACTGCCCATTGTCTCTGATTACCCTGCGCAGATTGCCAATTGTCTCTGAATACCCTGCGCAGATTGCCAATTGTCTCTGAATATACCCTGCGCAGACTGCCCATTGTCTCTGAATACCCAGCACAGACTGCCCATTGTCTCTGATTACCCAGCACAGACTGCCCATTGTCTCTGAATACCCAGCACAGACTGCCCATTGTCTCTGATTATCCAGCACAGACTGCCCATTGTCTCTGATTACCCTGCGCAGACTGCCTATTGTCTCTGAATATACCCTGCGCAGACTGCCTATTGTCTCTGAATACCCTGCGCAGATTGCCAATTGTCTCTGAATACCCTGTGCAGACTGCCCATTGTCACTGAATACCCAGCACAGACTGCCCACTGTCTCTGAATACCCTGTGCAGACTGCCCATTGTCACTGAATACCCAGCACAGACTGCCCATTGTCTCTGATTACCCAGCACAGACTGCCCATTGTCTCTGATTACCCTGCGCAGACTGCCTATTGTCTCTGAATATACCCTGCGCAGACTGCCCATTGTCTCTGAATACCCTGCGCAGATTGCCAATTGTCTCTGAATACCCTGTGCAGACTGCCCATTGTCACTGAATACCCAGCACAGACTGCCCACTGTCTCTGAATACCCTGTGCAGACTGCCCATTGTCACTGAATACCCAGCACAGACTGCCCATTGTCTCTGAATATACCCTGGGCAGACTGCCCATTGTCTCTGAATACCCTGCACAGATTGCCAAGTGTCTCTGAATACCCTGTGCAGACTGCCCATTGTCACTGAATACTCAGCACAGACTGCCCATTGTCTCTGAATACCCTGCACAGACTGCCCATTGTCTCTGAATACCCTGTGCAGACTGCCCATTGTCACTGAATACCCAGCACAGACTGCCCATTGTCTCTGAATACCCAGCACAGACTGCCCATTGTCTCTGAATACCCTGCACAGACTGCCCATTGTCTCTGAATACCCTGTGCAGACTGCCCATTGTCACTGAATACCCAGCACAGACTGCCCATTGTCTCTGAATACCCAGCACAGACTGCCCATTGTCTCTGAATACCCTGCGCAAATTGCCAATTATCTCTGAATACCCTGTGCAGACTGCCCATTGTCACTGAATACCCAGCACAGACTGCCCATTGTCACTGAATACCCTGCACAGACTGCCCATTGTCTCTGAATATCCTGCGCAGACTGCCCATTGTCACTGAATACCCTGGGCAGACTGCCCATTGTCACTGAATACCCTGCACAGACTGCCCATTGTCACTCACTGAGAATTGCTAGATGTGTACATGTATTCATGCTTCATAATCTTATTTTCAATACTATGTCAAGTCAACCAGCAATATTTTCAATGGATATTTACTCAGGGTTTTTTTTTAGAGAAAGGGGAAGACGCTGGACGCTGGGTGAAAGGGGAAAAAAGAGTGCGAAAGAGACATATTAGGGGAAAAAATAAAAACTGTTCATTTCAATGTCTATAACTCATCAAAAGAGGCTTGTCTCCGTCCTTTTTGTTCTTAAACACATTTAACGAGTATTAAAGTCAAAGTCCTTAATTAAGTTGCAGGTGTAGATCTAATTATGGGAAATGTTTTTAACTATATTTCTGTACTGGGGCCGGGGGACGATGTCAATTTTGTGATTTCAATTTCATGATGAATGGGTTGACGATCTTGATCTGCTACAGTATTGGAAGGGAAAGGAGCAGCAGCTGCCGATTGTCTACTTTCACTTTCACAATGTTCGATGTTGATTACCTCAGAATCCTGATGGGTTATAACGGTTTTCGATGATTCTTTCTTAAAAAATGCCTCGATGCGTTCAGTATCTTCCAATTCCGAATGTTTTATTTTGTTTGTGTAAGAACGCCAATTGTGAGACATTTTTTTCTGTTTTCACGTTTATATCTTGGCTTGCATATAGCACGGATGAAAATTCGACTGGTTTCTGGTAATTTATTGACGAAACACCCTTCTCGCGCAAGACCGGTATCCAGTTAAATAGTCACATGATTATTACGATTAGTTGCCCAGTTTACATAACGTTATTTAAGAGCGATATTTAGAATAACTGGGATTCCCAGATTTTTTGTGTTCATCTGGAGAGAGAGAGAAAGATCGTTGTACATGGTGCAAATTGGATAATTGTCGAATGCCCAAAGGAAAAATAAACATTTCTTCGAGAGAAAATATTATATTTTGGTGAAAAATGATATTTTTGGTGGGGAAATTGTATTTTGAGGGGAAAAATTCTGGTAGGGGAAGACGCCGAATATCGGCGTCACTTTCTTAGTAAAAAAAAACCCCTGTTACTCAATGACAATGTATACTATATTTTAAATGGATATTTACTCAATGACAATGTATACTATTTATAGTAATACCAATGTTTACCCAAGCTCATGCAATGACCTGGTATGATTGCCTGGATTTAAACTATCACCAGCTCAATTTGGGCGCAAAATAGTTCAACTACATATCCACACCCTCAGGCAAGAACCTTCAGCTTTTATCAAGTTAATCAAGTTGATAATGTATTTTGGATTACAGTTTTCATTTAGTTTTAGTGGGTATCAGTATATACAATTTCAGTTCTAGAGTACTGAACAAGAATGATTATACATTTTTTAGCATGTAACATATAATGGTATGTATAATCGGTCAGATAAGATTGTGTTACATGGCAATTTTTTTTATAACAATTTGTTATATTTGTGGATAAACATTTAGATAAAACAACAAAAACAATTCATTGAACATTAAAAAAACAATCATATCAAACAATTTCAAAAGACATGAATATAATGCTTAATAATATTTTTTTCAGCACATCTTTCAAATGCAAATACATCATATAAGAAATGTGACATATTTGGACATGGATGCCCCCGCAGTCAGTTTTTGTCTTCATCCACATCTGAGTAGAACTGAACCAATATATGATGGCGCTAGTATGTTCGTGAATTTACAGTGCCAACTAGCAGCAATACTTTTAGAGCTAAAATAAAAGTCAAGCTTACATGGATTACATGTCAATTGACGCTTGCAAAAATAATAATATATTATTTAAGTTTATCTTTTACATTATTTGATAATCCATGAATGGATATCACATGTTTAACTGATTTATGCTTACAATTGAAATCATAAAAATTGGAGAAAAAAAACAACAAGTAAAATTGATGTTGTCACATGCCTTTCCCAGTTATCTGCAGAACAGAGCAGTGTAAATGGTGCAGCTAAACAAATAATGCAAGTAATAGTATCATGACTAACAAAATAAAAATCGATATTAATCATAAAATAATAATGCCCCTTTTCAGGATTGCCCCCATTTAAATCTTTTAATAGATCTAGACAAATTTAAACTAGAAATGGTGCGGCAGAGAAGAGAAGTTCAGTATCAATTAGAAGTGAATCGGTGTAGAAATGAAGGAATTATAGTAAAGGCAATTTTGGGTGGGTGTGGCCTATGTGGGTGGGGCGCCTCAGGGTTGGTAATGGGGCCATGCATAGTTGAGATTGACCGTATTGTCATGCATAGTTGTGATTGACCGTATTGTCATAAGAGAATTTCAGTATCAATTTGAAGTATATCGGTGTAGAAAAGAAGAAATTATAGTAAAAGGCAATTTTGGGTGGGTGTGGTCTATGTTGGCGGGGCGCCCCAGGGTTGGTAATGGGGCCAAGCATAGTTGAGATTGACCATATTGTCATAAGAGAGGTTCAGTATCAATTTGAAGTAAATCGGTGCAGAATTGAAGAAGTGAATGTAAAATAACACAAGAGCATCGCCTTCCAGGTGCAGACAGCTCATCTATTTTTTTTTTAAAAGGTGAAGGGACCTATCTCAATATTTAATCACAAAGGAAGGACGGTTGGAGTGGAGGGGGGTGTATAGTATTTTCTTCCAAAAAATGCACACAAAAAAAAATGCATTTTTTTTTTTTTGGGGGGGGGGGGGGGGGATTCTTGGGTGGGATGGTTGGACAGTATTTCAAAAAAAATATACAAAAAAATATTTGGGTGTCTTTTAACCATCTTTAAAAAAAGATGGGGGGGATAGTGTGAGGGTGTGATGGTCATTTATTAGACGATCTGTAAGGAAAAAAAACTTTTTTTTGCGGGGGGGGGGGGGGGGGGGGGGGGGGGTGAATTCGGGGGGGGGGGGGGGATGGTTTGGGTGGAGTCTATTGTGGTATGTCAGGTCAGAGTTGTTTTGTCAAAGTATCATTCAAATCTAATCATAAATAAAGAAGTTATGGCAATTTTAGTAATTTGACCTTGAGAGTCAAGGTCATTCAAAGGTCAAGGTAAAATTCAACTTGCCAGGTACAGTACCCTCATTATAGCATGAAAGTATGAAAGCAATAGCCTTGATACTTTAGAAGTAAAACGGATCTAAACACAAAATTTAACCATATATTCAAAGTTACTAGGTCAAAAAAGAGCCATAATTCCAACAAAATGACAACCAGAGTTATGCAACTTGTCCTTTACTGTTCCCTTATGATAGTTTGTTCCAAGTTAGTTTGTCTGATAGTGTTCCAAGAATGAAAGCAATATCTATGATACTTTAGGGGTAAAGTGGACCAAACACAAAACTTAACCAAATTTTTAATTTTCTAAGTATAAAGGGCCCATAATTCCGTCAAAATGCCAGTCAGAGTTACTTAACTTTGCCTGCACAGTCCCTTCATGATAGTTGGTAAGTGTTGCAAGTATGAAAGCAATAGCTTTGATACTTTAGGAATAAGGTGGACCTAAACACAAAACTTAACCAAATTTTCAATTTTCTAAGTATAAAAAGGGCACATAATTCTGTCAAAATGCCAGTCAGAGTTACATAACTTTGCCCGTCCAGTCCCCTTATGATAGTAAGTAAGTGTTGCAAGTATGAAAGCAATAGCTTGATACTTAAGGAATAAAATGGACCTTAACACAAAACTTAACCATAACCAAAATTTTCAATTTTCTAAGTATAAAAAAGGCACATAATTCTGTCAAAATCCACGCCCGAGTTATCTAACTTTGCCTGCCCAGTCCCCTAATGATAGTAAGTAAGTGTACCAAGTTTGAATGCAATAGCTTTGATACTTTATGAGAAAAGTGGACCTAAACGCAAAACCTAACCGGCGCCGACACAGACGCTGACGACAACGTGATGACAATAGCTCATAATTTTTTTTCAATAAATAGATGAGCTAATAAAAAATGAGTGAAAATCTCTGACCCAGCCCCGCCCCAACCCCCATAACTTTTGACCCAGGGGTCAGATCAAAATTCCAAATAGTGCAGGGTCGCACATATGCTCATAGCTACCATGCGTGTAAGTTTCAAGGTTCTAGTGCTTATAGTGTAAGAGGAGATAGTGGCCAGGAGAGACAGACGGACGTCAGAGATAACCACAATATCCCCACGCTTTTCAAAAAGTGTGGGGATAAAAAAGAAATTATCACACAATTTACATTTGTTATATGTATTTTCATATTTAAATAAGCCATATATCCTGCTGATATTCTGTTTGTTATTTTAAAAATAAAATTTAACATAAATACTTGGGACCCATTGATTTCTTTTAAAACATATTCATCCTTAGGTCCATCTACTAAATCCTAAAAATTGATGTCATATTGATATATTTATCAATTTTAAGCAGTATTGCTGTCCAAAATGATTATTTGAAATGTTAGCCATAAAGATTATTGTTTTCTCCTGCATAGTCTGAACAATGTGTTACAGCACCTATTAACCAGATATTATGCACAAATAAACATGTTTGAGTTTGTTTTCCATTAAGAATAACATTTATGACAAATTGCTAGCGGGTTCTACCATCATTCAAAATGTCACACATAACCACCTCTAGAAGTAGCTACATTAAGGTACCATGTGAGCCGAAACCGTATCTTATAATTGTTGGCTATAAAAGTTGCTGATTATAAATGTTTTGACAATCTATGGGTGAATCAAAGTCTACTTTTCTGCATTAACCAGGTTTGATAACATGCCTATTTTTTATTGAATTAATGCACTCATCTATACAATATGTCTACTTGCCCGTTTTACCCACGCATTTGGCTGATAACATAAAAAAAGTGTGCAATATGATTTATTATTTACGTAGGACGAGTTATTTCTAAAAAATTACTCCAATAGTTTGAAGTTATTATCATAAGGTGAAAATTTTATTGGGAAATATTCACTCAACCTTTTACCAGCGTTTATTCTTAGTGTTTCAAATAAGTTTTAATTAAGAAAGCCAATTTTCAAATTAATAAGTTTAGTTATTTAAAAGTGCACAGTAGACAATGCACTATGTTTTATCATAATGTACATAACACAGTGGTGCTATGCAGTCATTTAAAAGTAGACACGCACTATGTTTTATCATAATGTACATAGCAAAGTCTTACTGTACAAATACAATTATGCAAACTAAAGAATTTTAATGACCACATTTTGCAATTCAGAAGTCACTCATTTCAATAATGAGCCAAGTGATGCTACCCTGATACATGATAGTTGACACAAACCCATGGTAGATCGCACTATTTTAACCCAATATTGCCCATGAAATACAACTTTCTTGCACACACTAATTTTTAGAATGTACATTAAATATTTTATGATTGAAGTTAAGGATAAAATTACAGTATTTGAGAAGGCAGTTTAATTTGGTTACAATCTATAGAATTTAATGTTACCGACGACGTTACTGTTGAATGTTTCATAAACAGGTGTCAAAATGCAAGATGTGCAAGGAGATTAAATATAGCCAACAACCAAACTCTAAAAAAAGAAAGTCTTGTTCTGATCCCCCACTATAGTAATGTAACACCAAATATAAACATAAATGATTAAAACTGCAATCATTGATATGGTAACTCAAAAGGATTACGGGTCCATACCAAATATGACCTGAAAAAATAACAGAATGCAGGCAGTGTATGAAAAGTAGTAGACTTGTGGTTCACTGTATGATAGTTATAAGGTGTTAACATTCACATGATATGACTAATAATTATGTTAAATGTAACATGATTTAAATACTTTGATTTCATTACAACGTAAACAGATATCAAATATACCCCACCCTTCCAATAAGCCACATGTTTACTCAAAGCAGAATATTCACTGTTGAGTGAATCTATTGGAATGGTATATTTACTTGATTTGACAATCTCAAATGCTTAAATAAATGTTGTTGATTGACTGAAAAAATAATGTGTCTGTACAAATATGTAGCCATGGCAGATTTCAGTGGACAATACTGGTTTGCATATACGCATACTCAATGGCTGACAGGTACTCTGCAGTACTAGTCATCCACAATGTCCTACTCACTTTACTGGTCAGGCTGCGGGTCACAAAACAACTCAGAGTGCTTTTCCATATGCCTTCTTTTGACAATAAATTAACAGCAATAGTTTTTGTATAAGCAATAACTGTTCAGCCATCAATTATCAAAAAGGTCACAAATGCACCTGCATCACTTCCACAGAAACATAAAGCTAGTAATCATCATACTGGGAACATGAATGTGACTTTAACATGCTTATGTAGACATTACAAAGACTTCTTAACAATTATCCAGCTATGCATACACTGAGGGCGAAGTGCCCAGCCGCCCCAAGGTCACACCCTGCGCATGCTTGCTCATGTATTGCATGTTTTTATCTGATCCCATCATAATGCAACAAATTGTATTTGAAGTTTCAATACATTAACTCAGTTTTTCACAAATATAAAACTAGTTTTATCAATTAAAGGTTCAATTTTGTCAATGAAAATACATAACACATGCTTTATTGAAATATGCCACATGATTGAAATGTCCACATAGGCTTTAGTGCCTTTTTGACAAAAGAGCACCTTGACCTTTTAAAATCCTAAGCAGGAGTACTGTATTTAGGCTTAACCACACTTGCTCTAAATGCTGTCAACATTTTGACAGTTCAATGGTTACTGAATGGTCACAGATTGTGTGGAGAAGATTTGGTGAAGTTGCCATGAAGGCTGCACAAATGGTCCTTGTGACAACATGACATTTATCAATAATGTCTTGAAAGAAAGTGAACAATGGCTTAAAATTTAAAAATTAAACGAGACTTACCTTGGTTAAGTCGATGTTTGAATGTAATTCTATGAGTCATAGACTCACTGGAGGGATTAAATGAGAGATTGTGCGGCGCATGCGCAGATCAGGCTTTAAAGAAATTTTGTCATTATAATCCATAAGCAAGTCGTGGTTCTATAAATCTAACGACTAAGTGTACAACTTGCTGTTCTAAAAAACCTTTACCAAATATGTGTGGGGAGGGGGGGGGCGGCATTTAATCCCTCCAGTGAGTCTATGACTCATAGAATTACATTCAAACATCGACTTAACCAAGGTAAGTCTCGTTTAATTTTTAAATTCTATTTCGTCATATCACTGTCAGTCTTAAATGAGATTTCAAAGCTGATAATGACAAAATTAACCATGTAATACAGTACTTACATGTACTCTAATGATGTTACTGTAAAACTGCATTTTCAAACATTGAATCGTTTTCAATGTTTAACGAATAGTACTTCTTAAATGTAGAATCTGCTGTCCAACCAGCACGCTTCATTATAACACTAATTGGCACATTGTTGTCTCGAGCTTTTGATGTTGATGCACTCCTGACACTGTGAGCACCATAAACTGTTACATCAATCCCCGACTTAATCATGACTGTCCGTATCCAACGTGATACTGTGTCTTTAGAAACAGGCCCATGCGGCCTAATATAGCTGATTAACAGTTTCTTATTTGCGGATGGTCGGACTTTCTTAGTTCGACTGAGATACTCTTTCATAACAGTATATACACAAAGCCTCCTATCTGGAGGGTAACATTTTAACAATAGAACTGAATAATCAAAGCCCGGCCGGCTTTGTTTTAACAATGAATCGAATTGTACAACAAACTGTGATTTTTCTTTAATTAACTTATTAACACTCAACAAATGAACTGTCTGGGATCGAGCGGCATTTGTTAATGCAATCAACATGACTAATTTCAGAGTCAATTCCTTCAATGACAAGTGTTTCACTGGCGAAAGGGATTTCAGATATGTCAGTACGTTTTGAACATCCCAAGTCTTGGTGTACTTAGATTTGCAGGGCCGCAAATTAAATACTCCTTTCATGAATCTAATAACCACTGGGTGAGAACCTGCTGGAACGTTTTCAAGTCTTAAAAACGATGACAAAGCTCCTCTGGCTGTATTAAGGGCACTATATCCTACTCCGCGTTCAAATTCTTCAGTCAAAAACTCCACTACGTCCTTTACAGAAACCGAAACTGAATCAATTTTGCACTTGTCACAATACTGAAACCATCTTGATATATACGTCTGATATTGTTTTTGGGTTCCGGATCGCCATGAAGACATGAGTATTTTGGTTGCCCTTCTAGAAAAACCTTGACATCTGAACGATTCCCGGACACTAGACATGCAATCAGAACTAAGTCTTTTGCCAGCGGATGGGTTTGATCGGAGTGTGGTAGATATAGAACTTTTTTGGTTGCCGGAAGAATGAAGGGCTCCTTTATAATCATTCCCATTAGTTTTGAAAACCAAGTTTGTGTTGGCCACAGGGGTGCTATTATCAAACACCTGGCTCTGTCTAAGGAAATTTTCTGAACGCATCGTCCCAGCATGCTGAAAGGAGGAAACACATAAGAGCATGAAAATACACTCCAATCAGTTGTAAATGCATCTACCAAATAAGAATTTGGTTCAGGCTTCCAAGAGCAGAAAACTGGCAACTTAGCATTTAGCCTTGTTGCAAACAAATCAATTTCCGGTTTTTTCAATAGTTTGAGAGATTTTTCCAAACACATCAGGATACAAGGACCATTCAATTCGATCATTGAATCTCCTAGAGGGCTCGTCGGCCAAATTTTCTTTCCCAGCAATGTGAGAGCATGATAACCAGACATTGTTTTCTATGCACCAAAACCAAATTTGCTTTGTAAGCATATCACATTTATCAGAGCGAATGCCACCCATATTTGTTAGGTAGCACACTGCTGTCGAGGAATCTGTTAAAACCTTAACATGTTTCCCTATGAGTTCCTCTTTCAATGATTTAACAGCGAATAATATTGCTTTAAGTTCTAGGACATTAATATGCTCAGAACTTTCGTCTTTAGTCCACCTACCGCCTACTGTTCTACTATCAATGACAAAACCCCAACCTGACAGAGAAGCATCAGTCTGTATAACTATGTCTGGATTGCCGTGACTTATAACCCTATATTGTTCATGGACATGCTGTATCCACCAATTGAGTTCCCTTTTCATCTTCCAATTACCCTTCTCGAAAAAGTGCACTAAATGCGCATTTAATGCGCATTAAATGCACATTAAATGCGCATGTTATTGGCACCGTATTTTTTGCTTAACAAGTGCATTTTAATCTGTTAAAAAAAAACACTTTTTACTAGTGTGTTTATACATTTAAGTGTATTTTTTTCCACGAAATAATACACTTAAGTGCGTTTATTATGATAATAAGTGCGCTTAAGTTTATTTTTAAGTGCATTTATACACTTGAGTGTATTTAAAGACATACAAATAATACACTTCATGGTCAAAGTAAATTTTTTAAAGCGCATTAATACACTTGAGTGCATTTCCAGTCATTCAAATAATACACATTACAGAATTAAAAGCAAATTATTTAAGCGCATTAATACACTTGAGTGCATTTCCAGTCATACAAATAATACACTTCATTGAGTATTCAAAGTGAATTTTTGTAAGCGCATTAATACACTTGAGTGCATTTCCACTGATACAAATAATACACCTTACAAAATTGAAAGTGAATTTTTTTAAGCGCATTAATACACTTGAGTGCATTCCCAGTCATACAAATAATACACCTTACAATATTAAAAGTGAATTTTTAAGCGCATTAATACACTTGAGTGCATTTTCAGTCATACAAATGATACACTTTTTGAAGTGTTGGAAGTGAATTATTTAGGCGCATTATACGCTCAAGTGTACTTTTCATCACTTCAAATTAATATGCTTAAAAATTAACCAAATTTAAAAAAATCCCAGCATTTTGAAGTCAGCATTCATTCTTTAAATGAAAGGTTAGTGTAAACACATACATAAAAAACAAAAAGTACAATTCAATAGATAAATACACACTTTTATTAGAATGTTAAACCTTAAAAAACAAAAACAAATGTTACATATATACATAAAAGAGAGGATTCAAACGGGCTATTGCCTATCTGGAATTAACAATTAAAAATATCAAGCTCATACCAGTGATTTTTCTCCCCTCTGATTATCGGTAACTGATTAACAGCCAAATACAGGTGGTTTCCACTTCAAAAATATTAAAGATTTCCCCTCCTTAAGCTGAAATGTTTTCCCTATCATTTACTAGATTTTTATATATTACATTAATTCCAAATCCCTTTTTAATATGGACAAAAGCAGCACATTTAATTCAATCATATTCTGGATTCTTATATATGATAAATGAACAGTATTCATGAAATTTATATAAATCTATACCTTATTTTTAAGATCTTCCTTTTTTTGTTCATTATTGCGCTAAAACATGCCTTTCTGAAAGCCAGTACGTACAGGTTGTTTTGAATTTCCAAAGAAAATCACTGCATACATGCTGACAATATTTAGCAGCTTAGCCCCTGTCACTATATTTGTTGTTATACACTGTTCCTTACAAAGAATGCATTCATAAACAACCCTTTATAGAGCACTTCACCAGCTGATCAGGTCTGAATACTACTGTCATGGTCTGCGAGGCGCTTCTCGTGCATGATCTCATTTGAGATCAGGTCCTGAAAGATATTTTATAATGTAAGTGTTAAATATTGCTGTTATGGTAAGCTTGTTCATACACTTGCTATAAATATCATAGCCTTTGCTATAAATATCATAAATTTAAATCAAAACAAGTTTGTTGGCTTGTTGTTTTTGTTTGTTTATTTTTGCAATTTTAATCTCGTGATCACATGTGACTTAACGCTTTTCATAAATAATTTAAAGAAATTACGTTTGGTAGAAAATACTGTTAATAAATGTACTAATATATGTGGTCTCCTTTGGCTGTGTGGACTGGTCGGAAGTGTGACTTCTTTGAATTGCAATAACCTTTATTATATAGTTTTACCTCTCAACAAATCCATCTTTTCTTGGTCAAGGACAAGCTACAGGGCACGGTTTCCCACTCCTGTTCCCCTCAAGTTGGCCTGGTATACATGTCCATACATCAGGTAGTCCCCTTTTTGCTCCCTTTTTTGGCAGGCGATGATGCACATTCTGTCCAATGGATCTTCCGATCAATGTAAATTTCACCTTGGGGTTTAACCTTCAAATATAAAATATTAAAGTTCTGATTAAATATGGGGGAAAGAAATCTGTTCATTAATGACAAGAAATAGGTATAAATAAATTTTAAGATGACAATAACCATAAAATACAGCCATAATAATTCAAATGGTGTTTTTTTCCTTAAAATTGCATTACATTTACTCATCCAGTTACATTTCCCAGTGACAATACATAAATATGATAATTATCATAATTAATTTAATTAAAAAGAGATGCAGAAATGAAAATACAAACCTGTTACAGCTGTTCTTTAGCATTCCAAACAAACAAAAACGGCAGTTGTTGATCACTTTAACCACCCACTTTGAATCTTCTTTGCAACAAACTTATTGTTGATTTACACATTGTAGTAAACACACATTGTTTTCATCACACAATAGTTCATGTGCTGAAAGAATTTCAAGACATTTGACACTAGAATTAATGTTGCTGAATTATACCTAAAAATTTAGCTCAATTTAAGTTGCTGAAACCAAATTGTTTACAAAAATAACTTCCTGTGCTCCAAATAACTTGCTGTGCTCCAACCAATCAAAAGTGGTTTGTTTTCAAATAGATGGTCCCAGAACCAATCAAAATTCTATAAACACCCCTTTGTTTTGGCTAGATGGAGCACTGATAGGGATTAGTGTTTATGATGCTAATTGATCTCTTATCTGATCCTGATCTTATCTGATATTTATTGAATAATACACAGCACACTTAGCATATTATATTTAATTGTGAATATTTCAATATAACATACTGAATGGTGTTAGGAAATAAATATAATATTATAAATATTATTTAAATTGTCTTTTAAAATGTATGTTAATAGTCAATGTGGTAGACATTAATTGAATTGGGGTTAAATATCAGTGTAAGAAAGTTCAAATACTTGTTTTTTATGTTGTGAAGATATAATTGATTCTGGCAAGACCACATGATTTTTTTGACACTTTCAATATTTTTAATTATTTACCCACAGCCTGATTTAGTTGTACTTTTCCCTTTAAAAGCTGCTCTACTGATTCACATATTTTATGAGCAGACAAATTGTAATAATAAGACCATAAACATTATGTGAATATAAAAAAGAATTCAGTACAATCCTCCTATTAATCACTATATCTCTGTCCTTTAACTTCAGTTATTTGCTATAGTGTTGCTCTTTTTTATGAAGATGCACTAAAACTACACTTGTACAGAAAGAATATTTTTTTTGCAAATCAGAAGATACACTAATATGCACAAAAAATGCACTTCATTGAAAAAATGCACTTATTGCATAAAAAGATGCACTTTGTCTACAGAAGATACACTTAAAATACAGTAAAATACACTTAAAGATAATGAAAATACAGAAAAAATGCACTTTAGTGCACTTAATTATGAAAAAAATGCAGAAAAAATACACTTTTCGGTAAAAATGCAGAAAAAATACACTTTTTAAAGCGTATTTTGTTAAAAAGTGTATTTTATTTTGAGAAGGGTAATACCCATCTTTGCGTCAAAATTACCACAGACAAGCTTCAGCGCAACAGTTTTGCCCTTTTCTAGCTCTCTATAGTGTAGCTTGCCAAATTGCACTGCTGAAAATGCCGACACTAACAAGCCAATTACATGTGCTAGCTCCCTAATTTTTGCCTGCTTTGCATAATACAACTGCGTACATTCCAAAACTATTTGATCAATTTTATTTTGGGGCAAAAACACTTTCATTTGCTCAGAGTCTATGATATTGCCCAAGAACACCAGCCTCTTGGTGGGAATTCTAACAGATTTTTTGAGATTTACGATAAACCCAACTCTGGACATGAGGTCTTCTGTATGAAAAATGTTTTCACAGCACAGCTGGTATGTATCCCCACAAAGAATACTATCATCAATAAATCCACTATTGACATATCCTTGACTGCGAAGTTTAGCATATACTGGCTTGAGTAGCTTTGTAAATAATCTTGGCATGCATGCTAGCCCGTTGGGACAGGCTGTGAATTGAAAAAGTTGACCTTTCCAAACAAATCTTAAGTATTTCTGCTGTTCTGGGGCAATACCAATAGAGTAGTATGCATGGCGCAAGTCAATAGATCCCATGTATGTGTCTTTTGTGATTAAATTCAAGGCTTTCTCGAAAGTATCCATTTTAAAATGGTGATAAGGAATAAACTCATTTAATTTTTTCAAATTTAAAATCATTCTGTGCTCACCATTCTTCTTTGGTCTGATAAAAATTGGTGAAACAAATTGTCCTGGCTCAAACACAGCCTTTACTATTACCCCAAGATCCATAAGTTTCTGAATTTCAGTGTCAATGATCTCTGAATCACGAGTGTTAAATGGTATTTGATTGCAATATTCATTTTTTGTGTTATAAAATTGCTCATGAAAAACAACATGAAAATTTTCAACCATATCAAGAATAATGGGATCACTAGTGAGCTTACGCCATTCATCAACAAAATATTTAAGCCTTCCGGCTTCAAATTTCGATTCACTGACCTGATTTGTTACTGACGTGGAGGGCGACTCTGCCCCCGTCTCAGCACGTTTTTTGGCGGGTTGGAGAACGATGGATTAGGTCCATGTGATGCGTAGGAACCACGTCCCCTCATATAACCCCTTGGGCTTGCCCGTGACCGCATTCGGAAACCGGGTCTTCTGAAACTACCTCCGTAACCGCCTCTCTGAACACGATTACAGATTCTGTTAGAATCTTCAATCTCTTTTGCTTGTTTGCCTACATCGTCACCGAACAGCTCGGAAGTGAATGGCAAAGAGTGATTGCAAAGATGAGCATAGTCACTACGCAGTTCTGGCCTGAGGAGATCTCTCCTTGTGAGATTTATCTGTCTGTTGGTGTGCCCCAAAAGGGCTAAGGCATTGTTGCATTGGTCAACAAGGGGGTTCATCATTGCAGACCCCTGTTCTAGACACGCCATTTCATTCACTGTTTTAGCTAATATAGTAGCTGCCTTAATCACCGATATCTCGATGTTTTGAAGTTTTTTGTCTGTCAACCTAGCGTTGTGTGAGATGGCATCCCAAATAAGCCTATTTATCTTAACCACTGAAAGGCCTTCACAATTTCCTGGCCTTGCAAGTTTCTCATCTTTTATCAATTCATCGTACCGATCGTCATCGATTCCGTTATGGAAAAGATCATTGATATTGTCAGCTAATGTCTGATCGATGTCCTTATCAACTGTTTCCGTCGACCGAAACTTTTTTGCCATGGACTCAAATCTGCTGTGGCTTGCTTCGTCAGCAGGTCGCTTTCGCGAATTTTGAGTTTCTGAGCCATGCCCGACAGGCTGGATTTCTTCTATATCATCCGACTCGAAGCACTCACCCTCTTCATAATAACCGTAGCCATCATCATACATCTCAACGTTATGCGATTCGACTTTTTCAAGTCGTGCTCCCAAATCAGTCATTTTTTCGCTTTGCTTGATTATAGAGTCTTGCATACTTTTTAGAATCGCTAACATTTCAACGTTCGGCGAGTCCTGTATTGCCGAGTCCTGACATTTGGAAGTATCAAGTGTCTCCGACACTGGTTTCGATGGCACTTTTTTCTTTTCAGAAAGTTTAGCTTTGTCTTTAACTGAAAGTTGCTTCACGGCCTCTTTGCCGTCCGCCATCTTGTTTTTGTATTTCGCACGTGGCGAGTAAACCACTGTCGAAAACTGCGGTTTCTGACCGAATCCGATAGATTGGTCGATGTAAATTCTCTCTAAAGGAGAAAAAACTCCCGACAGGAGTATTTTATTATTAAAAGTTATTAAAATAACACGTTAATCCTCGAAATCTAAGAAATTTCTTCTTAGCAAATTTACGCCTGTTAATACTGCAAACGACGTCAGCACACTGATCTGCGCATGCGCCGCACAATCTCTCATTTAAGACTGACAGTGATATGACGAAATAGAATCTCTTAATAAAGTTGTGGAGTCAGTTACAATAAGGCGGTGTTTGGTCATCCAACAATTTGTCCAATCATCACAAAACTGCAAGCCAAGTGACAGGAGGCCATGACCTACAAAAGTCTCATTTACACAGGTACACACTTTCTAAATATGTAGCATTCATATGACTCTGAGAGAATCCATCTAGATTGCACTGCTTCATTTTGAAGTTATTAATAACCTTTATCCTCAGCAGTATCTAAAGGAGTAAAGTATTTGTCATTAATAGATGGAGTCTGTCTTTTCATATTTTTTATCAGTGATGGCTGATAAAAAAGAAATTCATTTTCCTGTCTGTTTTTGACTTGTTAGGATGTTAACAATGAACTTACTATTACAGTCAAATTTTATTTTACAATTATTTTAAAGCTTCTATTAATACTTAATTCGCAGAATATATAGTTTCTATGGTATTTAAGAAACAAGCATCTATATGGCTGATCAAGGACACGTAAGTCAGAGGTGACTGTAAACAATAATTGTATTCTTTATAAAATTTGATGTTTTTGGAGATAAGTTTGAAAATGATAATGAATATAAATCCCACAATCATCAGTATAATCTGAAATGGTAACACCAAGCAAACCCTTCCTTTGGTTGTGAACATGGTTACCATTCACCAGAACCTACCTGTAATATCCTAAACACCGTCAGTGGCCTTCACCTTTATTCAAGGTCAGACCCTGTGTTATAGCCATACTATTAATGGTTTTTTAAACCTGTTGAAGAAAATATCTGAAGAATAAGCCAATAATAACAAGGCTATTGTCAAGCAATACGGTGCCCTACCGGCTCCACCATTGTCAGAAATTCCACCATTTTCAGAATAATTTTTTTGGTTGCCATAGCAACCACAATTTTTGACGCAGGAACAAAATGAAATGACGTGCATAATGTCCATATTTCCATCTATCCATGTTTCAAGTTTCATGAAAAATATGAAGAACTTTTAAAGTTATCGCAGGATCCAGTAAAGTGTGACAGACAGACAGACGCACAGAGCGCAAATCATAAGTCCCCTCCGGTGAAACCGGTAGGGGACAATAAAACATGCCAATTGGGTCTTTGGCATTATGCATCCAGCTTAGCTCTATTAACATGCACAATTACACAGTATAGTTTGCAGCCACCTTGTCTGCCATAACTTCAGGCAAGGTTTTGTGTCTAAATAGCTGATGATAAGGCAGCACAAATGTACATAACATAAAACTCATATTCAAGAGGAATGATAAATTCTTGCCATAAATTTCAGGTTAACTGTTGAGCTATTCTTTATCCTTCATTCTGTAATTTATTTTTGCTTATTTTTAAAATCAGAACATTCATAGTGGTTTAAGACAATGTTATCATCTAGGGAAATATTCCCAAATACAGTAAAAGCAATATTTTTAACAACCCAAACACCACCCAGGCTCTCTAAACTGAATGTAGAAAATATTCTATCAATAACTAGCCCCTTTGTAAAATTCAAGGATAATGGTTACCAAGTAGGACAAGAACAGGAATATAATTTATATTACATCCTTGACCCCATGTTGAGTGAATTGATCCAACCACAGGTTTGGGACTCTTGTTACATAGCATTATGCTCAAAGAAAGCTAGAAGGTGCTATGAATGTAAACATTTATAAGGTTTTCAATACGTTTTGGCTCTTAACCTTTAAAAAGCCATTTCATACTCCTCAACTCTGAAATCGGATTCCCACTCCAAAACTGGCGTGAAGTCAAGTGAAATTGATAGGATAGTGAAACTATATTTGGGATGGCAATGTTAGCACAATAAAATATTGTGATCTAAAAACTGGAGAATATTGGTCTTTCCATAAATGGCATCCGGTGTTGCCTTGTGATAACATACCCTTATTTGGGACAGAGATGTTGTGAAGTGTGATGCATTAACTCCTTCAACTTTTCCTATCATTATCAGCCACGTTTTGAGCCTGATGATACCCACCCAGACATTCATGATTTCATATGCAACCCCACAGATAATTGTGAGACAAATAATTTCACTAATTGGAGACAATACTTTTCTAAGTGGGTGTGCTCAAACATAAATACAACCATTATCAGTCCCCTTTATCCAACATTGAGCAATGTCATAACTTATCTCTTTCAGTGCTGGAAACAAATTTTGAAGGCCTTTGCAAACAGTTTGGATCCAGATGAGATGCCACAGAATGTGGTGTCTCATCAGGATCCAAACTGTTTGCTATTCTGACAACATTTAAGCAGACGACAAATTTCCCAGCATGCAAAGGGTTATCATTGAAGCTTTGGTTGTTACAAAGCCCATCTTCTCTACACTTCATCTACAAATCAAAGTGGAAACCCAAGGTGATGCAAAACAGAAGAAAGCTAAATTAACCCATTTATGCCTAGTGGACTCTCCCATCCCTCTAAATTGGACCAATTTATTTCCAAAATTAGGGATGTATAGTTTATTCATTTCTACATTAAGAATATTTCTTACAGAAATTTCTTTAAGCTAACAGCGCAGACCCTGATGAGACGCCACATCATGCGGCATCTCATCTGGGTCTACGCTGTTTGCCAAGGCCTTTTTTCTAGACGCTAGGCATAAATGGGTTAATATGTGTAATCTGTAGCAAAAGTAAAAAAAGGACAATGCTGGTAACAAATTCAAACACACTTTTACATCCCATACATGGACACTAAATATGCGAAGATTCAGTCTTAAAATGAAACACAATCCCTGGACAGTCGGAAATACTTTAGCACATACTAAAGGAACAATTGCAATTCATTTCATGAAATTAATAGTCACTGCAACGAGAAGCAAAGTGACAAAGAAATAAACTTCATAGTTTGTATGTGACCCACATTTATTTGTAAAATAAATTAAAGGACACAATAAACACAAGCAAGTGCATATTTCTTCAAAATCTTTTGCTAAACCCATTCATGAACATACCATTCCCACAAATATATATTTTTTTATCCAGAAACCCAATAACTTTTGAATGACCTTCTATGCATATTTTATTATCACTTGGAAACTATTTTAAATATTTGTCAAAAAATTTTCTATTAATATTTGTATTTTACAAATATGTTACATATATTTCTCTTTTGAAAAAAGACAGTTAAATGCAAGTACCTTGATCTATAAAGATATCACAGCATACACGTGTTCACTAATGAGGTAAATATTCTCATCAAAACCAGCAGCAAAGAATACAAAATATGCATCAATCTCATTACTTACATATGCAATTTTTGACAGAAGTTTGGTTTATCTGCTGCAAAAATTGATTATCAACCTACAGTGGGTTTTTTGGGGGGTTTTCGGTTGAAAAGTTTTAAAGTTTATGCCCTTCAAAACAGGCTATGGTTACCATCATATGTAAACAGCCCAATGTATTTTCAAACAAACTTAATATCATTAAGTGACCTTTGTAAACATTGTGCAACCCTTCACACAACTTTGATACCTACAGTAGTATTTTCAAAGGCATCCCTGAACACTTAATACAAAATCATGTGTATGACCTTGGTTTCTTTTTGAGGACACAGCCATTGAGAACCTCCACCCAATTGGACTTTACACAATAATGACTATGCATGCAATAGACTTACTTCACAGTGCAGACCTAACTTGGAGCTTATACAACAATGCTTCCATAAAACAAGAGCACGGCATAGCAGGTGCCAACGCTTGGCTGCTGGTGCATTTTTGAATAAATGAAAGCTTGTCAGAAGAATTTAAAATGTTTATTTTTAGAAGTCACAGTGACCTTGACCTTTCACCTAGTGACCCAAAAATGGATGTGGCGTGTAGAACTCATCGAGGTGCAGCTACATATGAAGTTTCAAAGTTGTAGGTGGAAGCACTTTGATTTTTGAGCCAATGAAAAGGTTTTAGCACGACGCCCGTTGGAGGACAACAAGCTAGTTAAGACAATACCTCTGGTTATCTCCGAAAAAAGCAGAGCTAAAAATATAATTTTTTTCAATTCAAATTTACATAATATTGCTTAATAGAGAAACAAGATCCAGTGAGCTTTCTAAGCACTTTTAGTAACAGCTGCCGGCTATTACTTGAAATATCTTGTGTCATTAATTGATAATCTGTGCAAGCTGTCACAACTCCATGGGGTAATGATATTCCTCATGCCATCAATTATCATTCCAGGCAGAACCTCATTCATTACACTGCTAAACAATACAACTGACTTAAAAATGCACAGTCTAATCTATTATGAAGCAGCATGAAACTGCAGCAATTGTTGATTATGATTAAAAAATGTTAAGTGATTATTACAGACCATTTTTTTGAGTTTCCAATACATAAACGCTATAGCAATTAAATGGTTCTTTCCAGACAATTTCAAAACTTCGAAACCAGGGCCCTCAATCCATTTTAGGGGAAGCGGGTCGCTACCCAATTAGCAGGGGGAATTTTCGCGGCGTTTCCCTTTTGGGGGGGATTTTTTACTTACTCTCTTATTATAACATTTGTACATGTTTGCACTATATTCACAATGCTTTTTTCATAATTTAGTATGTTTGACAAGATTAAATTAAAATAGAATTGAGATATAATAATCATGAGACACATCTATCTATAAAAAATTTAAAATAAAAATAAAAATATATTTTAGGGGGATTTTTTCCCCCAAAAAGGGGAAAAAAGTATACTTTTTAGGGGGGAAATGCCGCCGAATTTCGTCCGTGGATTTGACAGATTGAGGGCTCTGGAAACAAATATGCCAAACCTTGCATTCTTATTATGTTTCCAGGCTTTGATTTACAAGTTGGACCGCGCAAATGATAACTTGCAAGATGGAACGTAATGCATTTATAGACAGGTCATATTTGGTCACAATTGCAGTGCTGGATCGAAGGCTGATGTAAAACTCAGTATTGTAACATGGTTGAAGCAAATTGGAAAAAAAAACTTATTTTCAATTGAATAATGGAATGGAACAACAATATTTATATCGTTGGGTGGAGTCTATTGTGGTATGTAAGAGTAGTTTTGTCAATTTTAGTATCAATCAAATCTTATTATAAATAAAGAAGTTATGGCAATTTTAGCAAAATTTAATAATTTTACCTTGAGAGTCAAGGTCATTCAAAGGTCAAGGTAAAATTTAATTTGCCAGGTACAGTTACCTCATGATAGCATTAAAGTATTTGAAGTTTGAAAGCAATAGCCTTGATACTTTAGAAGTAAAGTGGATCGATACAAAATTTAACCATATATTCAAAGTTACTAAGTCAAAAAAGGGCCATAATGGCGTAAAAATGACAACCAGAGTTATGCAACTTGTCCTTTTACTGTACCCTTATGATAGTTTGCGAGTGTTCCAAGTATGAAAGCAATATCTATGATAATTTAGGGGTAAAGTGGACCAAAACACAAAACTTAACCAAATTTTCAATTTTCTAAGTATAAAGGGCCCATAATTCCGTCCAATTGCCAGTCAGAGTTACATAACTTTGCCTGCACAGTCCTCTTATGATAGTTAATAAGTGTTGCAAGTATGAAAGCAATAGCTTTGATACTGTAGGAATAAAGTGGACCTAAACACAAAACTTAACCAAATTTTCAATTTTCTAAGTATAAAAAGGGCACATAATTCTGTCAAAATGCCAGTCAGAGTTACATAACTTTGCCTGCACAGTCCCCTTATGATAGTTAGTAAGTGTTGCATGTATGAAAGCAATAGCTTTGATACTTAAGGAATAAAATGGACCTAAACACAAAACTTAACCAAAATTTTCAATTTTCTAAGTATAAAAAGGGCACATAATTCTGTCAAAATGCACTCCAGAGTTATCTAACTTTGCCTGCCCAGTCCCCTCATGATAGTAAGTAAGTGTACCAAGTTTGAATGCAATAGCATTGATACTTTATGAGAAAAGTGGACCTAAACGCAAAACTTAACCGGACGCCGACGCCAACGCCGACGCCAAGGTGATGACAATAGCTCATAATTTTTAAAAAAAAATAGATGAGCTAAAAATATTACTTCCCTTGTGCCCTTGTGAAAATAATCTGTAATTGCCAAATGATATAAAATAGAAAATATCTCCATTGAAAGCTTGTTACTTTCCTTGGATTTAGTTTTTTGACCTTTGACCTTGAAGGATGACCTTGACCTTTCACCACTCAAAATGTGCAGCTCCATGAGATACACATGCATGCCAAATATCAAGTTGCTATCTTCAATATTGCAATAGTTCAGGCCAATGTTTTAAAGTTTTCGGACGGACGCACAGACTGACAGACGGACGGACAGTGCGATCACTATATGCCCTCTTTTGGGGGCATAAAAATATTTATGTGAATCTAACACTGAATTTTATATACAGTGGAGAATGCGCACTTTATACTACAAGGATATGAATAATCATTCCCATTCACAGTCTCTGCTGCAGACAGTTCATGTCACTGATGTCAGATTAGACACAGCTCAAATGCAAGCTCTCAGACTCATTTTCCTAACATCAGTTTTAATGTCAGAGACACTAATCTAGGCAACTTCAAAAGGAAAGCATGATTAATACTAAATTAAACCCTCGGAACATAAAAAGAATGCAATGTTTGGCATTTTTGTATCCAGTCACTTTCTAAAGGAAATCTGAGGTTTAAGGAAGAAAAACCATCTAGTATGTTTTAATATGTCTTTGTTAAATATTAAGAGGATGAGTTCCAACTTACACTTGTCTGGTAATGAACCAAATAAGTAAACGAAGCAAATAGGAATAAACATATTATTGAGACTTTCATCCAGAATCTTAGATAAAAAACATAATTGAACAAAAAGCAACAACACAAATATCACACAGGAAAGCCGAATCAAAATTTCATAAACAGAATGAGATGAATGAGAATTTATTTAGAAGGAAAGATTATATTAAATAAAAAATAACCATATGTTCAACTTAATAATAATCAGGGGTGTGATTTAAAAACCACCTCAGGGGAGGAGAATGCCCTACCCACCTTACAAGGTTCAACTAAACTCTTCATTTATACATAGATCCAGAAAGGTTAAGAACTATTTGTAAACTTAGTTTGACATGGAAAGAGAGGAAAAGCTGAAAGGAGGAAAAAGGTTCCGGCGACTGTATAAATAATAATCCCAAATAAGTTGTGATTTATCCGCAATCAAGTCACATTAAGGTTTTTAAATGCAAAATGTTATGAGTTGCAAGAAACTTAAACCAATATGTTGTTACTCACTAACTTGAGGGTACTGAAACAGTCACCTATATTTAGCAAACCAACTGCCTCATACTCTTATTTAAGAACATTTACCTCTAACCTATCAGCGGAATAATTTAGGGTTACAGACAAAACTGCCATTATGTAGGCACACATCAGTATCTGGGTTCCTCTTATCACTGGCTTTGTATGGCCAAGTAATCCATGAGGACTTACAGACAATATTGTAATAGCATCATAACACAGACAAGCCCTGTTCCTGCTGGTACTTTTCCCATTTTCAACAGTTCTTATCAAGTGATTTTTATTCCAAACATTATTCCCATGGGATCAGTCTTGCTAATAAATTACCCTCAAAATTTTGCTCCACAACCAGAGAATTTCCTAGAAACAACGGAGGCATCCATTAACAGGACTGAACCATATATGTCATTACCATAATTGAAAGCATATGGAATTACAAGCATATTTGGGACCCAATGAACTGTATATAGCCATACAGACATAAGGTTTTGACATTCATTCATCATTTGCACAACATAGAGGATGATAGAACAGATCTTGTTTTATATATTCTTTAGAATGATGAATAATCAGATTCAATGCGTAAAATACTTGTCTTATTAGGCTTTGCCGAACTATAAATTTAAAGCAATATGCACTGTATAAATAAAGTATTGTTTTATAAATCAATGAATAAATTTAAATATTATTGTTAAAGTATTTACAGATGCAAAAGCTTTAATTGATGACATGGTGTATCCTTAAATCCAGAATACTTCTGCCATTCATCCCCACCCCATTGGACAGACATCACATCCCCACCCCATTGGACAGACATCACGTTAAAACTCGCATCATTTCATCTGCATTTCATTTTGTAGGAAAATCTCACCAAAAAGAGCAAAAAATTATAAAATAAATCAAAATTTGAATTCGACTTGAAACGCTCACGGTTTTCATAATGAAAAGCTTGCACATTAGACATTTCAGGTCTATTTAATATACACCACCTACACACAAATTATAAAATGAATGTGATTTTAAATGTAAATTTAAAATGGTGGGCAAAATGGGAAAAGTATAACACTTTTTTTCTTAATTACTTAATTCATCTTTCCATATTTTTGTCATTTTTCGATGACAAAGTGTCTCGTTCTTTGAATCAAACCAAAGGTGCCATTCATCAGTGTGAAATCCCACCAGACCGAGAAAAAACAAGGTAAATTAAGGAGACTGAGTACACATCATACACATATACATGCAAGACAATGTTAATCAATCTGGCATGCCATAAGGTTCATGGAGAGGCTTTACCATTTGTTGTTTTAGTCTAGTACTCATTTACTTGCCAGGCAACATTTTAATGTTGATCTCAAGGGTTAAGACCAAGGGTTGACAAGTAAAAAGCAGAATGTTTACATAAAACTTGAATAACATTGTACCACATGCAAATAGTATCTTAATTTTGTTGTCTATTTTTGTTATGTTTACAAAACGACCTTCACTGAAATCCAGTAAGTTAAGTCCCAATTGGAAAAAGTACCGGCACCAGCGCAAATGGGAAATATTAGCACAAAAAAGTGAAATTGGGAAGATTCCTGTTGTGTCACAAATACTTTAAAAATGATTCTTAAAAGTGTTGTAAAGTTGTCAATATCATATTAACATAGATTCATGCAATAGAGCTGCATAGGAGTGCAATTAGGAAATGTGTTGCTTTTCCAAATTTGGAAAATGCTGGTTTTCAGGTTCTTTATAAAAAAATCGCTAAAATCATGCACATGTATATGTTCTAAATTCTACATAATTAAACTAAAATAAATTCCATTAGTCATTAAATGCATAAATCCCAAGCCAATTGAAAGGAATCTGCTCTGTTTCCCATGTAAAAATGTACATGCATAAAAAACAACTTAAAATATTTACTTAACAGTTCACAAAACTGCAAAAACATCTCCTGCATACAGATTAATTCTGGTTGCATAAGCTCAAATATCTGCAAACTATTCAACTGTGTGTGGACACTAACAGTTTAAAGTTTGTAAAGGCAGTTTATTTAACATCACCATACTCAGTGTGCTTGCTAGGTATGAAATTTCTCTGGATCATCAATTTAAAGCTCAAGTCAGAGTTTTATGGGGGTGTTTTATATGGCTGTATGGTTGCACATTAAATCCATATCTCCAATTTTGATTGTATCTGGATGTTTTTAAGCTGAAATAAAAACCATACAAACCTACCAAGTGTGTCTTTACATTATGTTAGGCTGCTACAGAAAAGATTCATTTAATATTCAGTGCAATCTCTTTTACAAGCAGCAAATTTTATTTTTTACTTTAAACAAGATGCGTTTGTGAAACACAATGTCCCCCTATATGATGTTTGACCTTGAAGGATGACCATGACCTTGAACTTTCACCACTCAAAATGTGCAGCTCCATGAGATACACATGCATTTCAAATATAAAATTGCTAGCTTCAATATTGCAGAAGTGACATTACATGAGCAATTTTGACCCATATATTTGACCTTGAAGGATGACCTTGACCTTTCACCACTCAAAATGTGCAGCTCCATGAGATACACATGCATGCCAAATATCAAGTTGCTATATTCAATGTTGCAAAAGTATTCATAAAATAAGCGATTTTGGCCACATATATTTGACTTCTGACCTTGACCTTTCACCACTCAAAATGTGTCCCTCCATGAGATACACATGCATGCCAAATATCAAGTTGCTATCTTCAATATTGCAAAAGTACTCATAAAATAAGCGATTTTGGCCACATATATTTAACCTCTGACCTTGAAGGATTACCTTGACCTTTCATCACTCAAAATGTGCAGCTCCATGAGATACACATACATGCCAAATATCAAGTTGCTATCTTGAATATTGAAATACTGCATTAGTGTACATTAAATAAGCGATTTTGACCACATATATTTGACCTTTGACCTTGAAGGATGACCTTGACCTTTCACCACTCAAAATGTGCAGCTCCATGAGATACATATGCATGCCAAATATCAAGTTGCTATCTTCAATATTGCAAAAGTTATTGCAAATGTTAAAGTTGGCGCAAACCAACCAACAGACCACCTAAAGACAGGGCAAAAACAATATGTCTCCCACTACTATAGTGGGGGACATAAAAATGGTGAAAGCAGATAATATTCATAGCATTAAAATAACTGAAGAAAAGACTCCTTTCACAATATTGGCTCAGAGTAATTTACAGACTCAATAGTGCATTAAGTTCGTGCAATATAAACAGCTAGATTTCTAGCATGAGGCTTTTCATTTAAAACTTGCCAAAGTGGCGAAGACAGGACTCGATTGATTAATCTTGCTATTCAAGAGGCAAATATGAGAAACTAAACTATGCAAATGGTTATGACAAAACAAATGAAATGTGTCTTGTCAACTGTCATCCCTAATTAATAATGTTTACAACATAAGAAATAGAGCACCATTAACCCAAGAATAAACCACAATGTGACACTCAGGCATTTTGATGTAATCCCATGCTCGAGACCTGCTTTTTAACCAAGAATCTAGGTATTGCAACGGTGTTCCTACTGCCTACTTCTTTGCATCCATAACAAACTATGATACATATATTACTTTATTTCAAAATAATTTCAAGTATTAACATTTATTGTATTAAACATTTGTTTCATTCTTTGGTGTAAATTGTAAATAAATGTTGAAAATAAAATCATTTTAGTCATTCAATTTTTTTTCAATGTTATATATATATAATGTTATATGTTTTTTTTCAATAAAATGTCCCAATTGGAACCTTGTGCAAAAAACCCCGTCAAAATCGTAAACATTGACCCTAAAAATCGAGTGCAATTACGTATCCGAAAGTCGTATTTATCCGAATTATGATACACTTAAATATTTGTGAAAAATCGCATTTTATATGAGTTTATATTTTACAAAAGTAATAAAGAGCTTTTATCATTTATCTGTTGTTAGTTAAAAAAGCTAAAATTCATAGAATGCACAAAAAAGCTCACATGTTAGTGCCTTGTTGACCATTAAAATAGCCACAAAATGGCACAAAATGAAGGAAATCAAGTGTTAAATTTTATTTAATTTTAAATTGAAGGCCAGACGTCTCACCTACATTCAGAAAAAACGCATTGCTGATAGTTTATCAATGTATTACATTTATTATAAAAAAAATCACATTTATAATTGTAAGGAATCAATGAAGTACCTTAAACAACAGAACACATGTTGGATATTGATAACAAAATTAAACAGACTAAGATTAAAAAGCGCAAAGCAATTCTCGGTATTACGAAAGTTTCATTGACAATTTATCAGTGGCAAAATTATGTGACAACTCATAATTTTACTACAAGTCAATAAAATAGCCACAAGGAAAAAACATTATTATGCGTAAATTTTATGGGGTGACAAACTGTTTATACCCCAATTACAACGATCAGAGTTGCCGAACGTGTATTCGTTTGAGGGCATAAACTATCGAAATATTTACTCTGAAGTTTTAGCTGCGCATGCGCAGGAACATTTTATGAATGTCAACAAAAATACAACGTAATGTTTACTGCTGATATTTCTTTTAAGCTCTTTTATTTTCAGATTTTTATTCTTTGAAATAAATAAATTGTTGCTCTATAATTATTTAACGGACATTCGGATTGGCAACATAGGATTTTCAATTGTCCCTGTTGTAAACGTTGGTCATGTCCGACACTTTCGAGAATGTCTGCTCATGGAATCGGAGATGCCTTTGTTACTTATTGAACGAAGTCGTTATATCAAAAACACAAAACATTCAAATATCTCTTTGTGAATGTTCGCAGTTTGGGTTGAAAAACACGTAAAATTACTGACATTTTCGACAACGTTACCAATTGCAATATGCGTTTATACGTGATTACCTCCCCTGAAAATAGAGCGCTAACAACTTAAAATTTCACGGAAAATTCGGCTTTAAAAACTTTAGGGTCGGCGGGGTTCTGCTAGGTAGGGTCGGGTTGCCCGAAACAGAGAATCTTTTTCTTTGACCTAAACGCAAAATGGCGAAGGACAGACAGACCGACAGACAGACGGACGGACAGTGTGACTGCTATATGCCACCCTACCGGGTGCATAAAAAAGTTCAGTTTTGATATAGGACAATAACAATCCAACATGCACAACTTCATAACATAAGGGAAAAAACTCAATTTTTCTATGATTCAAGGGCCATAACTCAGGAGTGTCCTAGTCAATTTGGCTGATTTTTTAACTTGACCTAGATCTTATGACCTTACACATTTTCATGAAGTGTGGCAGAGATCCAATGAAATTTGCTAGAGTTATTGAGCGGAAACGAGAAAACACGCAATTTTTCGATGATTCAAGGGCAGTAACTCAGGAGTGTCTGGGTCGATTTGGCCGATTATCGAACATGACCTAGATGTTATGGCCTTACACATTTTCATGAAGTGCAGCAAAGATCCTATGACATTTGCTAGAGTTATTGAGCGGAAACCAGATAAAACCCAATTTTACGATGATTCAAGGGCTGTAACTCAGCAGTGTCTGGGTCAATTCAGCCTATTATCGAACTTGATCTAGATGGTATTGCCTTACACATTTTCATGAAGTTTGGTGCAGATCTGATGACAATTGCTCGAGTTATTGAGCGGAAACAAGAAACAAACCAATTTTACGATGATTCAAGGGCCGAAACTCACTGAGTGTCTGGGTCAATTTGGCCGATTATCGAACTTGACCTAGATTATATTGCCTTACACATTTTCATGAAGTTTGGTGAAGATCTGATGACAAATGCTTGACTTATTGAGCGGAAACTAATCCGGACGGACTAACGGACTGACTAACTAACTAACTAACGGACAGTGCGATTTTAATATGCCCCCAGAACCTATGTTCTAGGGGCATAAAAAATACCTTACAAACATATTTATCAAAGTTTAATAATAAAGATTTGTAACAATATTCAAACTAGAGCTTTGTCACAGACGTGACGAATACCCCCACATGCCGCATTGACACATAATATTTTGCATGTCGTCTTCACAAAAAACAGCGGACTCCATGCTCAATTTTTAATACGCACTAAGTGAACCCTTTACCTAGTTTTTGACCCAGAAAGGCCCATGTTCTAACTTGGCCTTCAGATCATCTCCATAAAATTTCTGACCAAGTTTGGTGAAGATCAGATGTGAACTACTTGAATTAGAGAGCGGACACCATGCTGAATGTTAAACAAGAGCACCGCCTTGCGGGTGCAGACCGCTCATCTATTTTCATTTTAAAGGTGAAGGGACTCTCATTTTCAATCACAAAGGAGGGAGGGGTGGAGTGAAGAGCGGTTCATTGTGTGGGGGTGTGGACATTTATTACATTAAAAATTACATTATGACATTCCAAAAATGCGAAAAAAAGGGAAAAAAAATAAATCGGGGGGGAGGGGGGGGGGGGGGGGGGGGGGGGATTCTTGGGTGCGATGGTTGGACGTTATTTCAAACATAAAATAATAAAAATAAATATTTGTGTTTTTTAACAGTTTCAAAAAAAAAATTGGGTGGGGGGATGAGGTAAGGGGGGGGGCTGTATAGTGTGAGGGTGTCGTGGTAATTTGTGAGATGATCTTAAAAAAAAAAAAAAAAAAAAAAAATTTAGGGGGGGGGGGGATTCGGGTGGGGGGAGGGGGGGGTGGGGGGGATTCTTGGGTGCGATGGTTGGACGGTATTTCAAACATAAAATAATCAAAATAAATAGTTTTGTTTTTAACCGATAAAAAAAAATTGGGGAGGGGGTGGGGTGGGGGGGGGGGTATAGTGTGAGGGTGTGGTGGTCATTTGTGAGATGATCTTAAAAAAAAACACGGGCGAAGGTTTGGGTGGAGTCTATTGTGGTATGTCAGGTAAGAGTAGTTTTGTCAAAGTATCAATCAAATCTAATCATAAATAAAGAAGATATGGCAATTTTAGCAAAATTTAATAATTTCACCTTGAGAGTCAAGGTCATTCAAAGGTCAAGGTAAAATTCAACTTGCCAGGTACAGTAACCTCATGATAGCATGAAAGTATTTGAATTTGAAAGCAATAGCCTTGATACTTAAGAAGTAAAGTGGATCGAAACACAAAATTTAACCATATATTCAAAGTTACTAACTCAAAAAAGGGCCATAATTCCGTAAAAATGACTTCCAGAGTTATGCAACTTGTCCTTTTACTATACCCTTATGATAGTTTGCGAGTGTTCCAAGTATGAAAGCAATATCTATGATACTTTAGGGGTAAAGTGGACCAAAACACAAAACTTAACTAAACTTTCAATTTTCTAAGTATAAAGGGCCCATAATTCCATCCAAATGCCAGTCAGACTTACATAACTTTGCCTGCACAGTCCCCTTACGATAGTTAATAAGTGTTGCAAGTATGAAAGCAATAGCTTTGATACTGTAGGAATAAAGTGGACCTAAACACAAAACATAACCAAATTTTCAATTTTCTAAGTATAAAAAGGGCACATAATTCTGTCAAAATGCCAGTCAGAGTTACATTACTTTGCCTGCACAGTCCCCTTATGATAGTTAGTAAGTGTTGCAAGTATGAAAGCAATAGCTTTGATACTTAAGGAATAAAATGGACCTAAACACAAAACTTAACCAAAATTTTCAATTTTCTAAGTATAAAAAGGGCACATAATTCTGTCAAAATGCAAGCAAGAGTTATCTAACTTTGCCTGCCCAGTCCCCTCATGATAGTAAGTAAGTGTACCAAGTTTGAATGCAATAGCATTGATACTTTCTGAAAAAAGTGGACCTAAACGCAAAACTTAACCAAAATTTTCAATTTTCTAAGTATAAAAAGGGCACATAATTCAGTCAAAATGCACGCCAGAGTTATCTAACTTTGCCTGCCCAGTCCCCTCATGATAGTAAGTAAGTGTACCAAGTTTGAATGCAATAGCATTGATACTTTCTGAGAAAAGTGGACCTAAACGCAAAACTTAACCGGACGCCGACGCCGACGTGATGACAATAGCTCATTTTTTTTTTTCAAAAAATAGATGAGCTAAAAACGCACTAAGTGACCCTGTGACCTAGTTTTAGGCCCAGAAGGCCCATGTTCAAACTTGTCCTATAGATCATTTAGATAAAACTTGTGACCAAGTTTGGTGAGGATTGGATGAAAACTACTTGAATTAGAGAGCGGAAAACATGGCGAGGTTTAAAACGCACTAAGAAACCCCGTGACCTAGTTTTTGACCCAGCATGACCCATATTCAAACTTGACCTAGACATCATCTAGATACAACTTCTGACCAAGTTTGGTGAAGATTGGATGAAAACTACTTGAATTAGAGAGCGGACAACATTGTTATGTTTAAAAACGCACTTAGTGACCCCGTGACCTTGTTTTTGACCCGGCATGACCCATATTCAAACTTGCCCTAGACATTATCAAGATACGACTTCTGACCAATTTTGGTGAAGATTGGATAAAAACTACTTGAATTAGAGAGCGGACAACATGGCGAGGTTTAAAACACACTAAGTGACCCGTGACCTAGTTTTTGACCCGGCATGGCCCATGTTCGACCCTGACCTACACATCATCTAGTTACAACTTCTGACCAAGTGTGGTGAAGATCGGATTTAAACTACTTGAAATAGAGAGCGGACACCATGCTCAATGTGTAAAACGTACTAAGTGACCCTGTGACCTAGTTTTTGATCTGGCATGGCCCATATTCAAACTTGGCCTTCAGATCATCTACATGTAGATAAAACTTCTGACCAAGTTTGGTGAAGATCGAATGAAAACTACTTGAATAAGTGAGAGGACACCATGCTGAATGTTAAAAAATGCACTAAGTGACCCTGTGACCTAGTTTTTGACCCAGCAAGGCCCATGTTCGAATTTGGCCTTAAGATCATCTAGATACAACTTCTGACCAAGTTTGGTGAAGATCAGATGAAAACTACTTGAATTAGAGAGCCGACAACATGCTGAATGTTTAAAACGCACTAAGTGACCCCTTGACCTAGTTTTTGACCCGGCAAGGCCCATGTTCGAACTTGGCCTAGACATCATGTAGATACATTTTCTGACCAAGTCTGGTGCAGATCGGATAAAAACTACTTGAATACGAGAGCGGACACTTAATACAGACCGACAGACAAGTTCACTCCTATATACCCCTCTAAACTTCGTTTGTGGGGGTATAACAAGCTAATTTGTTGAATTGATAACCCCTGCCAATTTCAAAATTTGTGACAGACGGACGGACGATGCAAATTCTTAATCACCCTTCCACTTTTGTGGGGGATAATAACAACCAAATTTTTCCCTAGGGTTTTTAAGTTCTGTATTGAAACATTTATACCTTATGAACAGTCAACAGCAACAATGGACTTTTCTACAGCGTGATTAAGATCAATTTTTACCAATGAACCAATTTAAATTTTACAGTAATTTTATAAAGCCATCATGTCAATATTGACCAAGCTCAAATGCATAAAGTGCCGTGGAATGGACAACAATTTTAGAAGTTTTTGCATACAAGGGCTGCTTTAACCGGTCATTTGAAGTGGACATATGAGGCCATATTGTCTAGCCAGAATGATGTAAATTATGGTAAGGGATAAAAGCACAATACATTTGGTCTGTGCTCTGTGAGAAGGGGGCTTACTGCATATGCCTGCGGCTGATCTGGGACGACACATGTTACGCACATACATTAAACCCCCTTTTACAGAGCACGGCCCATTTTAAACCTACCAGTAAAGCAGTAGGGGTACACAAAGAACACTACACTTGACTCCCATTTTCTAGACTGAACAGCATGGTGATGTCCACTCTTGGTTCACATCATTCAGACTGGATATCAAGGGCATTCTTAATCATTATTCCCTGACCAGAATGTAAATGAGTCCTGTTCTTAGAAAAATGGGCATAATGCATGTGCGTAAAGTGTCATCCCAGATTAGCCTGTGCAGTCCGCACAGGCTAATCAGGGACGACACTTTCCGCTTTTATGGTATTTTTAGTTTCAAGGAAGTCCCTACTTACCGAAAATCACGTATAAGCGAAAAGTGTTGTCCCTGATTAGCCTGAGCGGCCTGCACAGGCTAATCTGGGATGACACTTTACGCACATGCATTATGCCCAGTTTTGTCAGAACAAGTCATAAATAGTCAGCCCGATCAGCATGCTAACTCTGCCTCATATCCCTTTTTTCAGACCAAACCATGTGGTCATTCCCACTATTTGTTCTCTTTATTCCCACTCGACAATTTGTTCACGTGGACTTTCCCATACCTGCCTGTCCAATTCAAACTGGACATTAATTAAGTGCAGCACTTAAGCTAGCCACACCACCACAAAAGTATCTGATAACTCTCTTGATTACAGTCTCTCATATTGTTAACCCAATAAAAACTCAACAATAATTCCCTAAAGCAAGTGGACCATATTTACCAACATGTGTAGTCAAGATAATAATTTTCACTAGGATATAAATCATACAAAATCATTAGCAAGGTACCCTGAGGGTATTTTTACACTAAACCAGTATCATTCCTGTCAAATTTATATCCTAATGAAAGTATATTTTTAATTGTCTAAAAATGTAGGGTCATCTAAGGTTGTTACACTAGGTTACACACCAGACTGTCAAGTAAACTAGTTCATCTCAGCTTTAAAGACATTTTATGACATGCATGGATTGAAATTAAGCGTAATATATGTGAACCATTACAAGAATTACGATTATCTGTTAAATCTAATTAAGGGTCAAATATTGGTAGAATGTAAAATAATAATGTTGTCAAAGAGTGCTTTAAATAATCGCTGAATGAGCAATCAAAATTCCTGGTAGATTCAGTTTAAAACTGCCAATTAATTTAACACTTTTAATGACTTTTAATTCGGACAACATTGAAAATACATTTACACCATAGCAAATTGTATTTTTCATATAAGGCGACATATTCTTATACATCTTCATGTAACATTTTTACACTGATTAATACATCAAAATAAAGTTTAACATATTTGTGACAGGTTTAGTTTTAAGGACTGAGAGAAATCATTCCCATCATTTCAATATCCACCAATAAAATTTGGCATGCCTGAGCAATCAAAATATTTGATGGTACACAAGTAGCTTTCTTCAGTTTATTAACAATTTTATGCCCATAAATTTGTCAACTATAGTCCCTAACTGTGATCTTTATATGGATATTGCCCAGTAAACACATATAAATAATTGCATGAAATCTTTCAATACTATTACTAAAAATGTTGGAAAAAAAGTGCTAAATGGGATTCATTTATTTTAAAATACTTCTCTCTATAAAAGTAGTCACAAATATAACACACATGTTTCACAGGTTGCTAAAATTATATATTTTTTTAATTTATTTAGTTAGTGCACAACAGAGAATTATAGAACTATACGAATATGATTATTATTGTGTATAATTGCACTACAGTCACCACATTTCACAACTTAAATTAGGGATAAGCAGTCTTCGAAATTAGCACACGCCCAATCGCCCGTGGCCAGTAAAATTACTGCTGGGCACATCCAAAAATTCACGTTTGTGGCCCGCCGGGCGTGTAAATTATTGAAGCCAATTGACAGTTTATAAAAAAAATCGTAAGCGGTTCTTGATATTTGCAGATCTATTTTTCAATTTTGCGAACAAACACCTTGCCGTAAGTTGTAAAACAATGAAATTCGATTGGTTTAACAACACACAACTGCTTGCACACGTCATCGTTATTGTTTTTGACCGATGCAGTTCGGTCACATTCGGTTCTTATCGACGGTTTCTCTAGACATTAATCGAGAAGATGCTTTTTGAATCGATCATTTCAATCAAGTAATATGCTTCCGTTTTTGTCAATGTAAACAAATGTCATTGTCGACATAGAGGCTATGCAGTATCTTAGGTATGTTGATGGGGCTAAGCCCGATAAAGCACTTCCAAAATAGAAAATTGACAATGATTTAGAGAAAAAGGAAGCCAAGAAATGGTACGAGGACACCAGAGAACGCTCTTTTCAAGAGCACTGGTGTAACGATCGACCGTCTTTATTCTAGTGACTGATTAGATGTAGTTGTATTCACTACTATTGAAACAAATGTTCTGCTTTACTATGTGTAGCATGTAAGTGTTAAAATGTTGTGATTTGTTATAATTTTGGTTAAAAAAGTTTGGGCATGTAAAAAATATGTTGGGCATGTAAAAATTCTTAAGTAACTGGCCCGACTGGCATGTAACTTTTCAAAGCTAATTTCGAAGACTGGATTAGCCAGATCTTAAAAATGATGAGGACCCTGAAAAAGGGGCACAAAAGGGGTAGCCCGACCTCTTAAAAAAAAATATAAAAAAATTCAGATGGTAAACTTTGCACTTAATAGGGTAAATCCGTGAAAAGTCGGACAAAACTCTATATCCCAAAGTTATTGTATCATTATATAGAATATACGACGAGTCGTGTTGGGGATTACCTCCCCATATAAAGTGAAATGAGCGTAGTTTCGAATTTTGGTTACATCGATGATGTTATGTGAAAACACCGCAATATACATAATGAAAATGTTGCTTGATGCGAATCGCCATGCCTCGGACAGAGTAGTAGAAACTCGGACACACTGTAGCCGAATCTCGGACAGTTATTTTTGTGTAGTAAAATCTCGGACTGTAGATCCGTAATTGAACCAAACTTCATACATTTATTTTATTTTTTACAATAATATTGCAACATGCTTAACAAACTTAAAAGCAGTGTCCATTCTAGACCGCAATTCGCTCATTTTTTTCAAAGATCGTGCACACTTTCATGATGTGTGCGCGAATTTCGCATACTTCATAGTTTTGTTAAGCGTTAAATCTGATAACAAATTACGCATCCCAAATTGTTGACAGAAACACCGATACATGTTAGACAAATTTAAATTAGTCCAGCAGTTAACATGAAAAGCCGCATTAAATAGTAAAGCACTCGTAAAATACTGCTACATTCAAATTAATTCATTTTCCCCGCTAAAGCGCACAAGCACGCCCTGCGTGCGTACGTCCGGGCGTGCGGGCGGGACGGTGTGTATTTCGAAGTTTATTAGGTCCTTCCGCACAACTACCTAATCAGATTTTAGACTCACAAAAGTTTGGACAAAATTTGAATTATATATGCAATTTTTAACTATTTACTGAAATATATTTAATTTTGAGGTGGTCTTGTGCTGTAGGGAAAACAGGTGACCACCAACCTAACTCATATGCACCGGGATTGGGTATCGAAACCGGATCGCCTGAGTGATAAGCGAGTGTGCTAACCAATGCGATAGCAGGGCAGTCGGTGTTGATTTCATTATAAAGTTTACGAAACGTACAGGCTTATTGCTGTATTTAGATTTATAGTCAATTACTAGCCCTGATTAATAACTTAATGCAAAGGGGCTTCGTTTTTTTGTGTGTTTGTTATTTCCTTGTTATTAGATACTACTTCTACTACTACTACTACTAACAATAATAATAAATTCATTAAAGTTTCTTTATGTTCTGAATATGAACATAAAACTTGTGCATAAGTGAATATAAATCTAACATTATAGAGATATGTTGAGACTCGCTTATTTCTTTTTTTTCGCATGTCTGTGTTTTAACTGCCATACAAAATATGTAGTTAAATGTCGGACACTTTTAATTTCGTCAAATGGACAATATTTTTTCCCGATATTCTCCATAAAACTATTAATATTATCTCCTTAAACAATACAACAATCAATATCTTAATGAATATACAATCATATAGCCGTTGCGCAATGAATATCACTGAACAAACCTTAGTATTCAAATTGCCCGCCTCGTAGAAACAATGTGTTCATCGTCATAAGCCTGTGTGTGCCTTGTCATTGGTTTTGTGTTATGTAAATGGTGTTGATGTAACATACTGAACAAATGTATTTTTCATAGTAAATGGCAATGTGTCACTATATATAATTGCGTGTTACTGGGGATTTCAAGTCTGTAATTGGATGGTTTATTATGTGTTTTACTGTCAACTGTCTGACTTTTAAAGACATTCGACTTTTACCCTAATTATATTCAATTATCCATTCAGCATATATTCTACAATGTACATTTTTTAAATTTTATATTATTTGATGTAATATAAAGTATTTAAATCCACATTAATCTATAAAAACAAAAACAAGATTTTTGATAGTGTGTGTGTTTACGAGAGGATAGCATTGACACATAAAAAGGGTTAAAAAGGGCAAGTACATTAACAAAGAGTTGGGTATTAAAAAACAACAGTTTGGCCAAATATCTTAAAAGTGTAGAGAATACCAATGGAAGGGCCTCTTCCTTGACTTTCCAATGTAGCTAATACTTCTTTAATTTTTGAGCATGAATGGTAAATCAGTGTAACCTGTATCATCTTAAATAAATGAAACAATTTGATGCATGACTATTAATTCAAGACCATGTGTCAACTAAAAAAGCATGTGCTTAAGCCTGCATTATGTAGAGAAGCGTGTCCTCCTTCAAAGGAATGTCTGAACCTGCATTAATGCAGGCCAGTTATTGAAGAAGGATAGAGACCTTTGTAAAGTAAGGACCAAGCAGGTCAGTTGAATCCCATGTCCATGACAAGGTTTGAGTCATCAATAGTTGATCAGGTGTACATGTGTATTAAGACTCACCCACTTGCCATTGTTTTCAACCTGGGTCGACTGGCCAGTCCTAATTGCAATGCTGGTGGCCAATTGCACCAGCTATTTAATTAAGAGTACTCCTGTACTAATCAGCAAACACTGGTTAGCATGTGCACCAGCTGTTTGGAGTATAAGTTTTGTCACAGTTTGGAGTCAATGTTTAAATAAGCATATTGGAGGGGTAGATAACTATAATTGTACCATATATGACCGCTTGGCCAATTATGTAAAATGCTTCCAAATAGGGAGAAATTCAAGAGTTAATTTTTATGGACGGGACTTGCAAAAATGTTCACATTCTTGCTGCCCAACATGTTTCTCTCACTTCAGACTTAAGAGAAAGTGGAATGCTTTTAAAATCAAAAATTGCCAATTATTGCAATCTGTACCCAAAATACTATATTTGCTTATTTAAATAATTTTAACACAAGCCACTTCATCCCTACTTAAAAGTTCTATTTCCTCAGGCAGTGATTTTTGTGGCCCAAAATGACAGCCTCTTATAGGCTGTTTCCCAATGTCAAAAAGTAAAAAAAAGCTGTTACCCAATGGACAAAAAATTACATTTTTTCCCACAAATCTTACCAAAATTTCCCCCCAAAATATGCCAAACTTTTCAAATAAACTCAATAATTGTTCAATTGAGTTTATAAGACAGCAATTAAAATCCCTATCACCGTGTTCATTCTAGACCGCGCGATTGCGCGATTCGCGCTATTTTTTCAAAGATCGCGCACATCTGCAGCATGTGTGCGAGAAAATTCGCGCACTCGATATCCGTTACGGGTTTTTTAAACTGTTAAATTCTGCTTCGCGTATTTATTGAGAAAAACACCGGAAATCAAAGGGAATTAACTCTTCGATTCACGGGTTAATAAACTTTAAAGAATTTTCGTTTAAAATGATACTTGGGTTAATTAAAAAATAAGAAATTTCGTTTAAAAAATAAAGGGATGCGACTCGTGAATGATTAAGGAAGAAAATTGTCCTTTGATACTGGAATGTAAAAACTTAATTCTATACATTAATTAAGACACTTACATGACTTAGGTTTTAATATCATATCATCATTCATATCATATCATGATAGACAATCAGTATTTTTTTTTATTGTTTTAAATGATACAGAAATATCATGTGAACAATTATTTTCATAATCCTTTGTTTTTATTTAAGTCAGCAATATACTATGGAAAGTGCAGTTATATTTAACAGCAGTTACAATGGTATTTCACTGACTTGACTGTTTTAAGTAATGTAGAAGTTAAAACAAATAAACATTAAAACGAAAATGAAAACATATAAATGGTACTTGATCAATTCCCCCCCCATTTGTGAAAAATCCCCCCTATTTTTCAAAGTGAGGGGGGAAATTCCCCCCTACTTTTCGATTTCTAGAATGAACACTGCTATCACTTAGTGACTTATTAATACTTCTTTAAGAAAGCAGTTCAACATGCACTTATAAACAATTGGTACACTGTAATTTATAAGTATATCAAAGATGTTTAATTTTTCCCAATTTCATGGTCTATTCAAATTTTTCCTTATATAAAGGCACAGGCAGTTTAATATAAAGCGAAAAAAAATCACTGTCAGTTGTACATGATGGTGGTGTGTGTCAATACAATGTGCGATCAGATAAATGTGGATTGGGTGACCGAAAGATGAAGACTTGGACATCAAGCCGTTTAAAAGGTATTTTTTATAAATGATCACATGCCTTCACAATATGGCCAGTGTTGTAAGATTTCATTTAAGTAAGTTTACATTCCCATCCTTGGAGTAATGGAGTATTGAGTTGCCATACCTCGGCATTTTGTTTACGCTTAGCAATCATGTATAAAAGCAATACTGTGTGGGGACCTATCTGTCGTGCCTTCATAAGGCCAAAAAAAAAATAGTCTTGGTTCAGGGAACATGGCCAGAAAAATGTAGGAGGGTAGGTAGGTTTTTTCTTTTTTTTTTTTTTTTTTTTTTTTTTACCAGTCGACTGATTTCAGGGTGAAAAAGGGTCAGTTAATGCACCCATGATTGTTTAAACACTGACCAAATGATTAATATTGCACATGTGGTATTTAGTCGTTGTATATTATTCAATATTCCTAGCTCTTTATGCACTTCTTCAGGGCTAGCGCTGGCCCAAAATTTCTTTTAGCCAACCATTTTTTCTTTGTCTGTCTGTGATAGTGTGACCTTCATATTCAAAAGTGAACAAGCCATCTTTATCAGTCTCTGGTGTTTGGGGTGTGACCTTCAGAATTTTTTTCATCATGAGACCTGACCTAGTCTCCGACAGGTGCTCAAGAGTCTGAATAGTGGCTGTCAAAAGGAGGGTAACCTCAGAATAGCACAAGTCTTTCTTCTGGTACATTTTTTGATAAAATGGCAATGGGTTTGAGCGCATCGCACAGGAAGTGAGCAGTGTACATAAATTTGAATGTTGCTATTGGTTTGTACAGGCTAAGGGCGTCACAGTACATTGATTTTGATTCATTATCAAAGCGAAGCCAATTGTTGTCAAGTTTCCATGACTCTTTGCATGTTCTAGTGTTTTGTGTTTTAATTATTTTTTTTTGTTATGACTCTTTTTCGTCCAACAACGCTTTAAGGTTAAAGACGCCATGTTAGAGACAAAGTGGTTACTTCCATTTTTATAGTAGTGTAGATGAATGACTCTTCCTATGTGTTAAAAATTTGAAATGTTAATTAAAATTAAACCGCGCGTGTTTTTCACATTTTTATTTGATTAAAATACGCTGCTGTCAGTTAGCATAGTGTGCGAGTAAAACAAACAAATTAATTAATTATCATCTTTTCATTTCAATCGGAAATTGGCAGAAAATTGTAACATCATCGACATAGAACTAATTATTTAATTATCACTTTTAAATTCAGATCAATAGACAGCTTGGAAATAATTAAAATATTGTCACGCTTCTTTTCATTTTTAATCTTTAATAATACGACATTTGCGACCGGCCGCTATTTTGTTTGCAGACGACAATATTAACTGTGTATTCAAAGTGCACAGTGTCTGCGCATGAATGACCGAATATTACTCCATAGCTCCACCCATTTTTACATTTCATTTAACAACGTCATTTCATGTGTAAGCGAGCTCAATGTTGATTGGCCAGCTAGCATGCGCACTTCAATAACAATAAGGTCAAGCGATGTCTCGTATACACATGCAGACCGGTTATTGTTCACTGTTCAAATTGCGAACACTTTCATTGAAACAAAGAGAAAAATATAGAAAACCAATCCAGGTTTAATTGGTGGCTGTTTTCAATGAAATTTTACGAGATTTGAGCATTTTCGCCATCAGATTTTTTTCCATGGACCAAAAAAATCGTTAGGGTCGGGGGCAAAAAATAGGGTCGGTCGGGTTCCCTGAACCAAGACTATTTTTTTTTTTGGCCTAACCCAGGTTATAAGTAGTTCAGGTTTGAAGTTTTTAACTTACATAAAATTATTAGGACATATTTCATACACACATGGAACAGAAAAGTTCAATCAAAACAATGTTTTTTCAACTGCAGATTTCTTTAGAAATTTTCAATGGGATCAAAAAAATGTAATACATACAAAAACTAGAGCTTTGTCACCAGGGGTTTTTCTACCTATTTTGGGAAAAGGAGTCTGACCAAATAGGGAATTTTTTTATTGACAAAATTGGCCATTTTGGGAATTTTTGCTTTGATGAAACGGCTCATTTGGGAAAAAATTGTGAATTTATCATGCTTAAATAATTCAGTGGTTTAACAAATAAATTTGTTTTATTTGTTATTCTTTTTTCTTTATATAAACCAGGGGTTTTTTTTACTAAGAAAGTGATGCCGATATTCGGCGTCTTCCCCTACCAGAATTTTTCCCCTCAAAATACAATTTCCCCACCAAAAATATCATTTTTCACCAAAATATATTTTCTCTCAAAGAAATGTTTATTTATCCTTTGGGCATTCGACAATTATCCAATTTACACCATGTACAACGATCTTTCTCTCTCTCCAGACGAACACAAAAAATCTGGGAATCCCAGTTATTCTAAATATAGCTCTTAAATAACGTCATGTAAACTGGGCAACTAATCGTAATAATCATGTGACTATTTTACTGGATACCGGTCTTGCGCAAGAAGGGTGTCTCGTCAATAAATTACCGGAAACCAGTCGAATTTTCATCCGGGCTATGTGCAAGCCAAGATATAAACGTGAAAACAGAAAAAAATGTCTCACAATTGGCGTTCTTACACAAACAAAATAAAACATTCGGACTCGGAAGATACTGAACGCATCGTGGCATTTTTTAAGAAAGAATCATCGAAAACCGTTATAACCCAGCAGGATTCTGAGGTAATCAACATCGAACATTGTGAAAGTGAAAGTAGACAATCGGCAGCTGCCGCTCCTTTCCCTTCCAATACGGTAGCAGATCAAGATCGTCAACCCATTCATCATGAAATTGAAATCACAAAATTGACATCGTCCCCCGGCCCCAGTACAGAAATGTAGTTGAAAACATTTCCCATAATTAGATCTACACCTGCAACTTAATTAAGGACTTTGACTTGAATACGTGTTAAATGTGTTTAAGAACAAAAAGGACGGAGACAAGCCTCTGTTGATGAGTTATAGACATTGAAATGAACAGTTTTTATTTTTTCCCCTAATATGTCTCTTTCGCACTCTTTTTTCCCCTTTCACCCAGCGTCCAGCGTCTTCCCCTTTCTCTAAAAAAAACCCCTGTATAAACAGATGCATTATTGGGCATGTTCAACGTTTATTCAAGTTCTGCAGTTTTGTTTTTCAATTACAGTTACACTCTGAGATAAGAACTGTGAAGTAAAAACCTTATAGCACATATTTTTGACCAAAACAAACACTGGTTAGTCACAAAGTTTATAAGACACTTCATTCTTAAAAAAACAACAAAAAAACAAAAAACAATAATCTTTCTTTTTTTTGGAATATGGGATTTTTTTTTATAATTTCTGTTTGGGATCGGGTCCCTTTGCTTTGGGAGTGCCTCCGTTTTCCGGAGGCGCAGACAGTCCTGAAAAAACCCTGGTCACAGACGTGAGGTATACCCCCACGTGCCGCATTGACACAGACTATTTTGCATGCTGTCTTCACAAAACAAGAGAAGCTAATTTATGGCGATTTTTAAGTATTATTATGCCATTATCATTTATGGCCATTTTTTACCTTTGAACTCAAAGTGTGACCTTGACCTTGGGGATATCAACATAATTCTTTCGTGCGACACACCGTCCAATGATGGTAAACGAATGATTTTAAAATCTCACAATGAACAACATAGTTTTGGCCCAGACAAGCTCATTTATGGCCTTTTTTTATCTTAAAACTCAAATTGTGACCTTGACCTTGATACCAATGATGGTGAACAAATGTGCCAAATGATTTTAAAATCTCACAATGCACGACATAGTTATGTCCCGGACAAGCTCATTTATTGTCATTTTCGAACTTTGAACTCAAAGTGTTATCATGACCTTGGAGATATCGAGGTAATTCTTTCGCGCGACACACCGTCCAATGATGGTGAACAAATGTGCCAAATGATTTTTAAATCTCACAATGAATAACATAGTTATGGCCGGACAAGCTTTTGGGACAGACCGACAGATAGACCAACAGACAAATGTTTTTAAAATCTCACAATGAAAGACATAATTATGGCCCAGACAAGCTCATTTATGGCCATTTTGACCTTTGAACTCAAAGTGTGATCTTGACCTTGGAGATATGGACGTAATTCTTTTGCACAACACATCATCCAATGATGGTGAACAAATGTGCCAAATGATTTTAAATTCTCACAATGAACCACATAGTTATTGCTCAAACAAGCTCATGTATGGCCATTTTTTTACCTTTGAACTCAAAGTGTGACCTTGACCTTGGAAATATCGACGGAATTATTTCGTGCAACACACCGTCCAATTCTGGTGAACACATGTGCCAAATGATTTTAAAAACTCACCATAAATGACAAAGTAATGGCCCGGACAAGCTATTTTATGACCATTTTTGACCTTTGAACTCAAAGTGTGACCTTGACCTTTGAGATATCGACATACTTCTTTCGCGTGACACATCATTGAATGATGGTGAACAAATGTGCCAAATGATTTTAAAATCTCACAATGAATAACATAGTTATTGCCCGGACAAGCTTTCGGGACAGACCGACCAACAAAGTGACTCCTATATAGCCCCCATCACCATAGGTAATGGAGGTATAATAATTGGTTCAAACATTGAAGTTCTGGAAACAACAATACACATGCAATTATTCATATAAATGCAAATCCAAATGAGGTGAATATCATTTACAAAATCAACAACTGTGAGCCATGCTATCATATTTCTGCAGCCGGTTTCAGGACGGGGACAATAGTCAAGCTGGTAGAGGACAGTCGGATGGGGCTGACAAGAGGCCTTACAATGTCATTGATTTCCATTGCTTGATTGGTAATTATCTAGGAAATAAACAATGCTCAACAAGTAAATTGCCAGGTATATGTAGTAAGTCATGTAACTATTGATTAATGTTAGAAATGAGCAATGTCAAAGAAGTAAATTGAAACAAGAGCTGTCAGAGGACAGCGCGCTCGACTATTCGAGTGCTTGACAGTATCATTACATATAAAGAATGACTTCTTAATTTTCCCCTTTTCCTAAAAAATGACGTGGTTTTCCCCTTTGGACAGGCCCCGCCACCATTCCCCTATAGGTGAAAAAAACACTGCAATATGTCAATGAAAATAAATGGAGTAGTACGAAAACTTTAACATTTGCTGCATATTCTAAGTGGAAAAGGGGCCATAATTATGACAAAATGCTTGATAGTGTTGTCTGCTCTTGTTTATAGGTTGAGGTCATGTTGATAAACAAGTATGCAAAATATGAAAGCAGTATGTCAAGGGACAATGAAAATAATTGGTGTAGTACGTACGAAAACTTTTAACATTTGCACACCAACGGCACGGAAACGCCGACGCCGGGGTGACTAGAATAGCTCCACAATATAAAGAGCTCAAAATGTAAGTGATGCAATTATTGACAGCAGAGTTCATAAACAGATCACTAGTATTAGGAACCCTGTGATTGTTTTGCTTTGCATTACCAATTAAACTGGGCCCTTTTCAAATGTTCAATAAAAATTAATTGTTTCCCCAAATCTTTCCCCAATTTTCCAAAAATAGCCAAAAACAAAAAACAATACTATTCTTCAAAAATAGAAAGGTAGTCTTTCATATTATAAAATTGCAGTTTGATCTAGTATTTAATTTATCAACAATTGGAAAAGTTCCAACCAAATAGATCTTTATTCAGACATGCAGCATCTCATTTGAGTGGCTATCTTTGATTGCATACATTGATAAACATGATATTATTGATCTTATTTCCTGACATTTAGCAAATAGACCCTTGGCGGTTGTATGGGAGGACAATGTGCTATTACTTCTTCCCTATTTGTGTTTGCATTTACACTGCTAGCCTGCAAGGAAAACGCCCACTCCATGCAGGCCGATCATGATTGGATTACCAAACAATGCCTTTAGCAAAGCTATAATTTTCTTAAATAAATTATGAGATTTTATAATCACGCATCATTTAATGCTAATACCTAGGGGATCTGGAATTATATTTGTCATCTATACATAAACATTTCAAGATTTTCACACGCGCACACCTAATGTATTTAGGGATTACCCGGAAGAATGGAATGTCTGATGTAAAATCAGCACCCGATATCTCATAAAGAAGAAAGTATTTTCCACATGCCAATGTTTACATGTTATACATGTTGCAAAGCTGATGTTAGCATAAGCAGATAAGGTCATTGTTTGAACAATACATAGAATTTCATTATTATTAAAGGTCATTGTTTGAACAGTACATAGAATTTCATATTAAGGTAATTACTTGAAAAGGATTTCTCCACTATATCATAACAATGCAGTAAGTTCATTATAATTGACATATGCAAAAATATCTTCCATATACGATTTTAAAATGGCCCTACTTAAATTTTCTTTCATGAAAGATCCCACAGCACACTTTCTCTCAATACCAAAGAGCAGATGTGTTTTAATGTCCCCAAAAAACAACGGGATTAGCGCTTTATTTACTCGCCAGTGGAATAAGCCCCTAGGTTTTCTTATGTTTTCTTATCGCCTTGCACACACATCCCTGATCCTGAATTCTTCATCTATCATGGTTGGTGTAACATGCCTTTTTATTGGCCAAGGAGAAGAAGCAAATGGTAAAAACTGATACAGGAGGTTGTAGGTCTGAAAATTGTGTACGTTTAAAATTTGTGAAAAACAAATAATGCTGAAAGCAATTAGAGAGGTGATATGGATAACCATCATTAATGTAAACCAGTAAGTTAATTTAAAATGCCCATAACTTAAACAAAAATCAATGGACCAGAACGAAAATCATACTCCATCTATATGAAAGTCCAGAAATGAAATGCTGGACAGATGGACAGACAGTCCGACCACTATATGTCATTTTTACTCTGGCATAAAAATCAGCTCAATCTCTGAAAGGGGTGCATAAAAAACCTCTGGAAAACAGCTATTATAGAAAAAAATCAAAGGCCCATAACTTCGCCGTGAATCCATGTACCGGAATGCATTTCACACTACATCTGTAGGTCATGAAGGTAGACTCACATACAAAAAAAGGCTCAATATCTGAAAGCGCAGCATAAAAAAAACCCAGTATAACGATTATTAAAGAGAAAATGTTTAGTTCAATCTAATGTCCGAATTATAGACGATTGTGATGGTGTATATGTCTTGATGATGGTGAAAGCAACTTTGTAGGAGACGATAAAAGATTTTATAATAATTTCCTTTGAAACTTTAGAGGAGGTTTGAATTCAAAGAGAAAATACTATTATGGTTATATGTCAGTCATACTTCTAAGTTCATGATATATTTCTTTATAAAGCTTTTAATTTTCAAAGTGTGCTTTCCTTTTTCATCAAACATACACATTTCTGAAATCTCAAGCTTTTAACATTGGTGTTAGTTTCACACCAATGTTTCAAGCTTAAGATTTTAGAAAGTTCACATTGAAAAGTACAAAATTTAACCATTTTTAAATTTGGGAAGACCGGAGACCCCTCCTGAACCCTCCCAGTCGCGCCCCTAGTCAAAAATTCCTGCATTATGCGTACAGCATTCAACAATTTGTCGGCAATAGGGGCATAGTACAGTGAGTAGCATAACTTGTTCAATCATACATAATCAATATGAAAAAGAATTTTGTTCAAATAGCATTTTCAAGATCAACTTCATCGACCTCAACAAACAAGGGAGGTTACATGGAGTGGGGTTGTGTGTTTGCAGGGGGGGGGGGAGGTTAGGGGATAACAAAAATCTATTTTATTTGAACCAAGCTCCGACAAAAGGGGGTTTAATGCATGTGCATAAAGTGTCGTTGCAGATAAGCCTGTGCAACTTATCAGGGATAACACTTTCCGCTTCTGTGATGTTTTGCTTTAAAAGAAAGTCTTTTCATTGCATAAATCCAGTTAAGGTGGAAACTGTCTGGAAGCCGAGCAGGAGATCGATTAGTTGTGTAATCACGTTGCTTTAACAGTCTTTTAACGAATCCAGTTGCATTTTGTCGGCAACTGCATGGGAACATGTGTGTTTTTCGATGAAAAAGGTCACATCCAGTGTTCCACAATCTTTCAGCAATAGGCATGTTGTGCGTTTCATACCTTGTGTATATATAATACCTATATGAGGGTTATTTTTTCAAACTGTGTATTTTTGTCAATATTTGTTGTTGAAAAAATGAAAAGTCAAACCATACACAATAGGTGTACATTTAACAATCTGGAACCCCTGGGGTAAGCTCGGGGGGGGGGGCAAATTTATGATACTACTGCTGCCTGTAAATAATATTACCACTATTTAAACAAACTGTGGCCGTTCTATTTAAAAACACAAGTCAAAATATAGGGATTTTTTTACACAAAAACCAGTTTCGATTTAAGTACAGTTTATTATTCTGTATAAAACTGATATGATGTATTTTAATCATCATATTTCCTTTCCGGTATATTAATACTACACGTCTTAACAAGTGTTATATCTAAGCACTTTGTAGTTAGCAATAAATTTGCGCCAAATACAAAATATTATTTCAAAATGGCCTCCCTTTGAAATTTTACCGGCGTACCTGCATGCTAATTACAGGTGTCAAAAAGTTTTAAAAGTTCACAAAGTACGCATTAACAGCTCAAGATGAGCAAGAAAATCTGCATCTTACCTGCAACTATACAGGTTACTAGTCCCAAAACTGCCTTAAAGCTCTCCATTTCGGCGAAAATTACAGTATTCTACGATAGCAAACTGCGATACAGCCACAGCGAAACTGGTGCGGACACTAAATGGCATAGGGACATGTACCTACAATAGATCACGTGACAATCGGAGCGTCATCTGGCTAGCGATTTTACAATTTGGCGGGCTTTACATATTATGATATAATATCGACTGAGCATTAATTTGATTTTGATAACATAATAAATGTTCTATTTGCACACATTTGTTTATTAAAACATTTCAATTATATTTTTTATATTGTTTATAAACTTTATATATGTTACGTCGTCAAAGATGTGGAAATACCCTTACAATATCGACATGATAAGCATATAGATTTCAGTGAAAGTAGAATTGAACATGATTAGATCTCTTCTAAAGTTAATTAAAAACTTCCGATAAGATTTAGAGCTGAATCAAGAGGCCATGAATAGCCTACTTTCAGAAGAGGACTTGTGAGTATTTTGTGAGAAGTGTAATCTACTTTTTTTAAACACTCATCATTTGCAACAGTTGAATTGAATGATTTATAAACATCTGAATAGTCCAGAGAAATGACAGATATATTATAAGAAATATGGCAATTTTATAAAAAATATTCTGGTTATTTGTCAGCAACCACGTATAAATTATGGAATATTAAACGTTTTAGACCACAGCGACTGAATATAACCTACGTATAAACACATTAAATCAACACATATCCCCTTCATACATGTACATATCGAATCTAAAAGCCCCAGAAAAAAAAACAATAATACAATGAAAGGAGGAAAAAAAGTAACCCTCAACTGGACTCGAACCATTGACCCCTGGAGTAAAAGTTTAACGCTTAGACCACTCGGCAATCCGTGCTCATTCAATGAGTTATGTATTTTATGCTATATATATATATATAATAAAATAAATATATATATATAATAAAAGTAAAAACACGTGTCTGGGATTTTAAATATATATTGATTTAGCCAACGCGTTTCGCATAGCTCATCAGGGCATAATACAATATATTACAACGTCAAAATGTCATGGAGATAACGTCATATCAATTATGACGTCATAACGTCAATAAATATTAAATGAAATTTAATTTGGGTTTAAATACATGTATAAAATGTTGTTCTTTTGCTAACCTAGCTGAAATATTGTTCGAAAATAGCTTATAAAATGGAAATATTTTAAATTTTGGTTCATTATGTGAACATTCATCTAAATGTTTACTTAAAGGCATCTGTCTTGTTGAGGGGTCTCGCATTTGTTGTTCATGGACAGATCGCCTATTTCTAAGTTTATCGCCAGTTTGACCTATATAATATTGTTTGCATCCATTGCATAATAATACATAAATCACATTTTGTATATCACATGACATATTAGTTTTTATTTTGAACATTTTGCCATTAAAACCAAAAGAATTCCCTTCAATAATATAACCACACAGGGCGCATCTAGAGTCATTACATTTGGATACTCTTGGTTCTTGAGATGAACAGTAAGATTTGGTTAACAGACGTTTTAAATTAGGTGGCTGTCGCTTACATTTTATTATCTTCTGATTTGAAATTATTTTATTCATAACCGGGTCTGTTTGTAAAATGTCAATGTTGTTTTTTAATACGCCAAACAGTTCTTTATTTTTTGGATTTTGTGTTGAAATAAATGGAATTATATTACTCTTGTCTTTTTGTGTTGATTTTGAAAGTAATTCATGTTTAGGGATGGAAAGTGCTTTTTTAATACCTGTATTTATAATAGATTGTGGATATTTTCTTTGAATAAGTGAATGCTTAAGTTCATTTAAACGTTTTAGTTTAAGTTTATCATTCGAAACTATGGTGCAGATCCGTTTCGCTAAAGTGAAAGGAATATTTATCTTTGTGTGTTTATTATGACACGAGGTAAAATTAAGATATTGTTTAGAATCAGTTTCTTTCAGTATTAATTTCAGTATTGTTTTTTATAATCAATATATCAAAAAATGGTAACTCGAGTGTGCTTGTTTGCATTGTAAACTTGATATCCGAATGTAAGTTGTTTAAAATAGTATAAAAGATTGAAGTTCATGGGGAAATTTTGTCCAGAAAATAAAGCAATCGTCTAGAAATCTTTTCCAAAATGTTTTTATAAAAGAAAGAAATTCATCATTATATATTGATCCAATTCGTGCATATAGTTTTTGTTCTAAAAATCCCACTACCAATGTAGCGTATGTTGGCGCGAATTTAGTACCCATTGCAGTCATATATATATATATATATATATATATATATATATATATATATATATATATATATATATATATATATATATATATATATATATATATATATATATATATATATATATATATATCGACTTTTTTGTTTTCGCCTGCGGAGTGCCCCAAGTCAATTTTTTATTGTAATGATCATACATATTTTACTGAGCGTTCACAAAGGCTTTTTTTAAGAATCAAAGATGTGCAAACTTATAAGAATGTGTCCTGATGCATAGCACAATATGTATACCGATAGTTTGCGTAAATGGTAAATGCAGACATAATTCTATAATTTATGTATTGAGGGCTTGTAAAGCAAACTTTGCACATTGAGAATTTCAGGGGAAGTCCTCAGTACAAGAACCGCAACTCTTTAGTATCGATTGCTGAATAAAAATTTCGTAACGCAGAGAACTTTTAGATCCTCACTTTTGGTTTAAAAAAATCACTCTGAATTTTTACAGAATGCGAAAACGTTTTTCTCTAAACTGAAAAAAAAAATCGTTAACGCTGTATCTACATCGCTACGGTCGTTGTCATAGATACGTATTGATCTGTGATTTGTAGAGTTATTGTTTACACCTTTATGTTGACGGCGTACATTCGGATTGAGTACTGATTGGCTGATAGGATTACCAAAATTTGATTGACAGCTGGCTTTCGACTTTCTCCGGAATCCTCCGCAAGATTGAGCGATATATTGAATATTGATTTCTGCAATTATTCGTCATATGATACTGAATGTTGGCATCAGTTCAATAACAAGCACATTCAAAATACAACGTTGTCAATGATGTCAAAGATGTCACGCTCAATGGCGTAAACTGTTAATCGTTGATTTCGGCAAGTGGGATTGTTGTTTGTCTCACTACACAATAAATCACCGATTAAATTCGACATATTTACGCAGAGACTTCTCTGATTTACGTCAGGATTTTTTTTTATTGAAAAGTAGCCGGGGTTTCTTGTTCAAGTAATCAGAAAAAAAATCCTGGTCAACGGCTCTTAATGAAACCTTTGCATCAAATTTATATTATAATTAAATTTCAAAATACAAACAAATATGTCATGCAGTTCTTTCATTTAGATATAATAGATTGCAATTGGTATCGTATCACAAGCAACACGAATGAAAATACAGATGATGTAGAAAAAACTTTTCATTAATATGATGCCCGTCTTTTTCGTTTAATTTCCTATATTAAACCTTGCAAGGAAAATAATAAATAAAATGGAGGCGCAAGTCGTGGAAAATATTCCTGTGTCGCTCCATTATGTTAGATCTACTTAGGAATTTCGTCACATCTGCACAAAAAGGAATATTTAACGGAGAAATTGTCTTAATCAGTTACAATGATGTTAATGCAATTAATGTATATTACATATTAGCATAAACCAAATACTAATATTTTAAGATACTGTAAGGTATTTTAAATATTGTGTGGGGCAATAATAGGCGTTCTTGTCCTTCTCACCCGCTAAATATTCCTCTTCAAAGGAGACATATCTCGCATAAACGATCAATCTTGCAAGGGAGCCTACTCTTACTTATTTTTGTGTGAGCTTACATAGGTTAGTTCCCGTTTATTGAATTAATTATTGCTGGCAATCAGTTCTTTCATTATCTTAGTTTTCTAGTTGCTAAATTCAGTTTCTGAAGATGTACATTCTGGTCTGTTGGCTTAATGGGAATATCTAAGTACAAGTATATTGTGCTGTGGCGAGGTTTCAGCCATTTCTTTTAAATGGGGAGTGTTATTAGGTGAGGTTGATTAATGTAGATCTAATATCACAATTCTACAATGTATTTTACAGTGTAAAAAAATAATTCCCCCAAAACGCTACATATTTTTTATTGAACAAATATAAAAAAAACAACTTATATAAAATGTATGAAAAACAAACACCCAGATTAAAAGCGTTTCAATACATTTGTAACGAACTCAGAGTAGTCACCCATCCACGTATCCATAACGTAACGAATATCTTCTAGTCAAAAATTGCGGCGTTCGTCGACACTTTGAAAGTGAGTTTAAAATTTTTGTATTTTCCCTATTTTACATAGAATTATGCAAAATGACTGCTCTTACAGAATGGCAATATGCGTCCCTACATAGGTTAATGTTCAAATTAGGTTAATACAAACGTAAACCCGAAAAAGAATTCTTGTGTAAGACACATATCGAAACCAGAGAACCACTAAACGCACTAAAATATCGCGACAAAACACACCGTTTGGTTCTAGTATGTTTTGACATGATATGATCTTGATATTATAATGAATTAAACGTACCAAACGATTTTAGATCGAAACGTTTTGAAATACCACGACAACCGCACCCGTAGCGTTGATGATACACGCATAGCATTCATTTGAATTTTCAGAATGACGAGTTGAACGCCATTCTTACCTTATAAAGCAATTTTAACTCGACACAGACGGTTCTTCAGTTATAAAGCATGTATAACTCTTTAAATTATTGTTTAATGTTATGTCAGTAGTCGAGAAAGCAAAGTAGCGAACGCGTACTCGTTTTGGTTTAATGTCATTGTTTTTACCTAAAATACTTACCCCATGTATACAACCATTATTTAGATTGGTTCTTACCTTAACAAATACTGCATTGCTATGTTATAAAGAAACAAGTTTCAACGAATTGTATTGGTCAGTACGTTAAATAAAATAAAGTTGTGACGCATGAAGCGGTTGCATGCAAGTGCGAATGTATATCGACAGATATTGGCGAAGTAGCGCAATAGATTCGGCCTTGCAATTTTATTGCGTACTCTACTTCTACTTCGTACTTCCTACAGTCAATAGCTGGCTATTACAGGAAGGCCTATTATAGGCAGATATGGACACTGTCGAGTCCGTTTCCTGGGAAGAACCAGTACTTAGTGTCAATGGAGGAGAAAATGAGAACGCTCCCCGAGTAGGGAGCGAACCCACGAACCCACGAACTCCCGATCGTTAAGCGGACACCTCATCCACTACACCACGCGACTCTTTGTGTCAAAAGAACATATACGCACTACAGCTATAAGATATGTTAACTTTTTTTAAACTGCGGTCATCAACTTAAAACTGAAATTGTATTTGAAAGTGTAAAGACATTTTTTATAGGAATCACTTTTAATCACAATGTGCTGAATATATTTTTCCACGCCATAATATAAGGGTTTTTGTAGATTGAGATTGCATTGGAACTCCAAAGTTTGTGCTGCAATCTTTTTCGAGATGAGGAGAAACCATTTGTGGGTCTGACCTATCTCTTAACATGTTTTTTTCTTTATGACCTATGTATGTTACGAACGAGCTTTACCTTACTTGATATATTTTTTACCTTTGCCAACATTTGAGATTAAGTCCGTTTACATCAGAGTGTAGCCGTTCGTAAAGCTTTGTAACTTTATGATGCCAGATGTTACTAGTTCGATAATTAGTATACAGACACTTGAATATATGGAAGCCGATTTTACCATATAGTTTTGGCATGTTTGCGGTTCTGAAGAACAACGCTAAACATTCGAAAACGAGATCACCACAAACAAACGTGTCAAATAGACAAACAAGCTCCAGTCTGACAAGTCTGACCTTTGTTGCCCTTTATGTCATTCTGGCAGGAATAATTACCGTTATTGCGTGTTGTCGTTGAAACACATTCCCTCGAAATAACGACGGATATGACCACAAATGACAAAACCGGGAACCAGTGCGGCAATTATAACGCTTGGGACATTCTAACAAGCCAAAATGTCAGAATGATATCGCTGAAATTAGCCACCATACGAAAAGGATTATCTGACACAAGATGTTGTAGCATTGCGTTTAAGATCTGCCTAGTCGCAGTGTTTATTATACAGACATAATACTTGTACCAATGGTTTAGACATTACTAAATGATATAACGAGTTGGTCACTTAAAAGTTGCAATCATAAGTATACATATAGGAAAGAGATGTACACACAGTGACTAAGATGCTAATATTGTTGGAATCGTGAAATAAAACCGTTGGAATTTCATGAACAGGATATGTGAATTGGTAAAAAACGTCTGGTATATATAACGAATGAGCTGAAAGAGACGATATTAGTAAACGCTTTCAATGGCATGTCGGTTTTCAAAACGAATATTTTATATTCTGACAGCTATTTGCATGTTGACATGGGTATTTATTTCCTATCTTGCAATTCAGTCGGGACATTCCGATCCAGATCGGGATTCAGTCCTACGTTACGATGGCGAAGTGGATCAAGGACACGGGGTGACCTTGGAGGATTTTTATGACCCAAAGGTTGTAGAAATGGAAGTGCAACAAGGCGATTCTAAAGACATAAAAGAGGAGGACAATAGTGATGATGGCGAGGCTGAAGATTTTAATCACCGATATAAGGAATCAAACAAGAACAATAAGGTCGAACAATTGGGAAAATGGGCCAACCATAGAGGTAATGCAGAAGAAATGAACAAAAACATGCATACAGATATAGAAGCAGATGATAGAAACACTGACGAAGACGAAGCTGTGGACGAAGAAGAAGAACAAGATCATGATGACGACAACAATGAAGAAGAAGACAATGACGACGACAATGAGGTAAAACAGGATGACGATGAAGAAGATGACAAAGCTGCGAAATACATTCCAGAAGATTTGAGAGTAAAGCAGCAACTTTCTCCTGTTGAAGATGACGGGGAAGAAGAAGAACATAATGAAGAAGATCTCGATGGAAATGAAGTACACGATGATCACGAACATGCACACGACGAACCTGAACATATGCCTGAACGTAATGCCATGAGAGACGTTTATGGAGCAAACGGAAAAGCAAATATTCTCTTTAAAAATCTTGATGACGGCCACGATGGTTCTGATGCGGATTATGATATTGATGCCAATCAAAGGAATGAAAGCAATGCGAATATGACAAAAGCCTCCGATAAAAAGGATGAGGAATATAATCACACACGTTACAAAATAATAATGCCGCATGAAGATAACGACAAGAAAAATGAAACGAATTAATACCATTCTGAATTTCTTGAATCATAGTATAAAGAACTATTTTTGCTGTAGACGCATCAGAAAAATACGTGGAAAAGAGCAAATGACTGACACACACAAACCGAAACTTATTCGACAGCAAAATTAGTATACTGTAAGTCTAAATACTTAAAAGTAGTAAGAATCGCAAACGCATTGTTTTGTAGAAAAAGATTATCGATTAAAATTCTGATAAGACAGAGATGAACATTGTGTCATATCTTTAATTAATCACCAGTATGTGCTGTTTGACTAAAGTCACACATACGTCCATTTAATTCTTACAACTTTGCAAACGTGTGTTCATTTTTGGAACTGACATTCCCAGACTTATTTTAATAAGTGCGTAATATTCTCACAATATAACTATTTTCATGCGTTAAGATGTATAATTTTCCTGTTTTTGTTATAGCTTGCTCACGTGAGAGTCAGTGCACATTAGTATCAAACATGTATGTTATGTATAGATTCATACATTGCCTTGATACATGACGATGATGTACTTGTGCATTTCCGATCTTTATGCGATTATTCCGTTATTCGGAACACAGTGAGGAGCTAATAAAAATGACCGTAATCTATCGGATGATGTATTGTTATTTCAAATGAAGTTACATAAAATCGTTTGTCAATATGTGAATACTCGTGTGATACAAATGCGTAAGAATTTAAAGTTGTGCTTGAGGCAAGTTGAGATCTGAATGAGGTCTAGTGTTATATTTGTTTGCTATAAATATTGTATTATGTTAATGCAACACACTTTTGAAATTGGAATTCGTAAAATATGCCACAATTTGTATGTTGAAAGGAGTAAACATCGTTCAAAATTGCTTTCCAACGCTATTTTTTATCACCACAAAAACATTGGGCAGGACAGTTTTCCTTACATGGTAATAGTGAAAACTTGTAAACGCTCTATTGGCTTCATTTATTGTCCGATCTTCATGAAACTTGGCCCGACTATTGATGAAACAACCTTTAATGTTGCCTGTAGAGTGATAACAATGTTTTCTGTAAGATTTTACCTGGTGACCAGGTTTTTGGATATTCATTACCCATAATCAAACTCGGTCTATATATTGTCAAGATAAACATTCTGACCAAATATCTACAAGATTGAGTCAGTGTTGTGGCAAATAGTGTGGTTACACTGTTTTTCAAGTATTTGACCTTTTTTTCAGAGGCGCGTGACCCCGATTCGAACAACTCGTCCTAAATTACCCACAACATAACAACACTTGTCGAAGGAATCTATACGTTCACAGTTGGTTTAGGTCTCACTTATTAACAACGGGTATGCACTCAATTAGACGAAGGTAGTTGTTAATTTATATGATTTTTCGAGCGTTTCCTTTATTAAATCTATGGTTTGAATTATCTTTTTCTTGAAAAATGTATTGTTATTTTCACCTCCTTCTTTTCCCAAAACTGAAAAGAAATATGACACATACAATCATTCAGAGGCATGTCTGGAATGCCTTCATTTTCAAAAAGAAAGCATGAAATCTTCTGAGGGTACGATTTAAGTCCCCAATGTTAAGATATACACGTAATATGCATACTTCCAGTCGATCATATAATACAATAATAGAACTGAACCTTCCGATGAAAGTTCTGAACCCGAACAAATTACAATTATTTGCTTTAGGCGCAAAGCTGACAATATTTACAAATAGGGCGAACATGAAAAGGAATACAATTTAAATTTGAATATCAACGGAATATTGCATACAATAAGTAACAATGCACATCCAATAATGACTTTGCCTTCCAACAATAGCACGACTTATCCGTTTTATCTTTAATTTGAGTTTAGCTTAGAATTTTGACATAATCAACATTACTTTTCATAAAATCAACAGACTTACATATAGTGCTTGAATATGTTATGTTGTCATGGAAACAGTTTTAAAACGTCGTTACGGTTGACACCAGCAGCTGTATCTCTAGCGACTGGATCAATGATTAGTAAATAAAAACTGTTGATTATCGGCTTATCTTTGAGAAAGCGAAATTAAGCAGAACATTGCGTATGTAGTCTATATTTTACAAGCGCAGTATTCAACCGATTGCACACAACATCGGTTAGAAATTAGAGATTTCACGTGACCACACGTGCGCACTATTGCACGTATATTTTGTCGGCATTTGCAATTGTATATATTTATTTTTAAAATAAATATATATTATTATTATTGTCCCCTACCGGTTTTACCGGAGGGGATTTATGGTCTGCGCTCTGTGCGTCTGTGGGTCTGTCTGTCACACTTTTCTGGATCGTGCGATAACTTTAAAAGTTGTTCATATTTTTTCATGAAACTTGAAACATGGGTAGATGGCAAAATGGACATTATGCACGTAATTTCATGTTTGTTCCTACGTCAAAAATGCTGGTTGCCATGGCAACAAATAAGAAAAAATATGACAATGGTGGAGCCGGTAGGGGACATACTAGTATTTTGCTTTGCAATAGTCTTGTGATTATTGACTAAGCTCTACTTTTAGATAACTATAATGAAATTTCATATGCGAAAACAACTTGACAAAGTGAAAATTGAGCGACTACTTTCAGGTACACTTTTTATAAATGGTGTATTGCTCAACAAGAATATAAGAGAAATATCGCATACTCATGTTTATATTACCGCTGATATTCTTCATAAACTCCATTTAAAGATGCTTGATATTTTGGTATACATCTGTATTGCTTTTCATATTTTAAGTCTATGCAAGCAATTCGATGCAATTCGTGTATGTTGGGAAAAATGATATAAGATATTATGTGCATGGGGCACAAACCATTCAAACATACGCAAGGTTTACACTAAACCGTTGCATATATTCTGAAACGCTTATTGTTGACGTTTTTATCAGTGGAAACGCATCTACCTGTATAACCACAATAGCCATTAAGACATTATATTCTAGACAGTTAAAGTAATTATATATAAGCCGTATTGTTGTCTAAATTGAATTTTGAACTTTCTGTTAGCGAATTCTGAAGCAGAAGACTTGCATGATTAATTTACCACCTATATCGCGAGTATCAAACTGGCCTTATTAATTTGCCACCTAAGAAAAGAAAGTGACAATCTGTCTTCAACAAATTTTGAATAGATCCTTTTAATTCTCATGTGGAAAAGTCTATTTTCAGGAGCTTTAACTGTAACCTTGATTTTTAAGAATTGATGGATTTTGTTAAGTGAATAAAACTGAATCATGCATATTGATATTAAAAAAACAACAACATATGTGAATATGTCAATTTTATTAGCACGTGTTATTTGAAATAAACACTTTTTCAAAAGTCGATGTTAGTGTTAAAATACATTTTACGTCACTATCTGTTGTAAAATTGTTTGATTTCTTACAGGTACTTTCTCTCCGCTGTTCGAATGTCATAAAAAATTATGAATTCTAACTGATTAACTTTATATACTTTATATATATTATTTTAACTTAATATATTGAAAACAAATCATGGTAGGGTTATGGGGAAGAGATAGGGTTCGAAGGGAGTCAAGATTTATACTACAACTGCAAGCGATTTTTATTTTGGTTTATCGATATTCGTTGTAAGGGAAAAAATAACCCGATTATGAATACACAAAGAAAATACAACACAAGGTATATGTTAAAATTTTAACTACTCGTTAACAGAGGGTATTCAACTGTCTAGTTACGTTATACGAAAATATGTTCGCGTTGTCTAACGTGAAAAACAAACAAATAGCACTGGGATCAGAGCCAATCAAAACATTCGCCCCTTGTATGTTAAACATTTACAATTTGTTCAAATCAAACTTAGTGCTAAGAATGGCCGTTCTAATTCGGTGGAATCGGCTTTATTGTTTTAAAGGTATATTGTAAATTTCAATTTAACCGTATTACGTTTAAAACCTATATAAATAATTATTAAAGTGATTCACAGTGATTTTATGACTTCCCCCTACACCAAAATGTACCACACTTGAACCTGACACATGATGTATTTTGTAAACATGTATACTAGTATTATATGTTCCCCATGTTGTATGTATGTTTACCTGGAGGAAATAAAGTACTGTTCTGTTCTGTTGTGTGTATTGTATAGGTACGGTGTTAATTATTTGGTCAATACATGACTATCGTTTTGGGCAAGATTTTCCCTCCGTACAATGTGTGAGGAGGTGCGTTATTTTTTATAGACTGTGTTTCATTAGAACAAGGTCTTTCCACAAGACACACATACTACTAACATTAAACTTATGGACAAATTTACCAGAAAAATATAATGACAAGCTTTTAGCAGTATTTATCATTGGCAAGAAATGGCTTACACAATATGCATTATGATAGTTAGAAAATGTTTGAAATCACTTACTGACTTAATAGAACTTGTGAAAAGGTATTGTTAATTTTGAAATTTGTTTTTTACATTCATGAATTGTGTAGATGAAGTGGAATAAGAGTGATTTGAGTATAACATCAATATAAATATTTTAACCATAACTAACAGTTTAAATAATGTGGGTGCCACTGTGATTAGAACCGGGATTATCCGAATTTAAATGGTTAATAGCCTTTATGATTACTCATTTACTAACATTAATATTCAGCAGTTAGTCTATTTCAGTAGTGCTTTGATGCTAACTTGTGTAAACAGTTTTAGTTTTTGATTTTGCCACAAAATGTTGGTAAATTGTCGATTCGTCAATCTGTAATTAAATTTCGTTACAAATGACCAAACAAACTAAACAAACCATGTCTTTCTTTGTCAAGTAAACAAGTAACCTATATAATACATTTCATTTGCATGTGCATAAATCAAGACTTACAACAACGAAACAAGTACAATTCTAATAAGACTGCTACATTCAACTACACTATTTTTTTTAATAAGTTGAGTAAAATGTTCATGAGTTTGCTGTAAACATTGTACACTGTTCAATGCAATAAAGTTTTGACATTGGAATGTAATGTACGCGTTATGCTACAATTCTAATGTTACAAGGTTAACATTGCAAAACTTGCCTCTGCTCAATATTTATAATACGTGTTGATTCATATACGTTTCAAGCGTTTCCTTAATTAAATCTTCGATTTTCCGTAATCTATGTCTTGAACCAATGCATTGTGATTTCCACATACTAGTGTATAATATGGTAAATACGCTATATAAGACGAATGGTTCGATAGTCCTTATTTGCAAATAGAAAGCCGGAAATCCTCAGAGTCTACGATTTTATTCCCAAAAGGAAACTGCAGTACGGTTATCATTTAGTATGCACACTTCCCATTGGCATATAGGAAATGTAAAGAGCTGAAGCTACCTATGAACTTTTTTGCTGCCGAACAAATGACAAAGAATACCGATTTCCTGTAAGCTTGAAGCTGTCATTATTTGCGAATGAGATGGCTATGGAGGAGACTTAATTTAATTTGCAGATCAATATTGCGTAAGTAAAGTTACAATTTACATCGTTATTGCAACCCAGCAATGACGTGACCATTCATTTTTATCTTTAACTGGGGGCTTTACTTAAATTTTGATCTAAACAGCAGTACAATTTATCAAATAAATTGGCCATGTAGAATAATATAAGAATATAAGAATCTAGTAAATAATACCTTAATGGAGATTGTGGTAATGGAACAAACTAACTTATAACTTTATTCCAAACAAAACACACACAATCTCCATTAAGGTATTATTTACTAGATAGTATATCTGGAATAACATATTGTTAGCAGATTTCTACTTGTGTGTGTGTGTGTGTGTGTGTGTGTGTGTGAGTTTGTAAAACCTACCAACCGGGGAAAATCGTATGAATACACACCAACAAACCGGGGAACACCTACCAACCGGGGAATTCCCCGGTTGGTTTTAGGCGAAAATCTCTAATCTACGTGTATGAAATACCAAACTGTCAATTTAAATTAGAAATCCAACGCCTTCCCCGATTAGCGGGTTTGTGGCATGCACAAAATATACACAAATCTTGACCAAATTACAATCGAGTGTGTATCCAGGCTAATAACAGTTCCCCGGTTGCGCTGTTTAAAAATCATACACTCGGTGTTTATATCATTTAGTGAAAGTATGTTGGAAAATGGAGTTTCGAGCGAACAAACGCATTAAACTAAGGTAAGTTTTTTAATTATATTTACAACTTTCAATTACTATTAAAAAGCGTTTTTATGTAAACGTTAAAGTAATACTGGAAGACGAATTCTAAAGATCGATTTATATAATATCATTTGATTACAAAGCTTGTTTTATGGTACATATTTCACGAATATATTTTATAAATATACGTTAAACAAAGTAAAGCTCTAGGTAGTTTTTCGTTATATATATATTTATATATATATATATATATATATATATATATATATATATATATATATATATATATATATATATATATATATATATATATAGTGGAGCTATCCTACTTACCCCGGCGTCGGCGTTAGCGTGAGCGTTAGCGTGAGCGTTGGAATGTTAAAGTTTGCGTACCACCTCAAATATTGTCTATGTCCCTTGACATATTGCTTTTATATTTAGCATACTTCTTGACCAACATGACCCCAATCTATAAACAAGAGCAGACAACTGTAACAAGCATTTTGTAAGAATTATGGCCCCTTTTTTCACTTAAAATATGCATATTATTGATAAATCTTTGTTAAAGTTTACGTACCACCTAAAATATTTTCTATGTCCCTTGACATATTGATTTTATATGTTGCATACTTCTTTACCAACATAACCCCAATCTATAAACAAGAGCAGACAACTGTAACAAGCATTTTGTAAGAATTATGGCCCCTTTTCCACTTAGAATATGCATATTATTGATAAATCTTTATTAAAGTTTGCGTACCACCTCAAATATTTTCTTTTACCCTTGACATAAGGTTTCACATTTTGCATACTTCTTTACCAACATGACCCCAATTTATAAACAAGAGCAGACAACTGTAAAAAGCATTTTGTAAGAATTGTGGCCCCTTTTTCACTTAGAATATGCATATTATTGGTTATTCTATGTTAAAGTTTGCGTACCACCTTAAATATTTTCTTTGTCCCTTGACATATTGCTTTTATATTTTGCATACTTCTTTACCAACATGACCCCAATCTATAAACAAGAGCAGACTACTGTAAACAGCATTTTGTAAGAATTATGGCCCCTTTTTCCACTTAGAATATGCATATTATTAATAATTCTTTGTTAAAGTTTGCGTACCACCTCGAATATTTTAATTGTCCCTTGACATACTGCTTTCATATTTTGCAAACTTCTTGACCAACATGACCCCAATCTATAAACAAGAGCAGACAGCTGTAACAAGCATTTTGTAAGAATTATAGCCCCTTTTCCACCTAGTAACTTTGAATATTTTGTTAAATTTTGTGTTTACATCGACTTTACTTCTAAAGTATCAAGGCTATTGCTTTCAAACTTCAAATACTTGCTTACCATCATGAGGGTACTGCACCTGGCAAGTTGAATTTTACCTTGACCTTTGACCTTGAATCTGAAGGTCAAATTAATAAATTTTGATTAAATTGCCATAACTTCTTTATTTAGGATCAGATTTGATTCATACTTTGACAAAACAACGCTTACCTGATATACCACAATGGACTTAACCCAAACCATCCCACACGCCCCATCCTAGAAATCCTCCCCCCCCCCAAAAAAAAAAGAGTTTTTGTTTTCCTTATTTTTTTTAACACGTTAAAAAAACTTTTTTTTTCTAAAAACCGTCCAACCATCCCACCCAAGCTATTGCTATCAAACTTGAAATACAATCTTATTAGTATGTTTTATGTCTTTACAAATGTTTAATAGATTGTGGAAAACATACCTGAACTCAGAATCGTCTATAATGTACCACTTCTTTAAAACATAAGCGATCAATATGTTTCAATTATGGTCCTCTTCCAGTTAGAATATGACTATAGTACCTTGACCTTATTGAATATGAACAATTTCCGCATGGTGGCTTACTTTATACTATCAAGAACTTGAATAGTCGAGCGCGCTGTCTTCTGACAACTCTTGTAATTTTTCTCATCGTCATTTCCATTTTAACATTTAGTAGCCAAAAGGGGCCAAGTCCCCTTGATCTCGCAAGAACGTACTGCCAGAATTACGTTGATCCACCAGGTTTTGAAGTAAAAATCGTAGATGATGTCATAGGTACAAATATTTTTGTATATGGTTATGTTTAAGGTCGTTTAGAAATTATAAAAGAATATCGTAGCCCCTTTCCATTAAAAAGAAGAAAACAAACATGGACTATTGGGTTACTTAATACTGGGCAGATATATGGAAGTAGCATAAAGATTTATTGATTTTTTATGAATAAAACACTATTGGCGCCTATATCTAGCCTTCAATTATATGACCAAAATGATTATTAATATAAAATGTCTACAAATATAAATATTTCAGGCGAAGGAGTCTTTGCCACTAAGCCTTTTTAAAAAGGAGACTTTCTTCTCGAATACAAAGGAGATATGATAACACGAGTAAAGCATGCACGGCAATTAGAAAAGGAGTATAAAAAAGAGGGTCAAGGCAGCTTCATGTACTTTTTAAATACAGAGACAAATCTTGCTGGTAACTACAAGTTATCTTTACTTTGCACATCAAACGTTTAAATTACGCCATTAGAAGAAGACTTATCTTAAGTTTTTTCACCATAATAATTAAATATGGCATGCGCGTTATTTTAGTTTAAAGCATCAGAAGTGTTTATTTAAATGTCTTATTCAGCATTGACGCTACCAACGCTATATTTCATGAGGGTCGAATGATAAATGATGCCGAAAATGGAGACGGAAAACAAAATTGTGTAATGAAAATAGTTGAAGTCAACCAAACTCCCCATCTATGCACTATCGCCGACAGAGACATTGCAATTGGCGAGGAACTCCGATATGATTATGGAGTACCAACACTTCCATGGAGAAAGGTACATTCTATTGTTAAGATGTCATCTATGATGGATTTATCACTGATATTTATCACATTTTAAATTAGCTTTAAATGTCTTTTGAATTATTAATTTTATAAATATAGCAAATCAGTTTTATGATTACATTCATGTTCATTCATGAGTTGTTCATTTTAAAAACAGATAGTCAAATATCTTTTTGCCGTGAATTGAAATGTTTAATCATTGAACGTCGTCAAGCTCTACTTTAATGCGGTCTGTCTGATAATGTGTAATTGTGTAATTGTTATTTGAATTTTCATAAATGCACGGAGCAAAAAATGGGTATGTTTTACAGTGATTTGTTATTACTACACATGCATTAATACAAATGCGTTGTACTTAATGGTTTCATAACTAACGAACTTTCTAACACTGACTAGATTATGTGTAATACCAATTTTTATTGTTGTTTTGAATAGGCAACACACTGACTACTAGATCTACGGACAGCCAGGAACCAGGACAAACAACATCCATACACACGGAAGAAGTCAATGAGACGGTTTGTAATATTTCGCAAGGTCGAAGCTACTAAGGCGAATTTTCTGGTTGGTTTTGTCTTCAGTGAAATGGGCGTAATTTTGCCTTACTAAGGCGTATTTTCTGGTTAAATACCTTTTAGCCGTGAATTAAAATGGTTTATCATTGAACGTCGTCAAGCTCTACTTGAAATGCGTTCTGTCTGATAATGTGTATTTGTTTTTTGCATTTTCAGAAATGCACGGAACAAAAAAGGGTATGTTTCACAGTGATATTATGAACATCATGAAATTATTGTCATTGTTGTACAAGGAATAATGTCAATGTGTTGTACTAAATGGTTTCATGAATAACGAACTTTTTAACTCTGACTAGATTATGTGTTATACAATTTTTTATTGTTGTTTTGAATAGGCAACACAATGACTACTAGATCTACGGACAGCCAGGAACCAGGAAAAACAACATCCGTACACACGGAAGAAGGCGATGAGACGGTTTGTAATATTTCACTATGTCGAAGCTACAAAGGCGTATTTTCTGGTTTGGTTTAGTCTTCAGTGAAATGGGCGTAATTTTGTCTTAAATTATATTGTGCCGATATTTATTCCGGGTGATGCTAATTGGTATTTGGGCTTAATATAACACGTACGTCGATGATCATTATATTAACATGTTATAGCACACGTTATGCGAATTTTAAAAGAATGAAATATTGTTTACCAGTTGTAGTTACTTTGAACTACGTGTCTTGCAAAATCTTCATATACACAAAGAATTTAGAATTTACACCTGTCAATGAAACTGGTGAGCATGTGTATTAACCACTGTAGTCTATAAACATCGACTTCATCATAATCACAAAAACGTTAATTATCGCTTATCCAAGAAGTGTAATATCATTAATTTTAATTTTCAGTATAAGACTTATACGCTGCCACAAATTGACAAATGACGATGGAGAATAAGATGGATGTTTAACAAAACTGGAAAAAGACCTGTGCCGTTATTTTTACCGTACAGAGATTATTGCAAAACGAGGTCGAATATCTGCAGTACTGTTTCCAAGACAGGTGAAAGAAAATATCGACCTCCTGATACGCAGCAGAAATTCTCTAACAAACTGTTTCAAAAGTAAATATCTTTTCGCAACAAAATCTGCATCATCGCATATTCGTGGGACAGATGTATTACGTTCGATTGCAATTGACTGTGGAGCTGAACATCCGGAAAGGCTTCGTTCTACAAAGTTAAGGAAACATATTGCCACAATGACTCAGCTTTTTAACTTGTCTGAAAATGAATTAGACATTCTAGCTAAATTTCTTGGTCACGACATTCGGGTACATAGAGAATTCTACAGATTACCAGATGGAACCATGCAGGTTGCCAAAATCAGCAAGCTGCTCATGATGATGGAAAGTGGACAAATTACCATAAATTCTGTCAATTCGCTAGACGATATTGATGTTGACGACGAATGTATTGAAGGTATGTCGCATTTTCAGTGTTAAATTCATACAGTAAACTTGTATAATGTAAATAATGGGCTCATTACCGAACTTGATAACCTGAAGTGATAAAAAGAATTACAAACATTTTTCTGAAATATACTTGTGTTATGCAAGGTAATTCTTTTTAATCGGAGACGACCAGGTAAGGTGGAATGTAAAGTCTACACTCATTTTGTGCTCAGTAAGGTTTACATTTGCTACTTCTAATTTTTCAATTTCAATGCACTAACTGCATATTTATTTGGTGTGCTTCGGTTGTTTCCATTATTGTTATATTATTAACTATATATAATTTTTGATCTTGTGATTTACACGACAGATGAACAATACTCTTCTGAATCATCAGAAAATGAAAATACTGAAGACCTCGAAACTCTTCTTCCCAGCCCCAGTCAACCAAAAATAACAGACAAAGGTATGCAAACACATGTGAATGCATTCAAGTTATGTATCTCCAAGTTTCTTATGTTTCTTAGAACATGATTTGCTTTCATGTAATTGTTTGATTCATTAGGCAAAATAATGTTTCCAAATTTATCGTGTGACATCGATGTCATTATCAGGTGCCGTAAGTACCTGGACGCTTTTGTCGTAATTTTGCTGAAATTTAATTGAAACAAAAAAGCGACGGGGACTTTTAACTCAAAAAAATATTACACATATAATGCACGTTTAGGAGAATACGTTAAAGGATGAAGTTGCCACATGTGTTTTGTGTGTTTTCTTGTTCTATATACTCTTTTCGAAAACGATATATGTGTGCTTATTGTATTTGAATGTTTTATTAATACGGTTCAGTCAAAAACGATATTTGTTCATAATCATATCGCCGAACAAATTAGGATTGGTATATAGTTCGGCCAAAGAGTGTTTCTTTGTACTTTCTATTACGAGTTTCTACGAGTTACTCACTAAACAAGTTATTTTTTACCCTAAACTTGGTGAATATGAATGAATATAGCAAACATGATAACAAATCAATCTAGAAGGCTAAACGTTCAGAGAAGGCACAAAAAAATTCAGTTGGATAAATGGAAACAAACATTTTGTTCAAGCATAACAAACAAAAACTTTAAGATTTAATAAGATAAATGTAAATAACATAAAAAACTACTGCTAAACTACTGCTACAATGTGATAAATACAAATGAATATTTTGTCAATTTTACAAAATTTGTTTTGAATGACAGGTGTCTGACTTGCAGTTGAGTACTTAATAGTTATTTTAAAGTAAAAATTTACCAAAATGTAAATTATTGCGTAAGTATTGCACTAGAATTGATTAAATGGTTGTTAAATATTACAATAATTTCCTACACAGATTTTTGTGCATTTGTTTTGCGTGTAGATATTCACATTAACTATCAATTCACATATTTGCTTTGTGTATATAATGGTATGTTTATATGTTTTTCATATCAAAATTGCTTGATCTACAAAAATTCGCGAGGAGTTATGCATTTTTTCCCATGTTTTTAATTGAAGTTTATTATTCAACGGCGATGAAAATTACTAAGATGCCAGATTTAGTTATGTTTTGTCTCATTTATGGTTAAAGATCAATTAACATACCCATTTCCCAGACTAAGATATTGTTAAAACAATGTATCGCGTTTGCGACTGACCTCTTTTATGCATTCTAACACAAGCTATTTACTTGTTTTTTCGAATACTCTTCATATACACACACTTGAACAAGCTGTAGATTACCAAGAACAAAACATATTTGAAACATATATTTATATGTGATATGTAAATATATGCACAAAGCTAATAATTCATCATGTTTATACACTTTGCGATATGATGCTATAATGTCGGTTGTTTTAGTGATTAATCATTATGTTAACCATGTTATCCGCCATCTGGAATGTAATTGTTTTGACATGTATGCGAAATTGATCTTGTTCGATTTGGTTCTGTATATTCAGAATTGAGTCACACTGTTATAATTTTCCTGTTGGTACATATTATTTTTAAGATGGCACCAACAAGGGTCTAACAATTGATCCACATGTGCACTCCCAGTGAGTATATATACTATAATGTAAGTGATTTAAAATAATATTAAACTACGTGTTTGATAAGTGTTTGCTTTGGTTCATATTTAATTATTAGTGTTTTTATATAATGATAATGCTGTCAAAGTCAGCGGTGATTATACGTGTATAATAACATTAATTATAACTTTTATATTGTTTTCAACAAATAATATATGGATGACACATCGGCATAACTTTTCAGTGCTTAAAATACACTCTTTCTATTATATTTTATGCAAAAATTAGGTACATACGTTGGTTTACATAAAGGTAGTTTGAACAAAATACGTTAATCCAACTCTTGAAAAAAAGGTGTTTGGTTTGCAAGGGAAAACAAAGCGATTGCCAGTGACTATTTTCCTAAAAATATAATCTGTTATTTCGACAGGTAGAATTATATGTAAGTTCATTATTAACGTTAACCCGTTTTTGGCATTCTCTACTCAAACAAGTGCATACATACTGTATTTTTTTAATATAGCACATGTGTAATGGTATCACAGATGTAGAATTGGAATACATATATTATAACGATAAAAACTGATCATCATTCAGATTGACCTACTGCCGTAGACTAAGTCACTGGCGCATCAAAATGCATTGTTATCAAGTCGTTTTGCTCGTTTACTAAACTATTTAGTTTCTCAGGCCTCGCCACATTCGTTGTGAAACGTTCATGATTGTTTAAAGTTACATATTTTATTATTTTTGAAAATGCAATAAATGTATTTAAGACAATTTAAGTGAAGTGGAAGTTGCCATGCGTGTGAATGAATTTTCTTATGTTTACCTGTTTCAGGGGATTAAATGCATGAGTTATTTTATAATGTCAGAGTAAGGACAAAGTAAATTTACACTACTCAATCTACATGCATATGGGCAGCTCTACTTTTAGGATAAAAACTTCATAGTACGTGGAAATCGTGAATGTTTTTTTCTGATGGAAAAAAGGAATTAAACAAATAAGCCGCCTCCCCCTCTCCTTCATTCTGTTTGACAAATAGCGTGGCCGGAAAAAAATAACATTATTTTTTAGTTTTAAGAACGAATTGTATTCATTTGTTGATTAATTGCACCATGTTTGTTATGGTATAATGCAGCACTTGCATGCTTGTAGTCGGCTCATAGCTAATGAAGTCATAAATATATTGTTTGATTTGCGTTATGTCTCTTATGCTTATTTTGATGTGAATAATATTTGAGTCAATCAAATAAGGCATTTTTGTATAACTTATATAAGGTCATATGATAAACATATTTAATTTAAATATTGTTTCATACATATTCTTTTCAATTTTTTGTACTAACTTTAATATATCCATGAACGTATATACACCGTTCCCCAGTTGGAACACATTGAAGTGCCACAGTTGGAACGCACTAAGTTCCCCTGTTAGTATACACCATTTCCCTGTTGGTACACATTGAAGTTCCACAGTTGGTACGCACTTAGTACCCCTGTTGGTATACACCGTTCCCCAGTTGGCACACATCGCAGTTCCTCATTTGGTACGCACATAATTCCCCGGTTTGCATGTAAAATTTTCTTTGATTTACTACCCTATTTATCATAATCTTTATGTCAAAATCGTATTTTAGGTTCGAAACTTGTCTGTTCTTTATCACTTTCAGCTTTCTAGAGTATGTGGAAATGGTGGTCCCCGGTTGGTGTGTGTGTGTGTGTGTGTGTGTGTGTGTGTGTGTGTGTGTGTGTGTGTGTGTGTGTGTGTGTGTGTGTGTGTGTGTGTGTGTGTGTGTGTGTGTGTGTGTGTGTGTGTGTGTGTGTGTGTGTGTGTGTGTGTGTGTGTGTGTGTGTGTGTGTGTGTGTGTGTGTGTGTGTGTGTGTGTGTGTGTGTGTGTGTGTGTGTGTGTGTGTGTGTGTGTGTGTGTGTGTGTGTGTGATTTTAGCTGTGTTGCTCATCATAAAGTAATTTGATTGTAGCAAAATGTAATCTTGAACGTTTTGTTAGAGAATGTTGAATGCTGTTTAACGCTTCATATTGATGACAATATTGTTAAGGAAACCATACGGTCATAACATAATAGTGTCGAAAATTCTAAAATGAAAATATATCTACATGCTATGAAATGAAGTTTAATCACAAGCCTCAGAAATAACTAAGATACATCGTTTTGATCATGGATAACAATCGATTGAATGAATACATCGTGTAATCCTTTCATCGGTAATTTAAAATACACAATGTATATGTTTATCAATAATATTGCGTAAAGAGCCGTATATAGCATGAATGATAGAGTATACGCGCGTTAGTTTTTGCAATGAATACATAAATTGACATAAAACAGTACAAACATCTTTAATAACCACGTGCTGATTGAAATAAATACTTAAGAAAAGTTCTTAGTATTGTTCGATTACAATTAATTCTTTAATGATCAGTTAGTAGGGTCAGGGGGATCATATTTTTCTATGACCACGAGTGAAATAACAATCGATCTTACACTGACATGAACACATTTTCTGTTTCTTTTATGCCCCTTTTTGAAGAAAATAATGAACAGCTGTTTCCCTTTTGCTGAATAGTTACCCTTTCTCGGAGTTTCTCCCGTGGCGTGCCTCAATACATTTCAAAACACAAAATGACGTCATTAGTGTGACGAAATGACGTCATTATACCAGAGAAATTCTCCAGTTTAACTGTTTTACAATGTTTATAAACGGTGAAAAAGCATTAACTCAAAAGAATATGTGTTGCATTTGATGGCATGTCGATTTTAATTAACTCGTGATCATTGAAAATATATATACATTTTTTATGATAATTTAAAAATAGAAAAAGGAGTTCCGAAAATGTGTTCTTTTCAAGTGAAAATAACAATTTGTTCTTTTCACTGCTGTTATTTCACTGCAGAAATGTCATATTTTATCATTGGCGTCGCCCTAGAGGGCGGCGACTAGTATGTAATGCATTTTGTTTTCGCTTATCGGAGGAGAAGTTATTTTACGGATCAATGTATATTTTTGTTTTAAGAATATCTTGCATAGTGGTGATTTTTTTGTAAATTAGTGTAAATAAGTACTGCATTTGTGCCTATTACATTTATTACAACATTTATTGTCAATAATGCAAAGCTAATTGTTTTAAATAATAACTGATCCACAACTGATCACAGGGGAAAGGTCACAGGGACTGGGCAAATACGCGAAACGTTTTGGTCTTGTATAAAAACAAATGATGTTTTGTATAAAAACAAAACATAATCAAAACATAATTATTTTGTGGTTTTCTAATTTGCTTATTTAGTGGAGAATCAATGTAGTACGATATTTGACGACCTATCGAGCAAGCGAGTTTATTGGAAGGCGTATTGGTACGAAAACGTACAATGTATTAGTTTATTAATAGACATATAATAACGATCACTATACACAACTTCACCAAATAGCAGTACATACGTGAATGTCAGCCGGAATAGCTCAGTTGGGAGAGCGTTAGACTGAATTTGTTTACGCAAAGGCACCCGGTTCAATCCCGGGTTCCGGCACGAACGGAACAGTTCGGCGGCTGACAATTTTTTCAGTCATGTTAATAAATATATTAAAGCTTTATTTTATGTAGACATTTTAAAATCCATTTTACTACAATTGGACATTTCTATTAAAATTAATGGATGCAACGTGGTGACAACGTTAATTTAAATTTCTTACATCACTTAAATATCTTACAAAAAAATACACGTGTTTTTATATTAACAAATAAATGCAAACAGAACATCTATTATCCATGTATTTTTATGGTTGTCTATCATAGGCCTATCCACACGTATTATTGATTGTAACAATGAGTTGCGATAAAGGAAGCAGCCGCTTATCAAGGAGGAGCTGTGTCCCAGCAACCCGTTTCCCTAGAGTAAAGCACTCCTCGGAGTTGTTTTTTTAAGAACCACATATAGAGCGCGAAGCGCGACACGTATTACTATCCAGGTGGTATAGGCCCTTTAGCATTATCCGACCATTACGTCCATAGTTATCTTCCTTAGAATTTGAGAAATTTTGAAATCCTTGTTCGAAGTCCAAAATTTTCATCCGATTGTTCCCAAACTTTCACAGGTTTTTTTTTATCAATGAGGACCCAACCCAAACTCTATAGCAATATCGGACCATAAGTCCAGAATTATGTCTCTTTGAATTTAAAAATAAAAGTGAAAAACTGCTTAGTTAGGTGATAATGTCAACATTTTTCATCAGATTCTTTCCAAACTGACAGTGTCTTCATACCAATGAGCATTTTAACCACATTTCAAATGAGAAACATCGGGACAATAAGTCCAGAATTTTTTACTATTAAATTTGACAAAATAAACAATTTCCACTTGTTTAAAAGATTCCACAACTTTCGTCTGAATCTTTCCAAACTTGTTAAGTGTTTTATAACAGTATTACTCGAACCCTATTGAAAATGATGAATATCGGAGCAATAAATACTATGATCTTTTACTGAATTTCAAAGTATGGTGAAATGCAGCTTCTTTATACAATTTACAGTTTTCATTCAATTTGTTTTTCAAACTTTTACACTGTTTTTATATCAATGAGTACTCAACCCCTATCGTAAATGAGCAACGTAAGAATAAGTTCAGAATCATCTCCCCTTGAAGGTGAGAAAAATATGAAATTACTCTTACAAGATGAAGCAGATTGTTTAAAACCTACACAGTTCTGTTCCATTAATGAAATCTGCACATACCAGTAAAAAAGGGAAACCAATGTAAATAAAATGAACTATGAAATATTTGGGAGTTACAACACAAAATCGTAGATAATGGTTATTTGGGGGTTATAACACAACATCCTAAATAATGGTTATTTGGGTGTTATAACACAAAATCATAGATAATGGTTATACCAGTATCTTTTTCTATTTTGTTTAAAATGATCGACCAATATATTAATATTTACAGTAGAAAAAAAACGTTCCATGTAACTTCATTGAGTGCCTTTTACACTGAAATTCCCGACGCCCTTTGATGCTTTGCATAAATACTTATCTTGTTAGGTATATATTATACATTTGATTCTTAGCACCATATGTCGACAAGGGATGATTTCAAAGTTTCTATATCGTTTCATTGTATATATTATCGCCAGTGTATAGTCAATGCATATTTGTTATATAGTGGTTTTGTTACATAGCAAATGTGTAATGAAATGTATAAAGAAATATACCCGAGGGAATACGAGCGTCTTGTGACGTCATGGGAAAATGCGTTCACGCTGTGTCCCAAGAAAATATACACATCTTATTGGGGGTAAATTCCGATCAATACATTTGCCTCCAGTATGTTTGACATTTACAATTTGTTCAACCTTTCCGACCCCAATTTCATTTTGTTTTTGTTTATTGCTGTGTACATTGTCCTGTATTGTACAACAAGTGGTCAATAATGTGATCAATAAAATATAAATAATCAGATTGTAACAATAATCCCCATCCTGATTATTTGTGTGGAGGGGCATTGTAATTGTATTTATAGAAATAGGAAATTACTATGACATCATAATAGCACGGATTGAAATAGAAACGCAATGACATACCATATTTACCATGTGATAGTTTTAAAATGTTTGGCATCACTGTCAGTGACTTAATTGAACCTGTTTACAGATTTTGGCAGTTTTGGAGTTTGCTAATGGAATTTCATTTTACATATATATTACTATTACAGTACATAAGATGCACAAATTAAGATTGTAAGAGTCGCGAAGAAAGCTACCTGTATAATTAATTTAGCACCAATAAATAGCGAGTGCCACTTTTTTAAGCAAAATAGAGGCATATTTAATTTACCACCCATTGAAAAGCAATTGACAATCTTGATTTGACACATTTCTGATGTGTGTGGCAATGTGTATTTTCACGGTTTACCTATGCTGTTACGAAACCCATAGGATTTATAGGATTCTGGGGTGGGATATATAACATGTGATAAGATTTGATTTGCAGCTATTTGATTTGATATTAACAGAATTCGGTTATACTAATAATTAAAATAAATCAACCAGTGTTGCTAGCATATCAGTAGAAGTAGGTATTACCACTTTATAAAACAACTGCGTGTGCATCAAAAGTCAATCAGTCGCATATACTTAAACTGCTGCAATTAGATTAGCCTTTATGTGAGCTTGATACATAGTGTGTTTCTCGTGTCGCAATATTAGCTTATAAATGACACTCATTTGAGGCTTCGCAGTATGACCTTCTTGTTTACAATAGGAAAGCTTTCGAGGATTGTTGCTGTCTGAAGAATGCGAGGGGTCAAACTAACTACACCTACCACCATGGTATCAAACGGACAACTCAGCGTTTTTTAGACAGGTTTGTTCGGCATTTGTATAATATACCTGTTTTAAATAGAAAATAGTGCCATATTAATCAGTGAAAGATATGTCGACATAACAAACAAATTAATTATCCTCCTTCACTGCTTTATCGATTCCGTATGACCACTATATAAACATTGACTATACCAATTAACCATAGTAATTAGACGGCGACAAAATGTAAACAGCACATAAACATCAATCAACAAGAGTGGCGAACATGGACATATATAGCAATAATCAAATAACAGAAGCAATATGAGATGATTAAATCTTCTCAACATACGCAAGTCTTGTATTAAAGATAAGTGACAAATGGCTTATACAATAAAGGGCATCACCAGATTCAGCACAACAATGAACATAAGAAAGATAAAAGCTTCGTTGACCACCGAAACGTTCGGCGCAAAACATTGTATGGCTTAACCGATTGAAAGTCGCAGTGAACCTAACACTTGCGTAAAATTAATTACAAAAACATGTGTTTTTTTAGGTTTGCTCTTGAAACGTGACAGACTGATATTTCGCGTTTAAGATGAGTTAGTTATTTTCTTAAGGAACATCATGTATGCAAAAGGGAGATACGTTTATTCGACAAACACGTGTCACATGTTTCCTGTTTCCAACTATAACATAATAATAAAACTATTCAGATGCTTTTAAAAGTTTTGCGTTTTATAGAGGGATGAAGTAAGACACGTGGTCAATCAAAGAAGTACACTTATAGTACAATTACTAGATTAATTGGCAAAAGGTGCACATCCGCTTATCACGGGCGCCACATCTTTTCAGGAGCCGATGCTTCTTCCGGGGTGGCGCTAAGGACCGGATTCTTTAAAAAGTTGAGTAGGTTTTATACGTTTTTTTCAACATATTTCGAATTAAAAAAAATCAGCCAATGTAATGCGATTTAGCGAAGTTTATGTCATCGTAGCCCATTTGGAAACGTGAGAACCTTTATCGGCCGCTTTATATATAACGACCACAAAACTGACTCATGAACAACTATTGCTAATCGGCTTATTACAAAACAAATATTGTGAGGAAGAACAAATAACATATTAAACAACATAAGTATGCAACCGAAAGAACACAAAGTCTGTTAGTATTTTTATATGTGTTTATTAACCACACTTTAACAAAATAACATATACCAGGTATATTTCATAGGTATATGGACATACTTATATGTATCTGTAAATGACACTATGCTTGTTTTGACTTAAATCTTGAATTTTATGGGGAATAACTATAAAGTCTCATGTCAACAACCTCGGCCAAAGTAGTCATGGTGCGAACACTTCATCTTTGTTCTGTCAAATTATAACGTGTGTTTGCTTAATTCCGCGCTATTAAATTCCACAATAGCGAATAATCGTATGAAATGCTATGAAGATGTCCTATTACATAAATGTTGATTTTAATGGAAAACATATCCGTTTTAATGGCATACATATCAGTTTTAATGGCATACATTTCAGTTTTAATGGCATACATATCAGTTTATATGACATATACATATCAGTTTTAATGGTATACACATCACTGTAATGGCATACATATCAGTTTTAATGGCATACATTTCAGTTTTAATGGCAAACATATCAGTTTTAATGGCATATACATATCAGTTTTAATGGCATACATATCACTTTAATGGCATGCATATCCGTTTTAATGGTTTACATATCAGAAAGCGCTTTTTGTGATCAATTACAGTCCATTTCCCTATCCAGTGTTAAACCATTTGCTATGCTTAACATTTATATTATTATCTGATACAGTTGTACATAAACACCAATGGCCTAGTTTAATTTACCATTTAGATTTGAAAATTAATGTACTAACACGACAAAATAAAAGTGTGTTATTCAAATTATGTTTATACCATAAATATTATGACAAAATATCGATTGTTTGCTGTGTGATCGTGTGAGGCAATCTTAATAACAAGAAATATAAACGCCGATTTCATGTACACATTCTTATTAGCAATTTAAAAAAAAAGTCATGAAAGTGATGACAAAGTTTGAATTTGAAAGGAAATAAAAAGTGAACATTATTATCAGAAGGAGTCAAAATGGGGGATTTCGAAAGTTTTATGTAAAAAGCTCATTATGCACTATAGACAGCTACAGTATAGTGATAATACTTATTTTCATATTTTATTACGGTATCTTGATATGAGTCGCGTTCTGAGAAAACTGGGCATAATGCATGTGCGTAAAGTGTCGTCCCAGATTAGCCTGTGCAGTCCGCACAGGCTAATCAGGAACAACACTTTCCGCCTAAATTGGAGTTTTGCTAAGACGAGACTTAATTTAAACGATAAACGTCATACAAGCGGAAAGTGTCGTCCCTGAATAGCCTGTGCGGACTGCACAGGCTAATGTGGGACGACACTTTACGCACATGCATTATGCCCAATTTTCTCAGAAGTTTCACCCTTGAACGACAACTCGAGTTAATCATACCAAGGTATGTGCCGGTCAAAACATATGCACAATTGTTCGAGTACATGTACATTTTAAACTCAAACATCGAACACCTTTGAGCTGAATTCGGAGCAAGATGCCTTTCAGGCCTGTCCCTATCTGTAATGTGACCTTTTAGGCTGACAAGTCCATTATTTGACTTACAATATGCATCCTGAGTATTTATTTATAACAGTGCTAGTCATTGTTCCCTAATAAATTGTTAAAACGAGACCATTTTCATAACTACATAAGGAATATGTTATCAGATATATATTGGCAACATAAGAGCTTTACTGTAACCAATTCATACGAAAGTTGGTCTTGCGCCATTGGCGACATCCGCACAGTCTGATCAGGGGCTATGTATGAAATTTATCGTGTTTTCGGTAGCGGACAGGTTGCTCCTGACTAGAACGCGTAAATGCACAGGCAGCTCTTGAGCTACACTGATCGCACATTGCACAGGCTGGTCTGGAGCTACACTGACCGCACATTGCACAGGCTGGTATGGAGCTACACTGACCGCACATTGCACAGGCTGGTCTGGGGCCTCACTGACCGCATATTACACAGGCAGCTCTTGAGCTACACTGACCGCATTTTGCACAGGCTGCTCTGGGGCTACACTGACCGCACATTACACAGGCAGCTCTTGAGCTACACTGACCGCATATTACACAGGCTGCTCTGGAGCTACACTGACCGCATATTGCACAGGCTGCTCTGGGGCTACACTGACCGCATATTGCACAGGCTGGTCTGGAGCTACACTGACCGCATATTGCACAGGCTGCTCTGGGGCTACACTGACTGCATATTGCACAGGCTGGTCTGGAGCTACACTGACCGAACATTACACAGGCTGGTCTGGAGCTACGCTGACCGCACATTACACAGGCTGCTCTGGAGCTACACTGACCGCATATTGCACAGGCTGCTCTAGGGCTACATTGACCGCATATTACACAAGCTGCTCTGGAGCTACACTAACCGCATATTACACAGGCTACTCTGGGGCTACACTGACCGCAAATTGCACAGGCTGCTCTGGGGCTACACTGACCGCATATTGCACAGGCTGGTCTGGAGCTACACTGACCGCACATTATACAGTCTGCTCTGGGGCTACACTGACCGCATATTGCACAGGCTGGTCTGGAGCTACACTGACCGCATATTGCACAGGCTGGTCTGGAGCTACACTGACCGCATATTGCACAGGCTGCTCTGGAACTACACTGACCGTATATTGCACAGGCTGCTCTGGGGCTAAACTGACCGCATATTACACAGGCTGCTCTGGGGCTTCACTGACCGCACATTACACAGGCTGGTCTGGAGCTTCATTGACCGCATATTGCACAGGCTGGTCTGGAGCTACACTGAACGCATATTACACAGGCTGCTCTGGAGATACACTGACCGCATGTTGCACAGGCTAGAGTGGAGTTACACTGACTGCAAATTACACAGGCTGCTCTGTAGCTACACAGACCGTATATTGCACAGGCTGCTCTGGAGCTACACTGACCGCATATTACACAGGCTGCTCTAGGGCTACACTGACCGCAAATTGCACAGGCCGCTCTGGGGCTACACTGACCGCATATTGCACAGGCTGGTCTGGAGCTACACTGACCGCCCATTACACAGGCTGCTCTGGGGCTACAATGACCGCATATTGCACAGGCTGGTCTGGAGCTACACTGACCGCATATTGCACAGGCTGGTCTGGAGCTACACTGAACGCATATTGCTCAGGCTGCTCTGGAACTACACTGACCGTATATTGCACAGGCTGCTCTGGGGCTAAACTGACCGCATATTACACAGGCTGCTCTTGAGCTACACTGACCGCACATTGCACACGCTGGTTTGGAGCTACACTGACCGCATATTGCACAGGCTGCTCTGGAGCTACACTGACCGCATATTGCACAGGCAGCTCTGGGGCTACACTGACCGCATATTGCACAGGCTGGTCTGGGGCTACACTGACCGCATATTACACAGGCTGCTCTGGGGCTACACTGACCGCACATTGCACAAGCTGCTCTTGAGCTACACTGACCGCATATTGCACAAGCTGGTCTGGAGCTACACTGACCGTATATTACACAGGCTGCTCTGGGGCTACACTGACCGCACATTGCACAGACTGGTCTGGAGCTAAACTGACCGTATATTGCACAGGCAGCTCTGTGGCTACACTGACCGCATAATGCACAGGCTGGTCTGGGGCTACACTTACCGCATATTGCACAGGCTGGTCTGGGGCTACACTGACCGCATATTGCACAGGCTGGTCTGGGGCTACACTGATCGCATATTGCACAGGCTGGTCTGGGGCTACACTGACCGCATATTGCTGAGGCTGGTCTGGGGCTACACTGACCGCATATTGCACAGGCTGGTCTGGGGCTACACTGACCGCATATTGCACAGGCTGGTCTGGGGCTACACTGACCGCATATTGCACAGGCTGGTCTGGGGCTACACTAACCGCATATTACACAGGCTGCTCTTGAGCTAAACTGACCGCATATTGCACAGGCTGGTCTGGGGCTACTCTGACCGCACATTGCACAGGCTGGTCTGAAGCTACACTGACCGCATATTACACAGGCTGCTCTTGAGCAACACTGAACGCACATTGCACAGGCTGGTCTGGAGCTACACTGACCGCATATTACACAGGCTGCTCTGGAGCTACACTGACCGCATATCGCACAGGCTGGTCTGGAGCTACACTGATCGCATATTGCACAGGCTGCTTTTGAGCTACACTGACCGCATATTACACGGGCTGGTCTGGGGCTACACTGACCGCACATTGCTCAGGCTGCTCTGAGGCTACACTGACCGCATATTGCACAGGATGCTCTGGGGCTACACTGACCGCATATTGCACAGGCTGGTCTGGAGCTACACTGACCGCATATTGCACAGGCTGCTCTGGGGCTACACTGACCGAACATTGCACAGGCTGGTCTGGAGCTACACTGACCGCATATTGCACAGGCTGCTCTGGAGCTACACTGACCGCATATTGCACAGGCTGGTCTGGGGCTACACTGACCGCACATTGCACAGGCTGGTCTGGGGCTACACTGACCGTATATTGCACAGGCTGGTCTTGAGCTACACTGACCGCATATTGCACAGGCTGCTCTGGAGCTATAATGACCGCATATTGCACAGGCTGCTCTGGAGCTACATTGACCGCATATTGCACAGGCTGCTCTGGAGCTACAATGACCGCACATTGCACAGACTGCTCTGGGGCTACACTGACCGCATATTGCACAGGCTGCTCTGGAGCTACATTGACCGCATATTGCACAGGCTGCCCTCGAGCTACATTGACCGCATATTGCACAGGCTTCTCTGGAGCTACACTGACCGCACATTGCATCAGGCTGCTCTGGAGCTACATTGACCGCATATTGCACAGGCAACTCTGGGGCTACACTGACCGCATATTGCAAAGTCTGATCTGGAGCTACACTGACCGCATATTGCACAGACTGCTCTGGAGCTACACTGACCGCATTATGCACAGTCTGCTCTGGAGCTACATTGACCGCATATTGCTCAGGCTGCTCTGGGGCTACACTGACCGCATATCGCACAGGCTGGTCTGGGGCTACACTGACCGCATATTGCACATTACGCATTTTCGCAAAACGAGGCCCAATAATAGTTGCCAGCTAATGTCTGTTATATTAAGATGGGCATAACCTATATACAGGCATAGTGATGGTTGTAATAGTTTTACAAGCACTGTTAGTGACTTATGAATAACCAAATTATACAAATCAAAACAATGATATATATGAAAACAGCTTACATGTCTAGTTTCCCAGGCCAGAAAAGCACCAAAGGTCAAAAGAGCTCCTTCAATTATGTACAGAGTCCAGTTGAAGTAGCTGGAATTCGGGGAGTAACAAACGCGCACGTAAGCGATGAATCACTTTGTTGCTGTCCGTGTCATGCAGCTAATGAAGAATGGACATACAAACAGCAATATAAAATATGGACCCGCACTTTGAAAGTATCGACAATGGCGAAACATAACATATAGAACTAAGTGGAACTCAAGTTGCACCAGCAGAAGATCATTCATACCATCATAAGGGTCTAAATTGAAGGCAAGTGGTTAATTGCCTTACATTTAGGCACAAAACAAAACTCACGCCAAAAACACCAGTGAATACAACTGCCCTCAGTAACCGGTCATAAGGCGCCGAAACCTCACGAATCTTTACAAAGATTCATTCACAAAAGTTGTGTCACAATTAAAAAAAACTGCAATACCAGCGAAACTGTGCTAATTTATTTGTATTTTATTACTCATTGGTCATATGCTGACCGCTTCTTATCAAAATTGTACACTTTTTTCACATGTTCAACACTTAAATCGCATTGAACAAATGAAAATGTGCAAAAGGAGGGACTTTTTAATAAATGGATTAAAAGCTTTTATCAGTATCCGGAGGTCTAGCATTAGATACACTTGGTAAAGGTTATTAATATAATCAGTAAATTTAGCAAAGATCATTAATATATCATGCAAACGTAGATGTATTTATTGTATTCCGTAAATAAATATTACCTTATCTTCAACTTTTTGAATTATGATTTGATGAGGCGTATAGATTGCCCAGACAATTAAAACGAGCAATGCCACAGCCACTACTATACCAATGATCAGCAGCAGTTGGTAGTCTTTAATTGTCTGAAATGGAGCAAAGTTACTGAGTCAAATAAACCAATGCTGCTCCGGAAATGTTATTATGTTTTCTGGACACTGAAGAAGTTCTAAGCATTAAAGTTTATATAGGAATATTTTTATTGTGTCTTTATATCCACATTACGCTAAAATGAACCCACATTTGTTTTTTAATTATAATAAAGAAACGCTGTGAAAATAGCTGTGTCAAGTATGCCTATCCGATGTAGGAAGAACACAATAACACCAAACAAACAGCAACATCACATACCATTCTCAAGAGTTTCTTGTTTCTGAAGATCCTGTACACTCTCCAGGTTTTGGAGAACAATGAACCGAACACTAAGGTAAATCCGAGGCAGAAACAAAACACACGTGTCTGTAAAATTAAATGAATTACATGCATAAGATGTATTCGTTCTAGAGTAAACGTTATAAATACGATAAGACATAGGAGAGTTAAATGTATAGCAAAACGTGGTCCATTTTTGAAATGCCCTTAAACGAAAAAAGCTCCCTGTTCAACGTTTATCAACGACCAATATGAAATGAATATACGAACATCAAATGAAACTATTATTCATGATACAAAAACGATTGGATATATTCTTTGAATGTAACTTATTCTCCGTTTCCGACGCATCTAGTTTTTTTTATAATATTATATTTTAATAGTTTTACAAACGCATATTACCAATAAAGTCTAATCTATGTTACACGTTTACCCGGTAAATTCAACCTTACCAGTGCATTTTTCCAGATGAAAAGATGCATTTAAAAATACTGAATAGAAAAAAGAAAGCATCAATAGAAACAAACGTTTTTTAACACCACATGCCTCGCAGACCGCGGCGTGCTCAATTCCCGTAGTCTTGATGAATACAGTCACGTAACACATGAAGCACCCTAGAAGAAGCACGTTGTTGATGTTTGGCGATGACAGTTTTACAGTCCTGAATGAAAACAGTGGACAGTTAAGGGACCTACTCAGAGATTAGGATGTAACGATTTTGCGCTTACTTCATTTAAGGACGTTTTGTTAGGTTAGCTGTAAACATCGTGATTAACGAAACATGATTACACGGTGATTATTTTAAATATATTTAAATGCTGGTTTAAATGTGCAATCAGGTTTTATCAACGTTTTTGAAATATGCAATATGTCTTTTTTAAACAGCATGTTACGAGTAGGTATACGCGGTATAAGGAGGAGGAACTTACAAGTAATCTTCAGCTGGGATATTTATGTTTGTTTTTTTACTGAAATTGCTGATATAAGTAGAACTCAAATAATAATTTCTAACTGTTCAAGCTGTTATTTCTATTAATAGTTTACCAGCACAATAAACAATATTTTGCCTTTTTCAATGAAGACAAACAGAACGCACACGATGACTAAGACGCAACCTCAAAATATGATATTATACATGCGTCGTCGCTATTTTTTGTTTGTTGTACCGTGCTTAATTTATAAAATAAAACAAGCGCAATATATAAATTTATCAAAACTAAACCAAATAAAAACACCCAAATCAGATAGCACACTTAAAACCAAACAACAACATCAGACACATAACGCACACGTTTTGTTTCTGTAGATGATGTTGAAGGTTAAACAAGAAACAGTGTAGTCCATATATAAAACCCCCAATCATTACCACACACATATCGCTCACTTGTTGTTCCTGTAGATGATGTTGAAGATTAAGCAAGCAACAGTGAAGACCATGCCTAAGCCGGCGAGACAGCACAGTGGGATGTAGAGGGACCTGGGCAGGGTCAGCTCCTCATCAATAAAGTGGGTCGAGTCATGTTGAATGATGATGTCTGAAGAACGATAATGCCTTACTGAATTACTGCCATTAAGGTCCGTCTTCGAAGTTATAATGTAAAACGCCTTTTAAGGCGAGTGTCAAGCTCTTGAAATATCATGTTTTCAGCAAGTGCCTATGACGAATATCTTATCCCATCTTCACCGCAACATTGACGGTTTAACACCCAATGAAATAGACTAACCTTTATCCCACCTTGTTGAATATACCTGTCGCGTGCACGGACTACTTTTTATTCTAACACTGAAAGATTTTTCATAAGAAATCTCTACAGTCGAGAAAACTTTAGATTTCAAATTATACGACCTTGAACCTTTAAATCTAGTAAATGAACATAATTTTCGCCATCCGTTTATTGAATCAGCTAATTGACTGCGTCATAAAATGACACACTGATTGCGTCATTTTCCAATAATATGTGATGTCATATTTTATGTACACGAAACTAGTATGCGATGTCTGGGAATAAAACATTGAAGGCGCGCATTTTTTTCGTGTTAATGTATCCTGAATGTTATTATGAAAAAGTGCATATTCTATGGACTACTTACCTCGGATGGAACCGGTGAGAGGAAGTATTTAGATCTACATGTAGATCTAGCTTATTCGTGTTATTGATTTTCAGAATGTGCGTGCCTATTTGGATGTGAAATTTAGTGTGTAGAACATACTGATGGGTGTGTATTTTGGTTCAGTAGTCTATTCGAATTGTTTTGCTTTTGGATGTAAGTAAACGAAAGGGTATTTTCTTTGATTCATAAACTTTGTCTTTGTTATTTTATCAAAGAAAGTCTATTCAGTAAGAATAACCCATTTGCAACAAGTGTTTCAAAGCTTAATATAATTATTACGGAATATCTTCTGTTTGGGTCACTAACTACAGGATGTGAAAGCTAGATTTAGACGCCATCAAAATCTGCAGCGTCCATGAAAATATTAGGCGAGTATACTTTTTTGATAATTTATGTTTAGAACGACTATGTGTGTAAATGTACATGTATGTTGACATCGACATCATTTTATCAGGAGCAATCGCCGCCATATTGGATTTTGATAATTTTCTTTCGAAAATAAAATGACTTATATTAAAGTAAAACCCTCTTTCGCGGTCGTAATGTGTTACAATTTGCATGCTGCGTAAAATTGAATCGAGGCAAATGGTGATTTTGTTTCTCGTTTAACTGTTTTTGTGTGAATTTTTTTATTCTATTTTGCGTACCAGAACAAAAACATTCTAAATCACTACGCATGTTTACATGCGTTAGATATAGATTTTAAGCGCTTTTAAGAATGAATTTAAATTATTGCTATTAAAGGTTATAAGATCTATTTATGTTAAATGTCACGTTGAAAAAAATCAATGGGATAAATAGAATACTAGGATTAGCTCGCCAAGGCTCGCGCTCCCGTTGTTCTAAGCCTCGCAACATTAACTTCTGTCTATTCAACGCTAACCTAGTATTCTTTATTTCGACTAGACTAGAATTTCGTTGAGAAGAGAAAATGAAAAAGATGCCATAAAAGCTGAAAGCGTCGTCCGTGATAAGCTAATCTGGTTTGACATTTCATGCACACGAATTAAAGGGGCCTTTCCACGTTTTGGTAAATTGACAAAATTAAAAAAAGGTTTCAGAATCGCAAATTTTCGTTGTCATTATAATATTTGTGAGAAAACAGTAATACTGAACATTTACAATGCTCTAAAATATCCGTTATATGCAACTTTTGACGATTTGAAAACCTGAAAATTATAAAGCGTTGCAACGCGAAAAGATTAAATAATTTGGAAAGTTCTGTTGCTGTCGTTATTTATTGTGATACTACGAGGATTGCTTATATAAAGTAAAAAATACATCACTCATTGAATGAGCACGGATTGCCGAGTTGTCTAGGCGATAGTCTTTTACTCCTGGTATCACTGGTTCGAGCCCAGTTGAGGGCTACTGTTTTTTAGATCCAATGTTTACATTTATCAATATAAAGCATTTAATTACAAACTTCAATAGATGCCAAAATCTGTGAAAATGTCCCTTTAAGCATGGTTTTTACAGAGCGCAGCTCAAACATATAAATGAAGCAGTTATTCCAATTAACATTGCATGACATTTTATCTACATAGCATCCATTTTCTTGATTTATGAACAGAAATAGTAACGGATGTAACATACACATGGAGCATCCGTTCTTAATTACTAACACATCTTTCATCTTTTGAAAAGCATCTTCTAAATAACTTGACTTAAGCATGCGAAGTTAAATTGGAGTTGATATGAGCACCTTCATTGTGTTATTAGATATCCAGTGAGGATTAAGTTTTTGCATTTGCAAGGACCCTTCTATCAAGTTATCGTCGGTTTTTAAGAATGAGATTTCATCACGATTCCCTATATAGACATATAGACAATAACAGGTTATTGCCTGATCTTTTTGTAATATATCAGGCAAGGCTTAGAATAATATAACTTCAAAAGCCATCACCAAACATCAAATTTAAATTCTAAGTTAATGAAACATTAGCATTAAACAATTCCCATTCACTGCCAAAGGATTGTACATTATTTTTTGAAGTTTTTGTCTCCTGTTATGCCTGGATTGTATGTATTCATTTTACACTTGTATCAGTATAGCTAAATAAACACAATAACATTATTGTTTGCTCTAGCAGACGTAATTCAATATCCAAGTCGAAGGAGTGTCATGTAAATGAAAGAAAAAGATTGTTCCGGTAAAATTTCGTCAATAATTGCTTTAGATACTGTATCTGACATTCCCAGAATAAATGTTCTAAGTTGTTATCACTTTCTATGCAAAAAGAACATAATGGATCATCAGTAAGTTTCATTTTTATTCAAAAGACTATTTGTTCTAAGAATTCAGAGAATTAATATATATTGGAACAGTTGAACCTTTATATGTTTTGTTATAAAAAAGGGTAGCTCAAATAAACAGTTCCATTCTTTGTCAATAATAATGAGATTGAGTTTTTCAAATACAATCATCCTATCTATGTTGTTTAAGAGGAGTAAATAAAGAAATCCGTACCTTTCCAGACGAGAGCTCCCTCGACCCATTCAAATTTAGACTCGGTGCGAGGTCCTGTCGGAAGTGTGCAACCAGGACACGCTTCCCGCCTATTACATAAATCTCAAATTATGTACGTTTCGACACAAAATAAATTATGTGTCATTGTATAAAAGTTTGACATGGTTCAGAGTCTAACAATGGGAAGGGACAACGAAGAAAGAATATCATGTATGCATATACATGTTTTCATGACCAACTGGTTTATCGAGCGTTTAGATAATAGTCTAGAATGATATGTTATATACTAACATCTGCTCATGGCTTAAGTCTATGCTCTCAAATGTTTACAAATGATGCAGCCCGTTTGTAAATATGCAAGTAAGAAAACTTGTAGTTAAATACGAAACAACCTAATAATTGCGTTGGTTGTCTAAATTTGTGCACTGGATTGAGAAAATGGTTATTGAATTGATGAAGTAAATAAAACATATACAACCTTGTATTCTTTCCACCTTTATGATTTTATTTAGATCTGTGCCATTCTTGAATGAAATTTTCCCAGCAACACCAACCATGGATGCTCTTTCTGTTCAGCCAAAAATTATAACCCCAATATCTCCATCGGTGTATGTAAACTGATCCAATGTTTTTCGATGACCTGAAACGGTATAGTGTACCATCACTTTTCGCATTCTAGGCATGCCCATTGACTAGATATTTAATGAAATATACCAGAAGGAAATGGCTATTTGACTTTCTTCGAAGGATATATAATCGATAACTCTCTGCTAATAAGTGTTGGCTTGCAAATACAAATACGGTCGGGTTCTACCAAATAAAATTAAATTAAAAACATTTAAATAGTAATCAAACACATACGAGTTAATTCTTATCAAACAACTAAAAATGCTTATCAAATTCAAGCAACTGTAACAAACATATACTTACAGCAACATCATTAACAACGACAAATCATTTACTTTGGAAAAAAACGCCACGAAAACCGAAAGCCCTGATACTATAACCATGTTTCGAGCTAAATACATATAATGGCATTTCAAAGATGTATACAAGATTGTGATCACTTGGTATTAATACATGTGAGCGAGTTGCTAATAAGAGATACCGTTTGCTACAGGTGTTTTAGTTTCACTTTGTATACATTAAACTAAAAATGCAGTTAAACTAGAAGTAAATGAAAAAATGTTACACTGTTACCCATGCTTTCCAAGGTGGTTACGGTGCAGTTGAGAGCTATAGCACTCAGCCATATATGATCGTAGCACAATCCGGACAATCTGTCATAGTCCCTCTTGGCGTGGTTATACGCCGGATGACTCGTAAATCTCTCTTTGAATTCGGAGCCTTACATGATCAGAAAATGGTCTCAAAACATATCCCACATGCAGATTTCAACTTTGTCTAAATGGATTTGTAAAATAATTTACACTGAAGACTAAGAACAGGGTACATTGCTTGCATTTCTTGTTTTAAAAAGCGTTTATATTTTTTAAATTTTTGTTCTCTATATAAGCCATTATCCATTTAAAACACTGCGCAAACGACCTAGGCAAAATAAATAACCTGTGCAAAAACGAATTGTGCCTTCTACAAAAATTACCCAAAAAAGATAAGCACAGCTCTTCACACAATGCATACAAATTTCAATACATACGGAATCCGGATAGTTCCATCTATAATCTCGCACTCTTTCATCAATGGCGACACACGACACACGAAGCGATACACGATATTTTGCTCGACACACGAAGCTTCGTGTATCGCGCAAAATATCGTGTGTCGCTTCGTGTATCGCGCATAATATCATGTGTCGCTTTGAGTATCGCGCACACTATCGTCTGTCGCTTCGTGTGTCGCGCAAAATATCGTGTGTCGCTTCGTGTTTCGTGTGTCGCCCTTTGAACGCGAGGCACGATATTTTGCTCGATACTCAAAGCGACACACGATATTTTGCGCGATGCACGAAGCGACACACGATATTTTTCGCATTACACGAAGCGAAACGCTCTATTTACCACGATATATCGCCTTTTGGGCTACCTACACAAGGGCGATATTTCATGGTACATTCTCGCGCGTCGCTTCGTGTATCGCGCAAAATATCGTGTGTCGCGCAAAAAATCGTGTATCGCTTTGAGTATCGCGCAAAATATCGTGTGTTGCTTCGTGTGTGGCTCAAAATATCGTGTATCGCTTCTTGTGTCGTGTGTTGCCCTTGATGAAAGAAGGGCGAGATTAGAGATGACCTATCCGGATTCCGTAAATAACACAATGAATAAACACTACTGTTGCCGAGGTAAATAGCTTTGAAAAAAAGCATAACGAGTTTAAACCAGGTTTTACAATGCATGAAGATTAGTGCAAAACATCACGATTTTTCAGTATAATTAACTTAAATTTACACACTTGAAACAATCATAACATGCACAATACACAAATAAATAATATATAGATAGATCAGGAGGAGGGGGGGGGCGGCGTCGGCTTAGAAGAACCCATGCAAAAATACAGTATTGATGGAGCCTGACGTACTTGTCAGATTTGCTATTCCTCTCTCCATTATGGGGTTGTAAAGTACAGCGCTGGTGCTCTACAAGAAACTATTCAAATCTACAAACAATTCAAGCCTGAACATCACTGTATTAAATTCGTTGTTACCATCTACTGTATCTGAATAAAATAATCTTTCCGGTGATGTCAAAATGATGAATAGATCAATTCCTTCAAAAGAGCATATAAATAGATCGACCTACTCCAAATCCTTTATTTTCATACGGCGAAAGTTTTTCGTCCCTTCACATTCCAACTTTAGTCCAAATTACACTCTGTAATCTGATTTTCTCTTTTTGCCTTGGTTTTTTCTTGACTTATTATTTTAAAAATCAAATTGTGATTTTGTATGATCAAATTATGATCGTACTTAAGCATGTAAATGTATGATATCTGTTTGAAGGTAAACTTATTAAAATTGAAAAATCAATCGGATATGCAAATAGTAACACTATACAATTAACGATACCATTAAAGCCTGTGATGGCATTAAGAATCACTTCAACCACAACTATGGTTTTAGCTTACCATTGATATGTAAAAATCAGTACATTTCTCTTTAACGGCAAACATGTCAGTCTTTGAACAGATGTCGCTTGTCAACCTGTTCGCTCGGTAATGTTCTATCATTGGTAATAGTCTGATACTATTTTCATTTTATGACAATATATGCATGAAACATTTTAATGAAAAATATGCAACTGTAAACTGGCTCGGGCGTATATAAGTTTGTACAATCACTTTGTGCGTCGTTAAGATAAAGATTATTATGATTTTCCACCGGATTTTATAATAAAAAAACGTTTGTCTCATTTCTCACATACATGTATAAACACGGGTTTAAGAGTTTTGAAGAATATTTAACGATGAACACTTAAAGCATTTTCTATAAAATAAAAAACACAGTATGATTATTAAGATTTTTTTCTTTTGCAGAATATAGGTTAATTTATACAGATACATGCCAATGAATCCTTATACGGATGTTCGAAACTCAAAAATGTCGCAATATAGATACAATGTGTACATTTACTTTGTAAAATGCTTGTTTTATTGATGTTTTTCTGTTAGCTTAAATACGGCGTTACGGTCGACGGCAGCACTTGTAACTCTTGCGACTGCATTTACAAAAAACAATTTCTTATCACAATACAAGTTACGTAAAACCCAATGCACACACAATCAGCTAGAATATCTTCATTTGTATATTGCACATACTTACACAATATAACACATTAGATTGCTGCGGCATTTGTAAGGCCTAATGTGCATTTATAATTTAACATGTACTAGTAGTGGACGGTAACTTATATGGAAGTTCACATAGTACACACAAACTTAGCCTTACCAGAATTCGCAACACAATGTCATAAATGCTCTATGTTTGGTCAATATTTAGTATGTAGTATGTTTTATTAACGAAATAATCAGTGATGAATAATCTCATGCAAATCTGTGAAAAATTCCATTCATTTGTAATGTTCATTTAAATGGACTTAACTTATACATGTCATGAAAGTGATGACATAACGTCCGTTGATGGTAATTCTGCGATACGGTCGTGTTTAATATATTACGGTTCGTAAAAGTCAACGTTGACCACATACTTTCAGCATTATTTGATTGGATAGGAATGTCTGCATCGACATTCAAACATTTTAAATTAGATTGTACTTTCAGCTGCAAAATGTTCATATCGCATGCATATTGCATGTTAATGTTGCACTGAGTACCCAGCTCTTGAGGAAAGGATGGAAGAGGCACGGTTAATAGCATCAATGAGCTTGCGAACTGTCTCCAGCATGAAGTAGTTGAAGTTCTTTCTATGAGTCTTGAAGTAAAAGGTCCCATCGGTGATGACAAATCAAAATATTAGTAACATGTTTTAAATTAATATAAAATGATAAAAATATGCATGATATATTTTTTAATAACAAAATCAACTACAGAAACATTGTGTTTTTGTAATTTTAATACCACATTCTTTCCTTTCATTTCATATCGCAAAGTGTTAACAAAAATAGTATTATAAACTACACGAAAAAATTAACAATAAACATTTTAATTGAATATATATGTGTATACACGTTGATTTAGCTGTCTAAATGAAAACGGAAATAAAAGTCTGCAACAATATGATCTGCTTTCGCGTGTTTGTTTCTGATTCATTTTCAGTTAACTGATTTCGTTCATAAAAAATTATCTATGATTACTTAACTAATATTCTTAATTATGATTCCCTTATCTATTTTACTTCAGAGTCTACAGAACATTGCATATCAAAGACTGGATTTGGCAGCGTCTGAGCCATTACCGCTTCCTTCAAGCGCTGTGTCAGCCATTCACCACAGATGTTTCCGTCCGCGCGTACTATTACCGGTAAGCGAGTATTTGTCGGACGAAATATAGTGTTTTCCTTCGATTCCGTCGTTAATAATAAGAAATATGTCGTGAACAAAGTACGGACATATCATGGATCCGTTATCAACAAGTGAATCGAAACAAAACAGTTGTTTGATGAGTGCACGTGCATGTATGCGGTCCGTATTTGGGGTCAGTTAAGGATTGTGATTTTACACTGTACATGAGTATTTTCCGGACATTAATATAATGTGAGTAAATGGACACATATTATACTTATATGATACTTTTCATATCTAAAACGTTATAATGGCGTGAATGTGTTAATTTTACGGTGCATCATGACTTGTTATGCGTGTATAAATAGAGTTAAAGTTTGTTTTTAAAAGCAATGTATACCAGAATATCGATTTTCAATGTATTCTTGAAACTTGATGACGCTCATCGCATTAATAAACGGGAGATAATTTAATTTAAAGTTCGGTAGTCAAATCACTGCCATTAATAACTATGCAAGGGCGAAAATCCAACGAACAGTGAATTTATAATGGTGAATTCGATTTTGTTCCCCTTGAATTAACATGTTAACTTGCAATCCCGATATCTGTTTATGACAAAGTGTGTCGTTTTTTTAATGTCAAAAGTCAATAATTTTAATATTTTGCGACCGGTCACCACATCAGTTTCTTTTTAAATATGCAGGTTACAGAAAAACAACAACAATTGTAATTTCCTGTATTGTAACAGGCGACCGAAAATCTCAAGAACACGGGTCGGGCCTTATTAAATGACTATTTTGCGCATGCTATTAATTTGATGACCGCTTTACGGTAGACTTATGCGAACATGCATCGATTTATTCATTTAGTATGAAGTATTCTGCGTTGTTTGATACCAGAATTGTGCAAATCGGTTGAAAATTGATGGAGTAGTGAGCTGCGGAAATTGGCTGGTATGCCGAAATCAGCAATTCAAGTGTCTAAGTCACGTACCTTGTTATACGGGCAAATGCCCGCGAAGCGGGCGTTGACCGTTCATACATATGGAAATTTAGACATTAAATTACATAAGAATACCACATATGGATGCGTCTCAAACAAATTTGCCACGCGACATATATTTTAGCGATGCTATTTATGACCTTGAACAAATAAAAAACACTTTGACATATGCTAAATCACATGTAAATACATACCTCAGGAAAAATTATATCAATGACATCATAATTGTGTAGCGAATCGCACTAAATATTCTCGCAATTATTTGTTTTTCTTCGCAACCGTTCAAGAATTAAGTCATTACTCAATTATCTCCCCAGAATACTCATCTTCAGTGGGTATAAGCCGAAGACTGGTTCACTACATACAATGGCAGTCTTTACCAAACACAATTTACGTGAACATAACCCGTCTTAAATATATTGCCGAATCTCAGATTTCTGTCGAATTTATTTGCTTTGATCTTTTCGGTATCTTACTGTTATTATTATCCTGACAAATCACAAACGCTTGTTAAAAAATTATTTGTTTTAAACATTATTGTTGGTATCTCTATTCTTCCAGTATTATCGCGGTATTTCAATAACGACACCCTACTGTTTATTTGTCAGAATTCGTGACGCATTTTCCATTCGCTCTCAGAAAGAAGTTGTTTGTGTGATCATTAGCAATATTCAGGTAAGTTGTCGTTGTTATCCATTAGAAACACATTTATTCACAAAATTGAAAGATATTCCGATCTAACTTTTTAGTCTTTTAGCTTTAGTTTTTAACGTATTTACACCTCGTCTGTTCGCACTTTACCGATATTCCGAAAGGTTACATATCACTATAATTAGTTTAGGCCTAAAACCACAAAATCCGATACCTTTGATTTTGTACCACACTTTTACGTAAAAAATCTTCCAGATTCGAAATCAACAAAACATAAGACATTTATAAATTGTCTGCATTATTGATCAGATTTTAAGATATTTGTTGGTTTTCTGCCAATGCAAGAGCTGGGCATCACACAAGCCATTCTATCCAGCAAAACTGACAGTTTTGGTTTACAGAAATCAACAAAGGAGGGATTCCTGAACTATCAAAGTTTCCAAGCTATACACACAGTTATTATCTGTGGTGATCTTTATTGGTTCTGTTGGTTTACTTGGATGGAACATGTGTGAACTTTTTTAGAACTTTGAAAAGTCTATATCTGTCTATCTATACACAAAAATCAGCTATGGTATAATAAGATCAGATGTACAAGCAATGTCAAAGGGTTGTTAAATTAACAATTCAAAGGCAATTATGCTGAAAAAATATGAAAGTTCCCATGCAAATTTAGTCTGAATATCGACAAGTGTCTGGCAATAAATGTCAAACTAGTAATACAAAACTTACCACAAGTATGCTTAAGCACAAAGTACCTGTTGTGATCATTTTTAGTAAGATAGTGTAATTCTAAACAGTAGCAAATAGCTTGTTTAGTAAATGCATAATGCAATTAATATGATTTCCTTTATATTGTGTAATTAATAAATTGGTTGTTACTTGTTAATCCATGATAAATGTTTTATGGCTAGTACAAAACAAGCATTGTTAATTTTGTAAAAGGTAATAAAATAACACCACTTTGTAATTTCATATACGTAAATATTCGTGTACTGTAGGTTGATGACAGTGTTTTAGTATTACTTATTTTGCAACTATTATTTTATGTGCAAATAAATGATGTTAAGTGTTTTGTATCTCCACACAATACCACATACCTTTTAAATATGTACTGTGTTATGTGTTATTTGAATGTTTAAATAAAAAAAATATGGATGATATAACATGATGCATTCTAATAGTTGCATTCAAATTGTAACTATAGAGCTAAGTGTATGCAGTTAAGATTGTGATTTAAGAATCGCTACAAAATGGCTAGTTTCTTAGTGGCGACAAAATTTAAACTATTCAACAATAGTTTGCGAAAGAAAATTAGAAACCTGCCAGATACCTGTATTTTATTAAATATTTTAATTGCGAAACAAGTATGTTGTTATGCTGTTACACATAATTATACATTGATAATAAATAAGAAGACAACTAGCGGTGTTAACATTTCCCAACAGTAGAAATCATTCTTCTGATGAAGTCAGTGGTATACAGACGAAAGCTCCAGGTATGGCTTTCAATACGTAGTGTGTGTTATTTGACAGTCTAAAACTTATTGGATTAAATAAAATCCTGTCAAATTTGTCAATCAAAATTTATTTGACACATCACATGATTTTGATTATGTTAAATCAGTGTACTGTATGCTAAATGCAACTGCTTTAGCAAGCTGTCAAGTTGATTGAGACATTTGATGAAACAAACTGTTTCCGGGGTAGGACCAGTACTTAGTGTCTATACATGTATGACGTACCATGACGTCAAAAGTCTACAAGACCTACTAGGTAAACGAGAAATGTACTTCGACGTACAATTTTCACTTACCCTTGAGTGTTAGCCAATCAGAAGACACCTTACATCTGTTGCTTTTAGAGATATTTGACATTGAGCATTATTATTATTATTATTATTTATACCAAATTATGCGACTATCGACCGCTAACTCATAGATATTGTGCATTTTTATTGACCTGGCGTGGCGGAAGTAACCTCTGACTTATGCAAGTTATGGTTATTACAAAATACGACCAACGGGGAGGTTATTATACATTATTTATCCCGTAAATGTTTGGTAACTGTTTGGTTACCGTTGGGAGTTTCCTTCACAGTAATGTGCTGGACGGTCGTGATACTCCGCACCGCATGAATAAATACTCAAAATATGCTGAATAATTTTAAATTTAAAAAGGTAACAATTGAATCTTCTTCAAATTTGTATATAATCTATTTTAATGCATTAAATACTTGAAACTTCTATGTGTTTTTTTTTGCCATTCTGATATTTTTATTCATTTTGTCCTTAATTAAAAAAGAGATTTTAGACATTTATTATGAAAAAAAAATGAAGGAAAAGCAGCTCAATAGACAAGTGTTTTGATTGCCTGTTCAGAAAATGTATACGTCGAAGTACAAACATGTATGCCGAAGTACAAATTGTACTTTGATATACAAACATATACTTTGAAGTGTATTTTATATTTGTATGTCGACGTACAATTGTTGTACTTCGACGTACATATTTCTTTTTTCCTAGTAGGTCTTCTTGACTTTCAACCCAAATGGTACGCCATAGTATGTCTTTATGGTTAGCTAAAGATTGCTCCCACTTAAGGGATCAATACAGAGACCTCCCAGTGACTAAGCCAGACACCCCATCCATTATACCACATCCACCGAACCAGCTTTAAATTCCTGTGACTAGAAAAATAAATAAATATAAGATGCTAGATCTTTAAGCTAAGAACATGTAACTCGTTTTAAGATTGATTTTTTAAGATGCATTACTTAATTATTGCAACAATTATTATATTTTGAACACAATAATGTCCTTATATTTATTAAAAATACATGGTTATTAAAAAGCTTTTGCCCGTAAACTAGGTAGCACCTATAATCATATTATATATAATTAAAAAAAAAACTTTTTTTGTCATGGGGGGAAGTAGCTAATGCCGAATGCCTGTGCGACAAACAAGACACAATACCAATCATTATCCCTTAACATTTCTCCAGAAAAAATGACAATGTAAATAATCCCATCAGTAAATGGACATATTAAACAGCAAAGGCATGATAACATAGAGTTGTATCATAATTTTAAGTAGCATTTAAAACGACCTTGTGGATAATCAGATTTAACTCAAATATACATTTTACTGTGTTCATTTAATGCTAAATATTATTATTCTCAACGTCGTGAAATTTATCAAATCGTATACCGGGGTAGTACACAGACATACATATAAAATATCCTTATCTCTTTAAAACTATACTTCCTTTTAGTTAAGTTTACGTTTTCCTTGCAATTTTATCTATGTGTTTGGATATGGTAAAAAGTATATTTCATGGAAACATTTTATCCAGGGGAAGTAACTCTAAAATTTAGTAATTAAAAGGTTACACAATACCAATATATATATATATACTTATTTTCGGTATCGAATGTTACTTATATAGATATTTTATGTTGCATTGTGTAATAAACACACCTGAACGTGTTTGTATGATGTTCGGTGATTGTTCAGAATGTGGATAAGAGTGTGTTACAGCTTGCCGTGCTGTGCACAAATATGCCTATTGTGGTGAAATTTACTGGTGTGTAACCGAAACAGTCAGGATGTGGATAATCGTTTGACCGGAAAACAAGGCAGAGAATCGACAGTCATACTGCAGCCATTGTACCAGACGGACGTCTACTATTGTATCCATTCTAATCTCGTGTATTTTGTGTCTACGTTCCTTGCCTAAGGAATCCTGGAACAGATAAATCTTTCTAGGTAATTACAACCAGTATTTACTTCACTGGCGCTGCGAGCAATATTTTTGCAACTTTCGCAGTTCCAAAAATCTAACCTTTGCGGGAACATACCCGCCATTTTGGTTTGATTGTATAATTATTTTGGCTGTGGTGTGACTCATTTTGTTGTCAAGATTGTGCAGAAACTGCACAATAGTGACTTTTAATTTTGCATTTTATGAAAGTGCAACAATATTTTGATATTTGTGATATTTTTGTTATTTAGGCTTTCGCGGGAAAATTGTCCGCCATCTTGTTTTTGCAAGTGTCGTCAGTCATTATTGACGATTGCATTGTACATTTGTTCATTTATTCTATTAATTTTGTGAATTAATATTTTATTTCACTAGTCTGGAATAGTTTCATGGTTTCGGAGTAGTTTCTGGACTAAACTCGCTATTAAACAGTGAAAGTACGTATACTTTCATGCATTAGTAAAACCCATCTTTAGTTTATCTGAAAGTTTGACGCATTATTCTTTTGAGACTAGTTTTCATTAGAATTATTGATATTTCACTTGGAGTTTCAAATTTCCCGGATTTAACAATCGTCTATAAAAAGCTCGGGATACCCCATGTTTTATTGGTTGTCGCCATGAGCTAACCGGAAACGGAAATCTATCCACTGTTTACTTTCCGGTGATTGGAATTCCAGCAATTGAATCTATTGTTCATTGATATTTAGTGCAACTAATAATTGTAATTAGTTGCGCTAGTTGATATTAGAGTGCAATAGCAATTGCAGTTTATTTCAACCTATTTTTTTTTTGGAAACTAAAAATAAATACTTTGGAAAGTGTGTCATTTTCATTTTATTGTAAGAATATTATACATATTTTCATTATGCTCTGTTGTTTCACTAAAAGATTAGGATTATAACTTTGTTAGGCATAATTGAAATTGGAAATTTTCTGAACGACAGGATGTATTACAAGCATTCTTCGGTTTACCGTAAAGCTTTTCTACTTCATAAATAGCGCACCCTGTGCAATACCGTAGTTACTCTAAAGCAATTGTTAATTAATAGAGTACAGTAAACCATTGATAAAGAAAACGATTTAAGATTTCATTTTCTTTTCAAACTATCGCTATGAGTGTGATTAAAAACTTTGTCATTAATTATTTTTGAAGAACAATCATTTAATGTCTTTGTTTCTACACCAGTTGTGTTCTAGCCTAGCCAGTGCACGAGTATCAGAACCCGGAGGTATCTGGCCCTGAGGGTACAGAGGAGGCGCGCAGTGCGGTGAGACAAAGGACAACAGGTTTCCCGGCCTGGAACTAGGGATCACGTCTGAACTTCATCATCTACTTAACCGGCTTTAGCTGGTGTAGTGGAGGTTATAGGTATAACCCAAACACAGTCCCTGAACATTTGAATATTATTACACTGGAGTCATTTAGATAAACGCACAATTGAACAATAACTTTACTTGGCCTTTATCAACGATTACAATCATTAATACCCGTTGACAAATATTGGGTGTTAGATTTTTAAAATATTATATTTGAGTTGAAAGTGCCATTGTTTTGTATTATTACACTTTTGCCCATTTGCTCTCATTTTTTATTGGGGAGGAGAAAGAGTAATAATTGATTGTATGGTGGGGTGTGAGTGTGATAAATTTAGAAATAGAAAAGTATTTGTGAGCCAGGAATATTTAGTTAAATACTAGTTTTTAATATCAGTTTTACACATTAATGCATTTAAATTGCAAGTGTGAGTGTGTGGTATATTTAAAGTGAAATACTAAAAGTACTCCAAGTTAGACTAGACTTTGACAGTAAATTGACATTAAGTGACAGACCATGGCTGAGAGAACTATTGATTTAGGTTCAGCTTATTTTGAGGAAATGCAACCGTTGCCATACCAGTACTTGCCAGCGCAACCAACTCAAGTACAGACACAACCAATTTCGCAACTACAACAACCGTTGCCAAACCAGTACTTGTCAGCGCAACCAACTCAAGTACATACACAACCAGTTAGGCAACCACTATTGCCATACCAGTACTTGTCAGCGCAACATACTCAAGAACAGACACAACCAATTTTACAACCACAACAACCATTTCCATACCAGTACCCATCTGTGCAACCAACTGGTCCGTACCAACAAATCCAACAGCCACACCCTGGGCAACTAATGCAGTTCCCACCATGGCAGCATGGACCGTCACATGTGTTCCCCTATCCGCAGAGGTACCCGGACCAAGGACAGCTCCAGCCCTTCACTTATATGCTGGGGCACCAAGGGATTGGAGTACCAGCTGGTGCAGTGAACCATGGATTTGCACCGGCAGGTACAAATGTTCAATCAAATGTTCAACCGGCAGCTTATGGCGGAAGTGTTCTGGAAAATAATGCTGGTCGAAACCAAAAACAGTTATTGTCAGAAGACGAGATCAAAGAGGGTGACCTCCCACTCGCAGAGAGCACGCCGAAAAGGAAAGCAGTCCCTGAAGACAGTAACAAGTTTAGCAGTTTTTATTCGTCCGGCTATGTTACGGCTAACCAGTCTGTGGAAGGCAGCCCGGCCAATGTACCTGTGAAGCAGCAGATTGATACACCTGTTCATTCACCCAACAATCAGACAGGGGCATGTGATGTCACGTCTCGGGCCTCTGGTTCCCGCACTTCATCCATCAGCTTTGCGACAAACAAGGGCTCATACCGCAACAACATGAGCTTCAGTCACATGCAGTACAGCCTGTCATCTGATCTACAGTCAGAGATGGATGAAATTGAGATAGACCTGAACAACGTCTCTAAGGGGGACCTGATGGCTGTATTCAAAGATGTGGTACATGAACGAGATAATTTAAAGACGATGATTCAGTGGCAAGACCGCGAATGCCAACGTATCTGGGAGCTGAAAAATCAGATAGCCATGGAACAGCAGGCAAAGAGAGACCTGGTGGTGAGAGTCAACCAGGAAATAGAGGACAAAGTAGAGATTATAGAACTGAAAGAGAGCAAAGAACAGCAGGCGGCTATGCTCACCGATAAAGCACGCGTTGACCAAGAATTTAGGGAGCTGCAAACCCAGTTTCAAAAACTGCAGAGTTCCCTCGAGAGTAAGTTACAGCAGCAGATACACCAGTCACGGGAGATGATAGAGCAGTTAGAGACAGACAGACAGATAGCCATTGAAGAGATGGAGCAGCAAGTTCATGAAGAGATGGAGAGAAAAGATAGAGAAATCTTAAGGTCAAGGTCACAGGCACAGTCACTCGGTCAGGAAAGCATGCAACTGAAGAAACGCATTGAAAAGCTGGAGAAAGCTTCAAAAAATCAGTTGGAGAAAGCCCGTGCAAATCAGTTGGCGAAAGCTCGTGCAATCTTCAAGCGTTTGAAAGCAGAGAAGAGAAGTCGGAGGCGATTGCTAAGAGGGAGTCGAGACTGAAGGAGTATGAGAACAAAATGAAAGTGGAGAAGGAGAACCTGCAGAAACAGTGCAATGGCTTCCAGAATATGGAACGAGAAGTTAACCAACTGCAAACGAGACTGGCACTAAGTGAGGAGAATTTCAGACAGATGAATGAAAAACACATCCGCACACTTCTGGAGAGAAGTGAGTTGGGTATGTTGGTCCGTCAGATGCAGGCTGAAGCCGATAGACAGAAGGAGGAATACGAGAGACCGGTAGGCGAAGCTGGTCACATGTCAGATGCTAGTCTTGCTAGTCTTGCCCAGTTGGCTGCGTACCATGAGAAACACAAAGCGGAGATCCTGACCCAGCATCAGACGAGTTTTCAGGAGAAGGCTGGAGAACATGCAGCACACCATCAGGAGGTAGTCAGTGGATACAAGGCTCAGATAAAGGCTGCTAGTGAGTCGGCCATTCAGGCCACTGAGGTACAGAAGGCTCCTGAACGGGGAGAAGAGCAGTTGGACAAACTCAACAGACCAAGTGAAGACCAATCGAGGGTCTGTGAGTCAGCCATTCAGCCACTGAGGTACAGAAGGCTCTGAAGGGAGACAAGAGCAGTTGGACAAAGTCAACAGACCAAGTGAAGACCAAGCGAGGCTCAGTGAATCAGTCAGTACGTCGACTGAGTTACAGAAGGCTCTTACAGAGGGACAAGTGCTGCTGGACAAACTCATCATTACACTGCAACACTCCCAGAGCAGACCTCTTTCTTAAAGAGCAAGAGATGGAGCAAAGAAACAGTGTAGTTCGGGACCAAGCTGGTTAATCATAGGGCAGGTGCGGCAATCATGATGTTTTGTCCAGGAATACCATCGTGGATGATTGTAACAAGTATCTCCTGGCTCATGATTTGGACGACATAGCCGATGTAATCCCCTTGGCAAAAACATGGGATAAAGGATATGACAAGACAAGGGAAGTATGGGATCCGGGTATAATCAATACGGATGAGGTTATAAACAAGGTGGGTGATCCGGCCTATATGCTGGATACTTCACACTAGAAAGCGAAACAATACAGACTATCGGTGGGTGATCCGGTCTATACGCTGGATACTGCACACAAGAAAGTGAAAATTACACTGACTATTGGTCAAATGGGACGGACCGGGGCTGGTGACACGGCTAATAATTATCTTCTTATCTATACATGCATACTTACAGAATTCACACTTTAGCCGTCTTTCACGCTCTGCATTGTTAAATGATCGCAATCAGTCAACAATGTGACGGATTTCAAAAACATTAAATATATGTCACTTAAATGTCACACACATAAAACAAGAAACGGAAAATATACTGTGTTGTATCTTAATATTATTTTATTTAGTTATTTTCTTGCATAAGAAAGTGGTCAAAACAAGGATGCATGATCGTTTGAAAATATGTAAGTAAACTAATCTCCCAAGTCAAGAAATTGACTGACTGACTGGACAATTTAAATTAGGTGTTGTTATGAAACCTTATATTGTGTATGTGTAGACAGCCAGATGACGGTTTTATGATCGAGTGCGATTGGTGTGATGAGTGGTTTCATGGGAGATGTGTGAATGTGAGTGAGGAAGAAGGTGTGAGAATAAAGAAGTGTAAGTGTCCGAATTGTTGTAAGACGTAACTCGCTCGTGTGCTTGAAAATTTAGTTTTATAGTGGTTATATGTTTTAGCATGTCTGAATCCGGCTCTGTTGCTGGAGAATATTAAAAGTGTGTCAATTAGCTAGTAAATAATTCTGTTAGACAGTACATTTAAGTTTATGATATGCACTTGTAAAATAACATGTTTTAAAATACCATGTATTCTTCCTTTAGTTGACTTGTGTGAAGTATTGTCTTAACTATGACTACTGTATCAACATCATCATGTTTAGTCTGTTGATAAAAGGAATATTTGGAGTAAATGCTTTTATATTATTTCGAAATAACTTGTTAATATGAAATGTGATTAGGAGAACTCTTAAGAATTATTACAAGTTACAGAAATTATAATTGGCTTTCTACAACAAATTGTTTATTATTAATCTTCATTATACTTTGTACAAGTTTGGCACATGCTGAATTATATAGCAATTGTTCATACTTTGTGTATACCTTTTAACCATTTCAGTAATAATGGATTTTTATAGATTACCAAGTCTTGAAATTACTTCACATATTTTCAAGGAAGTACTGGTACCATTTGACTTGATAATATATTAATGTCGATGTTTAGTGGATTATATATGCTCTCCATTATTGCACAATGTAACACGAAAAGTGGGTTTAATTATAATATACATGTAATGTGAAATTTGTAGTTGAAGAGGTATGTTAAGAACTCAGAGTTTTATAGCCTTTAATACTCCTTAATCTATTATGCAATATTATAACAAAGCCATTGTTACATTAGAAACTGATCTAACTACTGAATATGCACTAATTAATGTCAGTTAAAACATGCTTTCTTCATTGCTTGATTGTTTTTGATAATCCACATGCAAGTTTCGTATGTTTTAATTGCTGACGTTTGCTAAGATTTGTTGATTTGTTTCTATTAAGTTGTGGTGTGTTTCCTCATTTTAAAGTGTATTTGGTACCCCCGAAATTCATCGTGGGCAATACAATTAGGATGCAAATTTGCCCAATGCAAGAATAAACATGTCCAACACAACACAATAAAATGGCTGATGTATTGAGTTTTACAGTTTTGGTTATGTTTAAGGGCAATTTTGTAAAACATACTTCAAAAAAATGTATGGTTCGTGAGGCGCTTTTGTTTAATGTTTAACCAGTACCAGTACTATTCTCAAAGGCTGAGAAAAGACATTACTTATATATAAAAAAATGTACACAGATACATGTTTGTCTGTAAATTGTGTAAATATAAGATTACTGATGTACAACTATTTTCGGTGAAATGGCTGAGTGTTGTTTAAATATGATTTGATTGAGAACAATATGAATCTGGCAATAAGATCTAAAATGAGCGTTATCACAGCATAGACACAAGTGATGTTCGTAAGTTTAGAACTCCGGATGTATCTGGAGGCTACATAACTTTTATACAACGTACATGTAAATATGTTTCGGATTATTACTCCAGTGAAAGGCTGGAGGTACAAACCCCACCATTTTTCTGTTTAAGCCTGCAATTGTCTTGCGGCATTTGTTAGAAATCAGATTTCTAAAACTACTCTGTGAGGCAGCTGAGTATGTCATCTTCCTCCAAGCTTACGGTTTCAAGCAAGCTGAAAGTGAGCGGAGACCGCTGGTTACGACATGACTTTACAACATAACTTATCTGACATAAGTTTGTTACTAGTCTCCAGTTAAATAAGAAGCAACTGGAGTCAGAAATGTCTTCATCCGTTGTTTTCCCTATTTGTACTCATCAGATGGGTTCAAAACCAAACATGAAGGGAAGAGGAGGAGAAATAGCATGGGATTATTAGGAAGACTGGCGTCCGACGAAAGCTGGAAGTTGAGAGACGCCTATAGCTGGTCATGTACCACGGGCAGCTGGACGACTGAGTACTTTCTCGGGTCAAGTGTCCGGATTTTCTACCTTCTGCTTTGGCTTCTAAGGTCCCGGCAAATAGGCTGTTAATAGAAACAGACTCACCGTATTTTCGTCTAGCTGGGGCCCGGAATTTTAATTTAGGCCAAACTTTTGATGAAATAACAAATAACAAAGTTGAAGACTGAAAAAGGACCCTATGTCTCTTCCCCGTTAGAAAAAAATGGGGGGGGGGAGTGTGGGTGAAATTTACTGGTGTGTAACCGGAAGTCAGGATGTGGATAATCGTTTGACCGGAAAACAAGGCAGAGAATATACAGTCATACTGCAGCCATTGTACCAGACGGACGTCTACTATTGTATCCATTACAAGCTCGTGTATTTTGTGTCTACGTTCCTTGCCTGAGGGATCCTGGAACAGATACATCTTTATTTCTAGGCAAGTACAACCAGTATTTACTTCAGTATCCATCAGTTTAATGTGTGTGCGTTGGTGGGCACGTGCGCGCGCGCGTGTATGTTTGTATGTGAATGTGTGCACGCGTGTGTGTGTGAATGCCTGTCGCATATGTGTATGCTCGCGTGTTTTATGGGATGTAGGTTACGATGTGTCGTTGGTTGCGTGCCTGATTGCATGCGTGCGTGTGTGTGTGCGTTTAACATTTTACAATTAACAAAACAACAGGTTATGAAATAGTTGCAATACAACATTATGATTGGTAAGCAAAGAAGCCATATCCGGGACCAGGATTATTGTCAATGATCTGATGTTTATTTTCTGCTGGCCGGTCTCGAGTGGCCTCCATCTGAAACTTTGCCACTGGGGGCTGACGAGGTCAAAGCGCAGTCCGTTTCGCTACGACGTCGGGTATACGTTTTACTACGAAAACATTGGTTAAATACACATGACATCGAGAACGGATTAGTCGAAAATTGTGTTTAAACATGTAAGATTATGCTTTTCTAATAACAAAACTCTGAATTTAAGCACAATGACATTTCATAGGGCTGTTACATCAAATTATAATCCAAGATGTGTCTGGTTTATGCGGTTAAACATGAAATATACCGCTGATTTTTAAAACCGAAGTAAAGTTTCACTTTAAAAAAATGCAATTAAGGTTTACAACTGTGTTTAAGTGACACAATTTTACAATTTCCATGTTGGTCTATGTATCGTTAAGCCACTGGTGTGTTTAGAAATGTGTAGGGTGACCCAGTTATCAAAAATAAAGGCTAAATATTATTATTAGGCATGATCATGTCTCTGACAGTATACGTATATGCCTCGCTACGACAACGCTTTAGCGTGTATGCGTTTCTCACAGAAAACGTATTGGTTATCTCTCAAAGGCAAAATAAAGAAAAGTGTTTTTTAATACGGAGTCATGGAGTGGCTGGATGTTTCCTTTGAGGAAGAGGTACTAACAACGGCATAACATGATCCGAAGCGCACAGTCAACATGGTAATGCACATTATGATATAATTAAATTCACGACTAGGCCAAAGAAAACGATTAAAATCGAAAATCCATATATAAGATGACAGTTGAGAGTCGATAACCTAATGTCGTCGATCTCAATAAAAATGACGCATCTTCACCTTGTGACAATCATACGTTCATTTTGATAGAGACCGACGATAGGTTTTCAGCATACGGTACTCTTTATCAAATAACATTCGATTCTCGTTACCCCCAACTCGCTTATCTCGAAACTCTGCTTATGTCAAAGTAAATCCCATGTCCCAACTTTGATCATTATTTATCTCATACGGATTTTAATTTTTACATTGTATATATCAAAGCGATTTTCTTGAAAATCAGTTATCGTCAACTAATTTTGAGATGAATTTCATGTTCGTTTACATGATTTTACCTGTAAAATCCACACCTGTAACAGCCGTAAGGTGTGGAAAGTAGGACCCCAATGGCATAAATCCGCAATTGCATAATCAATATATCGTTGTAAAGGTGTGGCAGTGGGTTTCTGTCACAGGTTATTGTTTACTGCGTACATGACGGCCGGTAAATTTACCTCGTGTTACAATGCGGTTAAGGCCCAGTCTCAATATGATGCCGGCGGAGCCCCCGTGCGTGATCAGGCATCTACCGGGATGAACCGGGGCCCTACCGGGATGAACCGGTGCTCCACCGGGATGACCCGTGGACGACCGGGGACAACCGGGGCTCCACCGGGAAAGTATTAAAATGTTTAATACCTCCGGGATGAAGCGGGAGTCACCGGGTAGGACCGGTAACGACCGGCGTGGCACCGGGAACAACCGGGACTGTACCGGGCACAACCGGGACGGCACCTTAGCTCCACCGGGGCCAAAACACACCCCGGCAGAGCTAAGGCAACGCCTCGGTAGAGACCCGGTGAATGCCGGCAGAGTCCCTTTATAGCTACGTTGCATAAGTAAACCAGATCTCTGACGGTGACGTCCCGGTTGTTCCCGGTGAAGTCCCGGTTGTTTCCTGTGCCAAGCCGGTCATTGCCGGTCCTTCCCGGTAACTCCTGGTTCATCCCAGAGGTATTGAACATTTGAATACTTTCCCGGTGGAGCCCCGGTTGTCCCCGGTTAAACCGGGGCGTTGCCGCAGCTCTGTCGGGGTCTGATGCCGGTATAGCCCCGGTGAGTGCCGGCGTAGTGACGGTATACCGGGGCTCTGCCGGCTTTCACCGGGATCAACCTTTTCGTTGTGATGTTCATGCGCACAGTGAAGCACGGCATCTTTTGCACTGGGCAATGGCAGTCTGCAGTAACTGCAAACTGCATGTGATATGTCCTGAAATGGATACAGAGACTTCGTTGAGCAACCTATACACTATATTTGTACTTCGTTGCGCAACCAATACATACTCTGTGCGAAACCTATACATAAAGCGACTTGTAATTACCTTTGAAACAAAGCATTTGAATAATTAAAACACATGTTCGTAACCTGTTTTGTACTTTAAAATGTGTAATGTACACTGAATCAATGTAAAATGTAGTTTTACTTAATTTAAGTTACCGTAATTGGTAATTTTAACAGAATAACCACCTTATGCATTGCTTCAAATCAAAATATTTCGATTTTAGCTCAAAATAAACTTAAAGGTTGCAACTACGCGCATTTGTTATTAGTTTGTTATTGATAATAAGTGCCTAACATTACTGGATGTTCCGTTCTCTAATCCATAAACAGCAGAAAAGATGAAACTCGCCTGATTAAGTAGTGTATTTACACAATGCTTTCGTAGTAAAACATATACCCGACGTCGTAGCGAAACGGACTACGCTTTGACCTCGTCAGCCCCCAGTGTTTGCGGGCGTATGTTGTTCCGGATGTCACCTGGTTTTTGTTTGGCCATGGCTTTGCCAGCCAGAGCCTGTATTTGTCAGATGACACTAGCTCGATGCAATCATGTCCTCGGTAACGTACGAACAGTTTTCCGTCGCGGGACCAGGCTCTCTCTACTATCTCAGGTTCCTTCAGACGCAGTGATGCTAAGACTTCCGAATTTGTCTTTGTTAGGTCCTCATTTAAGTAAATGCCGGTACCCTTTAAAAGTTTGGCACGTTTCATAACCTCGACTTTTGATTGCCGCCTGACGAACTTGATTATGACTGTCCGGCGTTTACTAGGTACATATTTCCCTATACGATGGGCCACGTCGACATCTGTAATTCCCAATCTAAGTCCAAGCTTTTGATTCAGCATGTTCACCGATTGTTCGGCCACGTCCATCGATGATTGTTGGTCCGTATCATTTGAGAGGCCAGAAATCCGGATGATGTTCCTTCTTCCGTATTGCTCCAAATCGTTTAGACTTGAAACATGGCTAAACTCAGCATCGCATTGTTTTTCTTTCATGGCATCTATTTCGCTCCTCTGATCTTTGATTTGTTTTTTTAAGGCATCTAACTCATTTTTATGTTCGAAAATGCTGCCTTCCATTATTTCAAGCTTGTTCAATACACTTCCAAGGAATTTTTCCTTTATTTCTTCCAGTGTTTCCATGATTATATTTTTTTATTAAGGAGGTGTCATTTTTGTGAGCACATTAGACAATTTCGAGCAAATTTCATCCAGGCGTGTTTCAATTGAGGTTTCGGTTTTCTCTATCGCGGTTTTGGTTACAAAGTCCGCCATACTTTTTAGATTTTTTTCCTGTTCCGTCTTCGAATTTTTACCTCTTTTTTGGTTTGCTTGTTATGTTTATTTGAGTTGGGAGTTTCGAAAACGGGTAAATCAATTTGGCTAGTATCGGCTGTGTTGCTTTCACTTGCAATTGATGAGTGCTGTCTTTTGCTCATTTTTGTGAAGTAATTAAGTGTTGTCAGTTTTTTCCCAGTGCAAGTGTTAACGATTTATTCGGATCATTGCGACTTCCTTATTTTCAATTATAAATCCTGGTCATGCGTGACGAATTCACTGAACATAGCGGGTTATTAAGCTTACAGGATAAAACTTGTTGGTCAGCTGTTTGATAAGTTTGTGACTGCTTTATATATATCTTTATAAAATTGAAAAAAAGGGTTCCCCACCCGCTCGAAAATTTAACGGGGGAAATTGAAAGCTTAATATATCATATAAAGCACGTTAAAACATAATTTCATTACTTGAATTTCTTGCAATAGTCCGAACTATATTAATATAATCCATCCACTTGAATCATTCACATTCATTCAGATCACTCGCGTTAATTTTATTTCATCATTTTATTTTCAGTTTACGTGTTTACTTTTTCACCGGAACCGGAAACTTATCCAAGCTTATCCAATAATTGATCCAACATGTTTCATATCACTTACGATGAAAAGGAAAGTTTATTTTTAGCTCAGTATTCAAACAAAAGAATTTTTTTTATTTCACCTTTTTACTTTTTTTTTTTATTTCTCTGAAAATTAGTCCATTGTATAGTTCACATCATTGCACACATTTCATGTAAAAGAATCCTTGTTTATCACTGCTTTGTCTGAGTATTTTTGCAAAAACACAGGAGCTCAAAATATGTGACACATCACCTTGAGTGCCTCTTACTTCACCTGAAACGAAAATCTTAAAATATTTGTTTCTATGCAATATCGTATTCGTTTATACATATCCTTTGGCATGTACCATACATCAAACCAGTGGCAACACGTCCGATTTCTTCACTCACGAACCTTTTGTTGCAAACAGTAATGTAAATGTGTGTTTGTATCAGATCTTAAAGGCTTTACATAAACAATTATGATGTCTCGATATCCTTGTTGTTGACAGTTGAGCTGCAAGCTTGTGCATATATAAAACGCTCAACAACTAATTAGATATGTGTAGATATTGATAGCAACAAACACACACGTCCTATGCAAATGTTTGCCACTCTCTTTCTTAAAATCGAACTAAAGTAATTGAAAGTCACCGCAATTTGCAAATTTGTACATATACATTTAATTACATTTGAGCCTCGCCCTGTGAAAATGGGGTTTAATGTATGTGCGTAAAGTGTCGTCCCAGATTCGCATGTGCGAAGTTAGAGAAAATGTAATGTATTCTTTGTGACGGTACTTTATTTACGAACATTATTCATTAAAGTGATATAATGGGCATCTAACAGTTTATAGGTGTCTATCGCAACCGTTGTTTATTTTTGGTGTTTTCACTTCATATACACTTATATTTGTTAATGCAGCATCAACATACTTACACAATATTCCGAAAAGAGAAAATAATCCATTTGAATATCAACCGTACTTTCTTGTTGACAACTGAAAACAGAAATGATTCGTTGTACGATGTGAATCTAAATTAATTTTAGTTCAGATTCGTTCATACGACGCAAAGACACTATTTTGTTTTACGAATCATTTCGGCTTAGAGGACAGTGTGAATCATGTAAAATATCGAATATAATACATTTTTTTTTATAAACAACTGGTAGCAAGATGAGTTGCAGATGCTTGGTCAGTTACCACATTTTAACTTACTCTTTTGACCTGTTAAATCTTTTCAGCTCAATTCAACAGTGAAAATTGCCCATAATATCACTTTAATAGAGATGTAACTTTTATCTGTAAATACGTTTTGTTAAACCAAACTTATTCAACAAAGTGTGCATATAATTAAGATTAATAATTATGTTTTAAATGTTAATCACCACAATATAATTAATAAGATAACATCTTGTTTAGTTGTATTTTCGGTTAATAACAAAAAAAACCACAAAGGAATTCATTTCCAACTTTAATGATCACTATAGCTTTCAGTTTAAATTATATTAAATACAGTACATACAAAACACAATACATATTAATGGTCTAACCTGCATCTTGTTTTTTAACTTGATATTTTTTTCTAAATGTTATTTGACTAGGAATATATCAATATTGTTAAGATTTTTACACTTTAGAATCGATTTCATAACTGAAAGTTGTTTTATTTCGGATCCGTTATTTATACCATTTTGGATGTGGCATCAAGTACACGTGACGACCGTGTTAACAATATCCTCCAATAAACGGACTGTCGGTTTTACTGAATGAACAAGATGCAGGAGTTTACAACAATATTACGTCGACTCGTTGATAACTTTTGAGTTACACAATATAAACGAATTTAAACCAACTTATGATACATTTGTTATTAATGTTCAATAAAATAATGTACACATTAACGCAATTGTATATACAATCAGTTTTCGTTGACATCAAACTGTGTACAAACATTCAGTCGGGTAACGACCTTGTAATAAACCATTAAATTATAATAAGACTTTCAATTTTACTTTAAACATAGTGTCTGTAAAATAAGAACGGACATTACGTTATACTTGCGAAATGATAGTTGTATCATTATTGACACATACTGTGAATGCCTTAAGAATTACCAAATTGTACAAATCAACACCATTCAACCTGTTCCACGGCGAAAACAAACAATATACATCCTTATTTTATGTACAGGAATGAGTTATCGCAATACAACTATATATGACTTCTATGTTAACTTATTGAGTCAATAAACGATGTTTGTAAAAAAGGTAGCACGCTTGGAATGATATTGAAGACGTGTATACACTTTTCTTTTTATAAAGTAATAAATTTATATAGCAAATAACACGTGTAAGTACACATTTTCTCACGACATGCTCTTGCACTGACTCATAAAATAAATCAGGACACTCTCTGCGATACAAAATGGTTATGAGATTTTCGTTGCCACTGGGTTAAATGTCAAGTTTTGTAGACGCAATCGTCTGTTTTCTTTGCATCATCGAGCCCGCAATGGTAGTAGAACTGGGACCAGGAAAGACATTTCCCGGCACTGAGTCAACCTTAGTGTACACAGCCTTTACCTGCAAATATAAAATGTAACTTTACAAGTCAAAAGACCTTACTTCACGCTGCCTTACATACTTTAATTCCATCACTATCCAATCTTAAAACTGAAGGACAAATGCACAATTTACAAAAAAACGTTACCTTTGGGAAGAAGACCACAATCTCTGTGACAAAGGTGCCTATGATGAGACACCCAGAAGTGACGCCATAAAGCAGAATCACCTGACCATCAAGCAGCAGGGAGAGAGTTAGGCCGACACCGCTCAGAATCACGACGTTGTACAGGCAGAGGCCGATCTGGTGGGAGTCGTTCAGGGCTTCGATTTTGACCTTCAATGTGAACAAGCTAACATAAGCCGGATGTGATGCCGTCTATCAATATTACATGAGCGTCGACCTGCAACCCGCATAGACGGTCAGGTCAATCACAGAGCTTCAAAGATGAAGGTTATTTAGGCAGTGTGTTTGTAGAATGCGATTTCGTGTGTATTGAAAAGCGGATAATTACGTCATACTCCTTAAATGAAAAGACTACATTTGCTCTCACTTCTTATTAACGACAGAATATATATAGAAACTTTAATCTGAAAAAATTCTAAATCTAAATTGAACAAATAAATATTTCAATTCTAGTGCTTTTTTAGTAGGACGTTCTTATGTTTGTTACTCGAGTATTAGCCCAATCGCGTTTACTCAACACATTGTCTTGTATTGAACTAAGCTTGAACATTACTTAGGCGCTTTCTCCATTTCTGCAGATCTATCATTAAGGTCAATTCAAGTACGTTTTGTGGACATTACTATTATGATAAATCGCCATACGAGAGGTAAATACCTTACGTAAAATCACACATTGACATTTGCAGGATTATATCTCTCTATAATTCTTATTCAAAACGTTGTTTAAACCGAAAGACCAATTTCTTAAACACAAATCCAAACATAATCAGAAAACGAAATAAAAATGGATAAAACTATGGTCAAGGCTTAGGAACTGTCAGTGCAATACATGCACTATATAAATATATAACATTTGAAGAATACACACTGTCAACTTAAAATCACACATTTACATTTGAAGGCTTATTTGATGCCATGGTAACACCCATACTCACATTCGGATCAGAAATCTGGGAATTCACATATAGTGCTTCAATAGAGCGTGCACAAATTGAAGCTTGCAAGTACTTTCTGGGCGTAAAAACTACGGTCAATAACTGTGTAGCTTTAGGAGAATGTGGTCGTTTACCAATGTACGTCATTTATCACTCAAAATGTATAAAATACTGGTGTAAACTTCTCCAGATGCCTGATAGAAGATATCCAAATAACTGTTATAAAATGTTAAAGTCATTAGATGATATTGGAAGGCGAAATTGGGCTACGGATGTAAAGGAGCTTCTTTTTAAATATGGGTTCGGCTTTATTTGGCTCTTACAGGATGTTGGTGATATTGATTTATTCATGCTCCGTTTTAAACAACGCCTTACTGATTGTGCAACTCAAACCTGGCACGAAAATATAAATGACTCATCAAGATGCGATACTTACAGACAATTTAAAAGTTTATTAAACACGGAACGATATTTAGACATAACAATGCCATTTCATTACAGACAAGCGTTAGCGAGATTTCGTTGTTCAAGCCATAGGTTTCAAATAGAGTTAGGTAGACAATAAGGAATACCAAGAAATCTTAGAATATGTGCACATTGTCAATTAGAAAAAAAATCTGTAAAAACAGAGGATGAATATCATGTATTTTTTGAATGCTCTAAATATGCTGACATTAGGCAAATCTATTTGTATAATTGGTATCATGGCAGGCAAACTGTTTCAAATTTCTTTGATCTGTTAAGAAATAAAAATGAGTTTGTTATTAAAAAAATAGCCTTTTATGTTTACCATTTAATACGTTCTTCATATGGAACGTAATACTTGTAGTGGAAGTATGTTTGTTCGTATTTGTTTTTTTTGTTTTCTCCATTCAATGATATTGTATATATATATATATATATATATATATATATATATATATATATATATATATATAAGTAAAATGTAATAATCCAGATTGTGAATATTATATAATAAAAGTAAAAACACGTGTCTGGGATTTTAAATATATATTGATTTAGCCAACGCGTTTCGCAAACGCGTTGGCTAAATCAATATATATTTAAAATCCCAGACACGTGTTTTTACTTTTATTATATATATATATATATATATATATATATATATATATATATATATATATATATATATATATATATATATATATATATATATATAAATATATAGGTAGGGACAACTCTCTGTATTATCTGTATATACATATTTTGTAAACATGATGTATTATGGGCCGGAGGCCTTTGTTTACAATAAACTTACTTACTACTACTTACTGCTTATATTTCGCTATTATTCTTATTTAAAACATTGTTTAAACCGATAAGAAGCCAATTTCTTTAATACAGATCCGAACATAATCAAAACACGATTTGTTTTTTTTTATATAAAACTAAGGTCACTGTCACTGTACAACATGCACTATATAAGTAAATACAATTTGAAGAATACACACTATGTCAAGCGCTTCAAAATGCATTCTTTGATTTAATAATACAAACATCCATGCTTACGTGTCTTGTTTCCCAGGCAAGAAAGGCACCGAAGGCTAGAAGAGCGCCCTCAATGAGGTACAAAGTCCAATTGAAGTATCTGGATTCGGGCGAGAAACAGACGCGCATGTATTGATGAACCACCACATCATTGATCGTGTCATGTACCTAATCAGTTTGAAATAAAGAAATAAACACTATAGATAGGTGGTGCGTTCTTAAAGCTTATCGACGCAAAACACAATTAGGAATCGAAAGTCCATGTATAAGAATTTACGTAAGGCAGTTGGAAGATGTCCACATAACAATTTTTTACAATTGTGAAAATATCAATTATACTTGATGAATACAAATGAAACCTAAAACAGTATCTGAGGACTTCACGTCGCAAAATCTGGAAATGGTCGATAATGTGATCAATCCTTTTGAGCAATTAACACAAATAGCTTTTAGATGATAAACGTTTATACCCTAAATTTATACATGAAAATTCATTACCTTATCTTCAACTTTTTGAATTATGATTTGATGAGGCGTATAGATTGCCCAGACAATTAAAACGAGCAATACCACAGCCACTACTATACCAATGATCAGCAGCAGTTGGTAGTCTTTAATTGTCTGAAATGGAGCAAAAGAAAGTTAGTTAAATAAGTTTTAACATGTTCTCAAAATAAGATTTCTCATGAACGCTGAATATGTGCTTACAATTTTATTTATATATATATATATATATATATATATATATATATATATATATATATAAACGTTTGTTTTTTACGTCATCATCAACACGTTGCGCAAATATAGATTAGTTTTTGTTTGTTATTTTAATAAAAAGCTAAACAAACAAAAAACTACACAAAATGAAACAAAAAAAGACACTCAACACAAAGACAACACCATATACCATCCTTAGTAGTTTCTTGTTTGTGAAGATCCTGTACACTCTCCATGTTTTGGAGAACAAGGCACCAAACGTTAGAGTGAAACCCAGACAGAAACAGAAAACTCGTGCCTGTTAAATATATTTACAGCGTGTGTTTCTTCTCATTTGCGAGTTGAAGTGTTACCAAAAACTATATTCACACTTACAATTATTTTTAAAAATACGGATTGTATGACATGTTAGTGAAAATTCATATATATTATTTAGTAAATGTTTAAATGTTTAAATTTATACACTATTCATAAGAATTGTGAATTTAGGTAAAACAGATGAAAATAAGGTTGACTTTGGTGCCCATAAAGCCAGTTTAAACCCCCAATGTAACAGTTGTCATTGACCGTTCAAATTCGATGACCCAAATTTACTTATGTGTTTTGGTCATTCTGTCACTGCCATAAATACAGGACTTCGTTATGTTGATTAGGGTTATCTTCAATAATGCCAATGGACTTTCAACATTTATTTTTTACATATTTCCTACAAACACAAATGGTTGTTTTCTGTACTTGAAAAGCTGAGGTGGTAAGCTCAGAGGCTTGTGCCGAGTGCTCAAATGTTTATTTGATGTTTTGAGGCAAACGTTAAGTGGCAGATATAATTCAATAACATTCTTTCTGTAAATACATTGATACTGACGTTTTCAAGAAGAAGACTCCTTAAGAGATCCACTTAGTGTAAGGAACTTAGCTTCTTGTTCACATGCGACGCTTCTATCTTTAACGAACATCATTAACAGTGTAATCTCACAGCAGAGAGGTTTAATCACAAACTCGCCAAATAAGACAAAACACAGCAGTAAGATACCTCACAGACAGTTGCGTTGTCAGTTTCCGTTGTTTTGATGAATACAGTCGCGTAACACATGAAGCAGCCTAGAAGAAGCACGTTGTTGATGTTTGGTGAGGACAGTTTTACAATCCTGGATGTTATAAAAGAAATTGTGGCAATTAATATGAAATACAAATTAAATTCTACCAACGGAGAAATAACAAAGAATATCATTCGAATGCTCGCATGGGCATTCATAATATGTAATAAGAGAGTAATGGGGATATCATTACAAATATTTTGAGGTAAATGGTGCTTAAAAAAAAGGATTAACATGCATTGATTTCTTTTACTTTATATTGTTTAAAAGGCACCGTTGAATCAAATTTGCTGTAACTTATGTTCTGTTTAGACATAGAAATTACAATTTTAGTGTTACATAATGTCCAATATATCGGTATGTATATATACCCTTCCTAAAGTTAATTAACTCTTTTTAGAACTGTTTTTTTATAACTTTGTATCGAGCACATATTGATATAAAGGTACATCAATACATAACAAAATCCAACAATATCGTCGACACACATAGCGTACTTGTTGTTCCTGTAAATGATGTTAAAGATGAAGCAGACGAGAGTGAACATCATTCCGATCCCGGCCAGGCAGCACATTGTGATGTAAATGTACAGAGGGAGGACCTGCTCTTCGTTCACGAAATGAGTCGAGTCTCGTGGGATAATATTGTCTGAAGAACGCGATGAAATCAATTAATGTCACAATGGTCAGTCATGCAAACAAAATCAGATAGGCCATTTGAAGTAACTAAAATTGGGCTTTTTATTAGTTAGGGAAGTCAGTCGCGTCAACGTACGCGTATTGGTCGTAGATTGAAAAGATTATGCAACCTGTGTGGGACACAAGATTGGCCATTTGTGTGATTTTTTTTTTAAATATACTCTTTAAAGTAAACAATACACATACACTTTCATATAAAAGGATTAAGGCGAAAGTAATGAGCTTCTCTGAAACACCAAAGCGGTCAATAAAGTAATTTTTAAATTATTGGATTGTCTTTAGTTTGCATCTAAAAATCAAAGGAGATTGGCCAATGCACGAAGCTACGAGTCTTCAATTCAAATGTCAAATCAGCCTTGTTTTATTTGATCGAGACACAGAGGCGAGCAGTGACCATGCTGAAGAAGAGACAAACATTCGTAAACACTTGTTTGAACCACATTTGAAAAATAAAGTTTCAATACCAAATCGGTTCGACGACGGAAGTTGTGCTTAAAATGGAATGTACAAGGCACAAGAAGAAAAGGCGACCACGCAATATCTGGAGGCGACAGAGAGGAAGAGATCAAAAGATCAAACTTAACTTTGGGGTTGCAGCCCAGGATATTATTCATTCGTGGCGAGTCGTACATTGTTTATGCTTCTCCATCGGGCTCATAAAGGCCAAAGTATGGAAAGTAAGTAATTTGACCACCTTGTAAAATCATAAGCAATTTAAATAAAAGCGTCATATTCAGGTAGATAAGCTTAGTTCAGCAGTGAGAACTACAATTGTAGGCGGCCTTTTTGTATTACCGGTAAAGCGGAATTGCTGGTTTGTAACCAATTAGCAAAGTGTTGTGGTGCTTTGTAGCCTACATAATTAAAAAGCAATTATGCGATGCGCGATAACAATTTTCCGAACATTAATTTATCATATGTCACTGGGTATATAAATTTAGTAATGAAAATATTCAAATGCACTGATTTTGACTTGTAAAAACTAACCGACTTTTTGTAGCTATAATGCAGACTTCTTGCAGTAAATTCAGCGTCCTAAAATACGTAACGGGAGTCAGATGTATCTAGATTGTACATTCGGTTGCGTATTTTTGTTACTTACAAGTTAATCTGACAGCCGATCTTTAGATATATTTAATTATTTTATTTTGGATTTGTTTTTATTCAAAACTTTAATATTACTCCCAAGCTATAACCAATAATAATAATATAATCCACACGTATTCGTCGAATTAGTTTTTGGAAAGTTCTTTTTTGACAAGACCGTTGACTGCCGCCTACAGTATAAAATTGGAACTCCAGAAACATGATCAAAGCCATTGTTATCAATTCTGGGTTAAGTGCTAAATGATGCAATTGAAAGTTCCAAGGCCTTGATCCCAGCTTTAATAATTTGATATTTAATTATTGTCACTGGTTACTTGCCTTAAATAATAAACTTACTAATGTTAACAAAAATTCTTCTCCTGATTATGTTTCATGAGTTTCATAATTGTTTAATTGTCTGGACCTTTACGAAATATGATTACGTTTTTTGTGAGAAAAATACATGATACAATTCATTTGTTCTTTGCAAGAATGGCAAGTACTTAAAAGTATGTTTTTATCTAAAACGTAGGCCCTGTGTTTAAATATAACATATACCGAGAAAAATATTCCATGATAAAATGATTCGGGTTTAATAGCACCAGAACACGCGATTATCCATCCCAGTACTAGTCTAAATATCAGATAACATTGTCGATAAATGTAAGCTGTTCGAATTATTTCATTACGAATTCGCACACACGATATTAAAACAGGTTGGGTTCGAACTCAATTACCCAACATGCGTTTAGCAAACTTGTCTAGTCCTCGGATATAATCTCATCTCCTGTTGTCGTTTCTTTGTGAATGAAAGAAGGCCTTGGTGTTATATCAATTGCTTTCATTAAAATACTAATGGGAAATATTTAGTTTCCTAGCACTTAAATCAGTACTAAATATTTATAATCGTAGAAAGTATATTCACTAATTATAAGAGATAGAAATGGGTGTATAATACTCATTAATGCTATATCTTGATTGGTGAAACATCGTTTAGCTTTTAAAACATTATCCTTAAACGTTCTTACTTGACGCACATACTGTCTGATTGCCTGCGATACGACACCCTTTATTTGTAATTAGATATTTGTACGTTTTCAAAGACCTTTGATAATTAGACCTTTCAGTCAAATGATGGTTTCCTGCATTTATATTTTTGCTGTGATTGCAAATTAGGTTTCTGAAAGCTACTAGACTAAGTCAATTAGATTATGTAGACAAGATAGTCCATTTCTTATGAAAGGACAATATTAATGTATTTTGCAAAGTGTTATTTTTATTCAAAGGTATATTCCTTTTCAGATGCAGTTTGTTTTTTATTCTGGACTTAATGCAAATAAAGGCGATTCAACTAATGTTATATATATTTTTTTAAACATTCCGTTAAGTGCGAGCAATTCAAATTACACAAAAGGTATAAAACCTATTAAAGAAGCTTTTATTAATAGACCCTATACTTATTCGTTTCTGAACATATATGTATTTCGATTATTACGATGAGTTAATGTTATTATTTGTTATTGATCCTTTTATCGGTTCAACTTAAAGATCTGCAAATATGATTTTAATAATTGTATGTGTACTTAGAATAAAACTATGGGCAAAATTATTATTCCAATATTATCGTAGCAAATCCTAACACGGGCATTTTTTTGTTTGGTTTCGTTCTTTTTAACGCGCATTAAGTTATTTTGTTCATAATATTAAGTTCTAGAATTAACTTATCATTTTTGTTCATATATGTTATAGTATGCATAGAAATTGGGCATCATTCATATCTGATGTTTAAGTTTTAACCTAGGCGTAGTGTCATTATGTATTTATATCATAACATTTGAATAGGGACGTTTCCTGCTAAAACTGAACAACATGATACAACGGACACATGGTTCAAAGTATTTGAAATAAATGCAATCAAAATTAGCCCGTATAACGATGTCAATTGCGAAACAAAAATTATACTAAAATCATTTTTTTAACTTAAGATAAAAGAGAAACCAAAACGTATATACTAGGTTTTAATGAATATGAATAAATTGCAATTTTAAGATCAGCAAGGGACAAGTACTTGAAAGATATTCATTATTCTATATGAAATTAGAAATATATCCATGATTTAATCGGTGAATGACATCTCAGATATTAGGTCTATTACAATTTATATATTGATCCGTAATATTTCACGCACCAGACGGGCTATAAACTGAATAAATCATGTTTAAAGTTATTCACACTTCATGGCAACCCGTGTAATAACTTTACTCTGGTTGTTAGAAATAAGCAAAGTCCGATAACTCTTAAGTAATGCATTCTCTTCAACCGCCTTTGATCCACAAAAATCTACTTTTGCAACTGCCCTTGCAAGGTGAATATCTCAGTTTTAATGATTTAGTTGTTTGCTTTCTTAAGTTTGCCGTATTTTACAGCCACTCTTTGAAACTACTCTGACAGACCAAGGCATCGACACTTTTTTGATAATCACACAGCTCCGGTATAATTGTGTGTCAAACAATTATCTTTAGTTTCATGTGTTGGTAAAGTCAATATTCAAAGTTTTTATCATACATATGTAGTTATGTAACACCGATTCGTTACATAATTACATCATTCAAACATTGTTATAGAAGCGCTATTTATCAATAACAACTAAGCAAGAACAATAATTTCTTGTTTTGATGAAGATTCGTTCGTTGAACAATTTGCAGTATCTTGCATGTATTTTTTGGTTGCAGATGGTAATAAAAAGACGAACACCATTATTCAATTTGATGACGGCCAGTTTAGTTACTTCACTTTGGTGTCGGATTGCTTGTTGCATTTAAAAGACAAAAAAGTTCGATGTTTCATTACTATTTGTCATTTGAATGCAAGACACAGGAACGAGAATGTGAAGACGTATAGTATGTATTGGTAAATAATGTCTAAGAAATATCATGTGATTTTTGACGCGCCTTAATTCCGATTACTTTTTAAAGTCTGGAATTTATGTTTTAAATATGTGAATGTATAAGTGATTATTAACCTAAAAATTGACGTTAAGATTCTAGAATATCAATAGGTTAATACCAAAGTTCGGACAGTTTTTCCATCGAATCGAACAGAAAATTTATTTAAATATCCATACATTATGACATATTACAAACTATCATTATCACATGTTTTACTGTGTTTCTCTGTAAACAGTTAATTCGGTCCCAGTTAAGACTGTATTAAGAGTTTAACTGATGGCATTAACCTCTCCGTCATTATAATTATCGCCCAACTTATAATAGTTTAGCAGAAAAATAAATACAGCAAATGGGCACAAATTATATATCAACGCATGTGTTTGATATAAAAAAAAGCGTAGAAATAGTGTTTTATTTATGATTAAACAGGGCTTGGTGCTTCCTGCTAATTATTTAATGACATGCATTCTTCAATTAAATATATGCATAAGTTACAATTTCAATTTTGGTTGTAAGGGTACATATTTATTCTACTGTTTTATAAAAAAACTGATATGGCATAAATACGAAATGCATGATGAAACACACCATCTAGCAAACAAAAAACACGCACACATTTTATACATATGCTAGTAAGATATGATTAGTATTTCATTGCAAAATTTAAGAAGATAGCATAATTGCATCCTTACGTACTTACGTAAAATTTCACCTATTATTTGACATTTGTGATAAATCACCTATTATTTTGACATATTCAACGGTTTTGTGGTGGCTTTTCTTTCAAAGACGTAAGGACTTTTCTGAAGCACAATGGCAGCAATAATAGGTGGTCCCTAAAATCAAATACTATTAATTAAATCTGAAAATACTTAAATATTGCTTAACCTTTCCAGACGAGTGCACCCTCGATCCACTCAAAGTAAGAAGCAGGGGCGAGATCCTGTCGGAAGTAGGCCACCAGTACTCGCTTTCCACCTGTAACATAACTCGTAAAATGTTACAAAGTGATACCAAATTTTGGGTGTGTACACGGCAAGTATGAGTATTCTTCTTAATGTCCAATGAGAGAAGCAAACACTTTTTATGAAATTGAAATGTATTATATAAATAGGAGAAATTTGTTTACTTAACGTCCAGAATTATACGTAACATACTATTAAAAATGCCAATAAATATAATATTTTAACACGATATAAATCAGTACTGTTCGCGGGTAGGAACTTTGGAGTGTCTATATGCTGATTCAATTAAACAAATTGGAAACCTTGTATTCTTTCCACTTTTATGATTTTGTTTGGATCTGAGCCATTGTTGAAGGAAACCCGTCCAGCCACGCCAACAATTGATGCCTTTGCGGTACAGCCAAATATAATATCTGCGATGTCCCCATCAGCGTATGAAAACTGGTCCAAGGATTTTGGATGACCTTAAACGAATCCGGATACAAATATGGTTGAACTAATTCCTAAATGTTAAATGCAAAATATAACAAAAAAAAGCACATTGATCGTCTGTACAATATATTTTTCAGTGCCAGTTGGGTTTGTGGAGCAACACTGAGTGCCTACAAAATCATTACGCAACAAATAATATTGCATGAATATAAATCACACATCATAGTTTGTTGTCGAATAACCTATTACAGAAAGATAATTAGATATGCCTTCTGCTGTTTCATTTGTGCTGCAATATGTTAGTTAAAATTTAAATTAAAAAAAAGGCAAATAAGCATATTTAAGATATTACCCATGCTTTCCAATGCAGTGATTGTGCAGTTAAGAGCCAACGCACAGAGCCAGATATGATCATAGCACTGTCCAGACACAAAGTCGTAGTCCCTTGTGGCGGGGTTGTATGACGGATGCGTTGTTAACCGACTTTTGAATTCGAAACCTGCCAAGAGCAAAAGCTAAATTGCCTTTTAAACTCACTTAGTAGACACGGATCTACACATCGATTTAAACTTAGAAAACTAGATTTTCCTATTATTGTTTAGTTGTTAAAAGTGATAAAATATTAAATAAAACGTTTTCCAAATCTAATTACGTCATTCTAAATTGTATTGTTTTTTAAATTACACCAGAACATTAAGAAGCCTTTTTATATGCAAATTGTGTTGTATTGATTCATGGATGTGATTTCATTTTGCATTTGTAAGTAAACGAATGGGTTGGTGAACACTGGACCAGGACACATTCATGAGCGGAAGACTACACATATTCGCTGTTGACCGATTTAGAGCATTCTTCGCATTTTTACCGTTCACTAACAATAACGTGAAAACTATCATATTAAGTGTTCCTTTCGTAACCTGCGTTGTTGGTGGAAGGAAATCAATTGCCATAAATACATAGCTCATTACAAAATAAATTGCCAAAACACTTTACATGCGTAAATTGAAGTTGCAGTGGCCGATTGGAAGCGGTCACAAAGAACTGGGCATTAAAACTGTTAACATTACTAAAAGCATTGACTTTAACGGCCAGTTTATTTTACAGTACAGTTACTGTAGACATCAATAGATAGATAGATAGATAGATAGATAGATAGATAGATAGATAGATAGATAGATAGATAGATAGATAGATAGATAGATAGATAGATAGATAGATAGATAGATAGATAGATAGATAGATAGATAGATAGATAGATAGATAGATAGATAGATAGATAGATAGATAGATAGATAGATAGATAGATAGATAGATAGATAGATAGATAGATAGATAGATAGATAGATAGATAGATAGATAGATAGATAGATAGATAGATAGATAGATAGATAGATAGATAGATAGATAGATAGATAGATAGATAGATAGATAGATAGATAGATAGATAGATAGATAGATAGATAGATAGATAGATAGATAGATAGATAGATAGATAGATAGATAGATAGATAGATAGATAGATAGATAGATAGATAGATAGATAGATAGATAGATAGATAGATAGATAGATAGATAGATAGATAGATAGATAGATAGATAGATAGATAGATTTCCATTGTGGTCATTGGATATTGATGGTAGTGACATAGAGAGGCGTGAGATGAATATCAGAGATTTGAGCTATAAAAGACACTTATTTGCATAAAAAGGTAGATATATTTAAATGTGGATCAATTAAAAACTTACTATATAGATCTAAAAGAATGATTACATATTAAGAAGATGAGTTTTAACTGCCAATTTAAAATTAGCTATACTTGTAATATTCCTTAAGGAGGAGGATACAATTAATTAAAGACAGAACCTTATTATCAAACCTTTGAATATTGTTTAAGCATACAAAGATGTTTGCATTAAAAGCCTTGCATTGGGAAAAATTAATGCAAGTGAGTAATTTTTTTCCGCATGGTCTTATCAGGGACGACATTTTCCGCATTAACCTGATTTTCGTTTATTAAGAGACTTCATTTTCGTGAAAAGCGAGAAGTGACGCCCATGATAAGCGTGTACGGCCTGCAAATACTTATCTTAGACAACACTATACGCAAAGTAATTAATTAACTTTATAATATTAGACGAGAATTCGTTCGATTTGTTCGCCCCATACAAGATGAGCCTCGCCAATAAAGCTCGAAACTCGCCTTATACGAGAACAAGGCGGCCGATATGGAAAAACACTGCCATTACGGGAAAAGGTCGGCCAATACGCGATTCAGCCAATTAGAAACCAGGAAAAACTCGGCCTTATATGAGAATTTAAATTTTCGACACTTTTGGACGCCAATTTGAAGTTGTATGCTTAGTTTTGGTGCAAAAGTTTAAATCTTTATAAATATAATATTGCAGTTTACCGAAAGGCTTGCGACCACAATAAGTTGTTTCATACCTTTATTTGCTACAGCAATTTTCACAGTAATCAATTATTATTATTGTCTGTCTTCGGTTTTGCTTCGCCTTCAATGGATAAAACGCCGCGCTCATAAAAAGTATCGTTAACTTTTGAAAAATCCATAAAATAACGCTCAGGCATCCATGTAGTTGACAGTTTCGCACGCGGATTAAATTCAGCACGATTACGAATAGTCGGCTCTCTTATCCGCTTCGGCATTTGAAATTATCCAATTAATTGTCTTTCCGGCAACGCGTATGAATCAATAATATAACACACATCAGCCTGTTTAACCTGAAAGTCAAGCTTTTCTTGCTGGATTATATTATAAAGTTAATTAATAAAATTGTCATTATTAGTTGAATTCATTTTGGCTTTGTTATTGAGCTTCAGACAGCCATATTGTACTTCGGCCTGCGGCGTCAGGCCAACACGGCTGTCTTCAGCTCAATAACAAAGCCAACATGAATTCAACTACTTAATTAATAACATTATAGTATTACGCACGGTTTTCCTAGAGCACAGCTTTTTTTTCTACCGTATAAAACTAAAGAATGATTTGATTAAAAAATTAACGTTTTTAGCTAAACTGGCCGTTAAGTTGTTCGCTCCTTACCTACAATTAGAATAAATATGGAAGCGGGTGTTTGACGGATAACTTCAAAACGCACATTTGGACCATATACCATCTGACGTACTTGTTATATTTGCAATTCCTCTCTCCTCTATAGGGTTGTAGAAAATAGCGCTTGTCAGGAAAGAGCCCTCTGCGGCGGCATTCATTTGTTCCGCAGTGCAGCCGATGTCATCCAGTCGAGATTGCCAGAAGTTCTCGGAGTGCCATCCGGGGAATATCCACACGATCTTCTTTCCATACATGCCTAGCTTGTACGCCTGGTTGTAATAAAAACAAAAAATAGAATTGTTTTACGGAAGAATATAAAAATGACCTAGACTGTTAACCTTGAACCAATAATCACTATATGGAAAAAGGCCGTACAGAAATAAATTATGGAAATGATTTCACAGAGTTTTAAGTCGGGGATCGTAAAAGCGCCCTTTGTACGAATTAAAAAGGCATCATACCAGTGAAGAATATATTATGAGGCAATATATATTAGTTCTTTATTTCATACTAATATTCATACAAAGTAACTTACATGACACAATATCGTTCTCGCTTTGTCCTCGTAGGTATTTGCAAAAATAATACGGGCATCATGATCCTGGAATAATAAACAGTAATCTTAAAATTCTTAACGCGCCTTTTTTACATTGTTTCCATTGCGATTTCAATGGGAACACGATCGCCTCTAATATGTGTATGGGAACCCACAACATATATAAACTTACGCTACCTTAAAGTATTTGAGCTGGGGTGCAATTTCCAACATTTGAACTTGCGTGATGAATTACGGAGTCGCAGTTTATACGAGCTGTGTAAAACTCATTTCGTCATTTGACTTCTTAGTGTGACCCATAAATTAAAGCTAATGACACTTGTCTTGCATGCAATCCTAGTCACCAAAAGTGAACATATTCGGGAAATAATATTAAAATTGCATGACGGATGATTAGGTTACAGTTTTGACTTGAGATTTCACCATAAAATGTGACATTGACCTTTGATACCGGGACATGGAGCATACAGGCATCACGATGAATCCAGAAAATAAGCATGTGTTATTTGTTTAATTTCACCATGGATAATTAAGCTTCACTATGCCAGAATTTATTTTTAAACCGCGAAATGTGACCTGTACGTTTGCGCTTAAGCGACGCGTGAAACACGCGACAAGCCGCTTGTATTGCATAATGAATGGCCAAATTACAGCTTGGAAAGTCCATTTTATGATCCAATTTAACATTTTGCTATGTTTTGTGACTTTGACCTTTGTGGTAGGAGGACAGGTTTTTGATGTGTAACTTTATTGATGGTTCTTATAACTTCAATTTCATTCTAAACCAGTATATTTTGCCTTCTCAAATATGTGTGGCTCAACAATGAATTCAATAAATTCATGTATATTGTTCTACTTTTTAATACCTTATCATTTATACGTAGTTTAGTAATTTGTTAATAAAACAACAGCTATATTTGATACATATGAGATAGTAATATTACGCATACAGAATCCTTAAGAAAAGGATTATACAAGTAAATAAAAAAAACACTAATTAAGATTGTATGTTCATGCAATAAACAATCAAGGCATTTAAAGCAAAATTCGTTGCGTGTTTTTCTCGTGTGAATGGCTGTTCGCATTTCACTACATGGCAATTAACTGGAGAGATTCCCTTATGGAAAATCAGGAATTTTATATTAGTAAAGCATAGAACGTATATTATTGTCATAGAATCAATTAGAACCTCTTCGCAATTTTTGAACGTATTTCTTGTATTGCAGCACGGGAAACTACAAAACCAATATCAGGAGAGAAATTTCTGTTAACGTCAGTTAGTATTTTATTGAATGCAAGTAACACATTAGCGAAACAATATGGGGCAAAACAATAAATATAACAAATGACGATCACTGTTTTGGAACTTAAATACAAATCGTCTGTGGCGTATTAAAGTGACTTCGAACCTTTCATGAGAAGGAAGGGCTTGCATACAGTACCCATCGAATTAACAAGCTGCTAGAATGCAACGGGCCATGTCGTTGCAAGCTCAGGGGGCGATTCAAACGTTTCACTGCCTTCAAACATTGATCCGCTTGGGAAAAATAGTAACCAAATGACAGAGTGTTGTGTTTGTTTCTGTTTTTGTAACTCTATATATATTTTTTTTAAACTAAACCAACCCATTTTCATAGATGCTCTTATTCTTTTTGCCCCTCCGAAATTTCGGACTGGAAATACACTATCTCACACAAATTGTTTTCCAACACATTTTATTACAATACTGTACAATTACAGATACAAATTAATACATATGCAACACATGTAAAGTCATACTTTGTCTATACAATTATAGACAATGATATACAAAGCAATGAGCATAGCAAAGTTGAAAAAAGCCCTACCTTTACCATACAAAAAAGACAGACTTTAACATAATAAACACAATTTAAAGCTAATGCGTTATGTTTTTTTAATTAAAGAAATTAAAAATATATGCATTTCCTGTATATATTATACTCTTACGGGTGAAAATATTACGTATGTTGATAAACAAGATTACAGACAGTATTATGTCTTTGTTGGAGATTACATAACAAATCATGACAAGGAAAAAGAAAAAAAGCTTCATGTCTGACATATAAAGTTTACAAACGCAGTGCAAACTGAAAAGAAGGCTTCATTTTTAAACGATCTGATATCATGTTCATAATAAAATCAGTGTGACACTGCAAGTATAAGACAGTTGCATGTCATTTTGTGTTGGAAAATCATAACGATGCATTTATAAAGAAATAAAAAAAGACATTTTCTAGTATGTATACATATTTAAAGTATGTTTACCTCGCATTAAATTACTAAAAAAATATTTTTTCCATTTAACTCATATGTATTTTCATTTTTTAAGGAATTTAAATAACATATTGTGTTCAATGTAAACTTAAACAATTATTAACCATCAATTTTTAATCTTCAGAAAACCTTTAGATAGAATGTTGATTGACTTTAATATTAAGAGTTTAATCATGTTTCAGTTATACTGGCGTTTTAAAATTAGACTTTCATTACACCTATATTCACTGACTTACTACAAATTCCTTGAAAATAATTGACCTTGAAAAATTAAAATTGGCTGACAGTTAATAAGTTCCTTCAACCCCGTAGCTTTTAATTGCTTGTTTGTTCTAAACAACGTTTATTTTATCGCATTTTTATATAAGCGTAGCTGAGCTTTATTTAGATACTGTAATATTCAATTTGTACTGTGTGGAGGCATTTTAACGCATTCCCGTAATTATCTTCAATGGTGTAATATTTCTGTCCATCGAAGCTATACGCAGTTGAGCAAATTTTAGTTAAGTTGCTAATCGTGTGTAAATTTTATGTTGCCCTTCTGAGGTTGGTTGCTGGACGTAATACAACTGGCTTAAACTCCCGATACTATGATTTGATTGTTCCACGGCGTTCACACAAGGTCTAATCATTCGTTATGCTAAATGTTGTCTTGCATGCATTGTCCCGTTTTGTATAGGAAAAGATACACTTGAAGTAAATAAAAGACTAACGAATCTTTACAATAAATACTCTCCTGACAATCTGTCGGGAGTTTCCATAGTCTTGAATGGAATGCTGATAAGATTGTAGCAAAAGGCTTCATTTGTGAGTCTCGATATCGACATTAGCTCAGGAATGATAACGCAATCATAAACTTGTAACTAATATTTTTTTACTCCGCCATTGCTCAGTATGCGCCATTTCAAGTTTTAATTGAAATGAACGATTCGCTACATAAACCCTTAAATAGTGCTTTATTCTAATAATTTATAAATTGCGACAGCGGATCTGGAATAGTGACGTTATAAAGTATTGTTAAATAAGTAAGTTATAGCATATAATGTTTTTGGAAAGAGACTATTTAGGATTGTTTGATAATATTCATTCTCGACTTGGCTCGTGAATCGTGCCATTGTCAACGAAGATCACTTTGAAATTTATCTTATGTGCTCTTGAAAAGTTAAATCCTCATATTTGTTTTTCAATCCAGTCAGAAAGGTTGACCGTCATATGTTTAAGTGAGAAATGTGTACTTGTATGTAAGAAAAGTCCACCTTTATATTTTTCCAGTCACTGAGTCAGAGTTTAAGTCAGACAAATTTACCTTGATATTTTTCAGTCTTTCGATAGGATCTTGGATGAAGACTTCTTGAGAGATTATGTCTATATCAGCTTCCTTAAGGGCCACCACTAGCTCGTTCATTGACTAGAAAGTACAAAGACAAATAATATGAGTAATACGAAAAAACACAAAAGATTTTGGCATTGGCATAATCTTATGATAACTAATTCAGACTTACTGTCCATTGTAATTATCGTTTGGAATTTCTGCAGCGTTTCTAACCATTTGGAGGAGGTCACACATCGGACAAAATACAACTTTGTTAATGACTAGGTAACATATTTTTCAAAAGTTGATTTAATAGTAATATGTTGTATGTTTTTTTAAGGTTAAATATCGTATCACATACTCTCAATAACGGATAAAAAAGCTAAAAAGAGTCAGCATCATGTTGATGATTGGAATTGATGTATTTTCCAAAAAAAGAAATTCTTAACGACACAGGGTTACTGACTGGCCCTACTGCTTACATGTTGAACAATACGAATGCTGATTCGTCAAAAAAAAAGTGAATCGCAGAAAATAACTTATCTGCTTCAGATGTGCAAACACCTACATAGGAATATTACTTCGTCACAAAAGCTTACAACAGAAAAGAATTCCAGAGCCTCATGTATTATGGCAACCTGGCGCCAGTTGAAGGCCCCCAGAAGATTGACGCGGGTAGGATTCATGGACTGGTCCGGGGCCCCCAAGCGAAAGAGTCGTTTGAACCGAGCGCGGTCCGAAAGGATTGGTGATGTGGACGCGTAACTAAGCTGAAAAATAAACCATAATAATCTAACAAAGAGACAAAATACTTGTTGATATTTTTTTCGAAAGAATGGTGTTTGACTTTGATTTGAAAATGAAAATAATGCAAATATTGCCATGGATACCATCTTTGACTGAACAGCAAAACAATTTACCATATATTGATTCTATTACTTTTACTTTTTATAAACGTGTTCGGAGTCATACGTCAAATTTGTGTAAAAAAAAGACAAAAACAGTCCAACTTAAAATTTTAATTTACATCTTCGTTGTGATTATGTTATAGTCGGATTTTTTGTTTTGTAAATAATAGGTAATAACACATACACAATATCCTCATTTGGTCAGCTTATAATATGCCCACGATAACCTTATAAATTTTTTTCTAGATTCTGAAGAAAAAAAAATCAGCAAAAATAGAGATGTTTTTTACAAGTTGTTTAACCTTCTAGAATCATGCTCCCGTGTAAACAGACTTAAAAACGGTGACCCAAGTTTCATTTCTGTTTGGTGGTATGTGCTTTCACATTTTTACGTGATTTGTTTTTTTAATTGGTCACTTGTCATATATAAAAGACCTTGTCTCGTTAAAACTATAGAGTAGTCTACTGCTGGTCAAACCACTTTCATGTTGTTAGAATTGTCAATAAAATGCCATGCATATTTTCTCATCAACTTCATTTACGTTTATACACGCAAAGGACTACATTGTTTTCATGAAACTGCCATTGATTAAATTGTATTTGCGGGTACGCCAAATAGAATGGATACGTCTTTTACAGACGCAATGCGTGCGCGGTTAGAACGCACCGAGAGTACGGCCTGCATTCGAAAAAATAGCGACACGCTCACAATTGTCCTAAGGCATTCAAACCATTACTACGTTAATACATTTTCGATTGGATTGTCTCGCGATAATAATTCCTTCACGACACATATGTTTTACATTTGCGACCGAAACGTCCATAATGACAACACCAGGGTTGCATAGGTTGTAGGTTTGCATGTCCTCGTTAAGTCATGGCGTGGCGTAGTGGACTAAGATGGGCCTATAGTAATAAGGACATTATAAAAATCAATAGCCTCCGACATGGGTAATTGTGTATTAAAAATGAAATCGTATTACTCAATCGCCTACTCCCTGGGCCATGTTGTGGTGATGTTGACATCCTATTACTTGGTGGTCTACTTGGCTAATATCGTAGTTATAATGGCAGCATAGCAATAAATGGCATATTACCGTGGTATTAGTATAGTAATGATGTCATCATATTACTTAATGGTACACCTGAGGAATATCGTTGCAATAATGACATAATATTACTCAATGGCCGAATACCTAGGTATGTAATAGTAATAATTGCATAATATTACTGAATAACCTAATACCTGGATTATATTGTAGTAATAATGGCGTCATCATTCTCTATTGGCTATTACCGTATATTTATTATGGCAATAATGAAAACATATTACTCAGTCACCTATTACCTGGATAAGTGTGTAGTAATAGTGGCATAATATTACTAAGTGGCCTATTACCGGGTCAATATTGTAGATATAATTACGCCATATTACTGAATGACCTATTACATGGGCAAAATTGTAATAAAAATGACATAATATTACTCAATGACCTACACCCTAGGTAGTGCTAGAATAATAATTACAGCATATTTCTCAATGACGTATAGGTAATATTGTAGTAATAATGACATTATACTACTAGTTGGCCTATTTCCTGGGTAATATTGTTATAATATTGTCCTACTAAATGGGTAATGTTTTTTTTAAAAATGAAATCACGTTACTTAGTGGCCTTTTACCTGGGTAATAATGTAGAGAACATGACATACTAGTATTCAATTGCGTTCTACCTGGGTAATAATGTAGATGTTATGACACACTAGTATTCAATTGCGTCCTACCTGGGTGATATTGTAGTAATGTGAAGCCTCTGCCGTCGACTCCGTGCATGGCGAACACGCTCCTCCTAGGAGCATCATGTAGCTCGGATATTCGTTGAGAGCCTTGAATGTCCTATAGACGCAAATACCGCGAGAACACTGCAAAAATACCAGCTTAACATAACCGTAAATTAACACATCAATAATGTAAGAAGTGCTGTGCGAAAATCATAACTAGTAAAAAGCTGTGGTGTATTATTTAAATCACTCACTGCTGTTAAACAAGGGTGATACTTTTCAGTCTGCATATGAAGTCCAAAGTACGCGAACGGAAATATAGGTTTTTTTTTCTTTTGAAGAGATGCTGTAGATTACTTTTAATTAAATATATTAAACTCATAAAAGGTTTTGCGTGTTCTGTGCAACGAGCTATGGTATGTAGGCATCTTTGTCTGCAGGGTTTGCATAGACAAGGTTGTTCAAAAGTTGAGTACTTTTAGCTGAAGTACTTATGTCTGCTTAATATACCTTTTATGTAATGACAGCATCAACCAACGAAAATACATATTTAATCAAATATGGCACAATCAATACTAGCTTTCGTATTTTTCATCAACTAAAGAATATCAACAATATTACGGAAAATTTACATTTTGATGGCTTCTGGCTTAATGGGAAGCGATTTTGGTAATAATCTAATCTAATCGTATACAAAAATACAAATAATTCCCAAATCGTATTGTATATGAAAATATAATATATATTGTGTATTTGCAAACTCTTTTTTTGGTTCAATTTTAGTTTTATTCAGAAATGGGTGATTTATCTATTGGGGTTAAAAGTAAATGTTGCTTTTTAAAACAAGTCATTGTCGTACATGCCAATTCATAACTGCGAAACGTTTGTGAAAACAATGTTGATTATTATCATTTGAACTGGTGACCTAGGTTTTATCTCTGACTAAGTGTTATATGTATCTGAGATTTCGTGAAGACAAACGTTGTCATGAGGTTTCTTTATATCATATAGATTCAATTATCATTCACATGTATATATTCAATTAATTTATTATATACCTGTTTAATGCTTTTAACAAAATACAGGTTGTATCAATCGTTGAAATAAAAAATCCCGTATAAGGCTACTCGCTAATTCCGTATTACCATACTAGCCGGACTACTTCGACCCATTTAATGACGTCAGATTACACGCACCGAAAATAGAAATATTTTATATTACGAAATATATTACATCGTGTGAGGTCATTTCTGTGACAAAACACAATAGTTTTATCTAAACTCTGTAAGGCCAAGTCGGACGTGGTGTTTTTTTACAGTAAAATATGTGTTAAAAACGTATTTTGGAGTGTGTGTTTATCATGCATAAATGTATATTTCGATAGGATTACAATAAAATAGTGTGGTTTAAACTTAGTTTCGATAAAGACATGGAAGATAGAAGTGGAAGTGCATATCGTTTAAACGTTTTTGTTATAAACATCGGATTAAAGTTGTCAACTTGATTGTTATAAACATTGGAGAAACGATGGCATTAAGGTAAGCGTGTCGGAAACCTGTGTTTTCCCGGTTCCAATGTTTACACGTTAATTTACATAAACTGTATTCATACGCGTCTTAAATAAACTATGGCGTACCGTTTAATCATTGTTTTGTCAGTTTTGTTAAAGTAAAAAATACATTTGTTAACTGTTTTCGTTAGTTGTTGTGTATAATAAAAGGAATATTACGCTAGTCAATTGTTCCAAGTGTTTGTATCACTCTCGTGGCTTGTGCCATTTCGCATCACACAAGCCACTCGAGTGATATAAACTCTTGGAACAATTGACTAGCGCAATATTCCGTATGTATTTGCTGGACTTTAAGTCACACCGACACAGTGTAGGACATATAGCGACTTTATGGGAACAAAAAATAAATGTTGATAATGTTCAACTGTTAGGACGGACATATACAAGATTGTTATGATTACTTGGAAAACATAAACGCAAATGTGAAAGTGACAACCACAACATGTATTTCGTGTGTAAGGAAAAAGTTCAAAACTGGAATGAAAAGCACGGGCGAATTGTCACTTAAAAACTTTTTAGCGCAGAGAACATTGCGATGTTTACTTTGACAGTAAAAATGTAGCGCGTGGTAATTAAATTGTGTCTACCATATCGCGAACGCAGTTGATTTCTTAAAACGAAAGAACATAAATGCGCTGTATCGGTTAAGTTTTCGTCGCTGTATACACCTTCCATGATTACTGTGTGTTACTCGGGTGCTAATGCCACAGTTAAAAGACATGGCCATGGATGAAACGCGCTCATCGGAGCTATTTTGTTTGCGATTGCAGAATCTGCATGCAAAGTGGTTAAATGCAGTAACGGACTACATTCTTCAGTATACGTATATTATGTCACCCAAAGTCTAAACAAAATAAACACCACTAGTATTATGCATCAATGCAGTCTTAATATGTAATATTATTGAACTTAAACATTTCAACTTTGTCGGACAAACTATGCATCAAAATACTGCATGTGTCAAACCATTGCAGCTTGTAAACAATTATAATTCTAAAAACGGTACCCACAACAAATATCCATACATGGTTTGCTTGCTAGATTAACGGGTGATTAAGGGTCCATGATTTCCGGAGAAATGCGCACATGTGCACAATTTCATTAATGTGTTTTTGTAGTTTCAACACTTGAGCAGTACTAGTTTTGAAAAACTCGCGACATCGATTAACTAGCGGTTTAATTGACTGGTGATTGGCCTTCTGTATGGATTTTCCCACACTTAAGATATCTCATCGCTCTAATATGTTCCCTGTTCACGTAAAGGTAAAGAGTTAGTCGAAAACCATGATTCGAGTCGCCCTCTGGGAAATCAGGCTAAATGCATGACCGTAAAGTCTCGACCGAGATTGGTTCGCACAGGTTTATCTGAAACGACACTGACCGCTTTAATGGAATTGTTCTTTAAAAAAATCTTAACGAAAATACATTCTAGGCGGAAAGTGTGGTCCCGATAAGACTGTGCGTACTGCGCAGGCTAATATTGGACGGCACATGCGTATAGGATGGTTTGAAAACAGACGTCTCAGTTCTTTCGAACAATAATAAACTTCTTCTTCTTATCAGATGAGTAATAGTATTCCAATAAAAAAACAAACATCTGGAACATTTTTACACCATTTGCTGATGAATGTTTAACCCATTTATGCCTAGTGGACTCTCCCATCCTTCTAAATTGGATCAATTTATTTCCTAAATAAGGGATGTCTAGTATATTTATTTCTATATTTAGAATATTTCTAACAGAAATTCCTTCAAGCAAACAGCGCAGACCCTGATGAGATGCCGCATCATGTGGCGTCTCATTAGGGTCTACGCTGTTTGCCAAGGCCTTTTTCCTAGACGCTAGGCTTAAATGGGTTCAGAAGTTCTATTCTCCAAAATATCAATATTTTATACGTTTATTTCGAAGTTAAAATGCATGCAATACGGACACCGGCAATTATATTTGCCCTCTTAAGTAAAGATAGGTCTTAAACCGACAAATATTGTTTGAATAAACACTCTAAAATATCAATCATTTGCTTGGAAATCGCGATACTCTTATTCGAGTTTAACGTGTCACTGTATGACTGCATGTAAGACACACTCGGTCGGAATAAGGTATCAAGGACGCTCCATACTGCTGCTTTTAAAAGAGCAATCGCATGAACGCATATGAAGTTTGGTTGTCGTTCGAAGAATAATGCTAAAACTGTAGCAACATTATAATATTAATGGTAACGCTCACAGAATACGATAAAAAAATCTATGAGTGGACCATATTAAGTAAGACAAACTAGAGTAACAACATGTATGTTAGTAAACAAACACATTGAAACATCACAAATAGAATACAAATGATTTAAAACGTTTAGAATATACCAGCAATTATACCTTCAGCTTTATGAACATATGCGTACAATTTATAATAGACATATACTATTATTAACTTAATAATACTATGTTTTATGTTTATTAAACATACTCGTTCTTTTGGTATCTGTTTGTTTTATCCGTTTTGATGCCGTATTGTGATATAATTCATTCGCAAACATACTAATGAAATGTTCAACAAAAAATGAATGTTTTCAATATAAACAGATTTTATTCAAGATTAAAAAAAATTCAATCTAAGCTTTGTGGTTTGTATATAATATGAACTGACAAACAGTGAACTGTATATCAATGTATTACATATAGATTCATTCACAGCCGTAGTTGTATAAAACTTAAATATAATGGCCTACATTTAAATAAATATCAGCAAGACTGACACCGGCACAACTCGTAAATCTAAGTCCTAGTAAATGAAAAACCTTTCACAGACTAACACATTATATGAACTTTAAAAAGTAATTAATACATTACTTTATTTAAATAAGTTAGCATACCATGGTGTCTATGTACTTGTATGTGAGGTTGTATCCATGCAGAAGGTTCGGATATGCGTTAACGTCTGCTAAAGCCATCTGGATCGGAACAAGACACGCGCTTCCTCCTGGCCAAGCAGTTCCGGTCATCGGCAGCATCCCAAGAAGGCGGAGCTCCCTCGGTTCACCTTCAAGCGCGAGACATCCGGCAACATGTGCAAACAATATTGCTACGATCATTGCACGACTATAACATGTCCTCTCTGGAAAATTTTAGGTCACTGAGTATTTAAATGAGCCTCGTTCTGGTTATTGGGCTTAATGCGTCTGCGTAAAGTGTAATCACATATTAGCCCGTGCAGTCCGCACTGGCTAATCAGGGACTACACTTTCCGCCTATACTGAATTTTCGTTGAGAGTGATTTTCTGTAAATTAAAAATTATTTAAACGAATAAAGTGTCTTTCCTGATTAGTCTGTGCAGACTGCAAATGCAAATCTGTTACGACACTTTCTGCACATGAATTAAGCCCTTTTTTGCCAGAACGGGGCTGAAATTTGAAAGGGCTGACGAATTGATATAGTCAACACAAGTTTTATCATCCAAATACAATACTATATACATATGCAACTCGATGAAAGTATTCCTTCTCAAAACAATTCATTTATCCATATGAAGATCAAATTCATTTTGTCACTAAACGTCGCAATAGCAACGAGTTCACGATCTTAAAATTAACTATTCGCTGAAGACGGCCGTCTTAATGATTGATATTCATGTTGGAATAACTATGCCTATAGAGTATAGTCAGATAATCGCGCCATTTAATGATTATCGATAAAATGTTGTTAATTGAGGCGTCATTTATATGTTAAAGAAACTTTCCAGTTCGTAAAAAGAAATAAGAATACTCAGATAACAATGGGTCGACTCCATCGTTAATGGAACTGTTTTCTTCATAATGGTTTTACTAATAGATGTTGTGCACTCAGTTTTCACGCTTGTTATAATAACATACAAGATAAGTATTGATGCAAAGCATCAAAGGGCGTCGGGAATTTCAGTGTAAAAGGCACTCAATGATGTTACATGGAACGATTTTTTTTCTACTGTAAATATTAATATATTGGCCGATTATTTTAAACAAAATAGAAAAAGATACTGGTATAACCATAATCTATGATTTTGTGTTATAACTCCCGAATAACAATTATTTATGATGTTGTGTTATAACCCCCAAATAACCATTATCTATGATTTTGTGTTGTAACTCCCAAATATTTCATTGTTCATTTTATTTACATTGGTTTCCTTTTTGTTATTGGTATCCGTGTGCAGTTTTCATTAATGGAACAGAACTGTGTAGGTTTTAAAAAATCTGCTTCATCTTTTAAGCGTAATTTCATATTTTTTTCAACTTCAAGGGGTCAAGGGAAGATGATTCTGATTTCTGAACTTATTCTTACATTGCTCATTTACGATAGGGGTTGAATACTCATTGATATGAAAACACTGTAAGAGTTTGAAAAAAAATGAATGAAAACTGTAAATTGTATAAAGAAGCTGCATTTCACAATACTTTGAAATTCAGTAAAAGATCATAATAGATTTATTGCTCCGATATTCATCATTTTCAATAGGGTTCGAGTAATATTGATATAAAACACAAGTTTGGAAAGATTCAGACGAAAGTTGTGAAATCTTTTAAACAAGTGGAAATAGTTTATTTTGTCAAATTTAATATAAAAAAATAATCTGGACTTATTGTCCCGACGTTTCTCATTTTAAATGAGGTAAAATTGCTCATTAATATGAAGACACTGTAAGTTAGGAAAGAATCTGATGGACAATGTTGACATAATCACATAACCAAGCAGTTTTCACTTTTATTTTTAAATTCAAAGAGACATAATTCTGGACTTATGGTCCGATAATGCTCATATAGAGTTTGGGTTGGGTCCTCATTGATAAAAAAAAACTGTGAAAGTTTGGGAACAATCGGATGACCATTTTGGACTTCGAACAAGGATTTCAAAATTTCTCAAATTCTAAGGAAGATAAGTATGAACGTAACGGTCGGATAATGCTAAAGGGCCCATAATCCCTGGATAGAAATACGTGTCGCGCTTCGCGCTCTTTATGTGGTTTAAAAAAAAACAACTCCGAGGAGTGCTTGAATCTAGGGAAACGGGTTGCTGGGACACAGCTCCTCCTTGATAATCGGCTGCTTCCTTTATCGCAACTCATTGTTACAATCAATAACACGTGTCGCGCTTCGCGCTCTATATGTGGTACGGATAGGCCTATGATAGACAACCATAAAAATACATGGATAATAGATGTGTTGTTTGCATTTATTTGTTAATAAAAAACACGTGTATTTTTTATAAGATATTTAAGAGATGTAAGAAATTTTAATTAACGTTGTCACCACGTTGCATCCATTAATTTTAATAAAAATGTCCAATTGTAGTAAAATGGATTTTAAAATGTCTACATAAAATAAAGCTTTATTATATATATTTACCTGACTGAATCCATTGTCAGCCGCCGAACTATTCCGTTCGTGCCGGAACCCGGGATTGAACCTTTAGATCACTGTTGCGTAAACAACATCAGTCTAACGCTCTCCTAACTGAGCTATTTCGGCTGATATTCACTTATGTTTTGTTTTTATACAAAACATCATTACAAAACCAGAAAGTTTCGCGTATTTGCCCAGTACCTGTAATCTTTCCCTTGTGATCAGTTATGTATCAGTAATTAATTATAACAATTAGCTTTGCATTATTGGCAATAAATGTTGAAATAAATGTAATAGTCACAAACGCAGTACTTATTTACACTAATTTACACAAAAAATCCCCACTATGCAAGATATTCTTAAAACAAAAATATATACATTGATCCGTAAAATAACTTCTCATTCCATAAGCGAAAAAAAAATGCATTACATACTAGTCGCCGCCAATCATATGTCTCTTCTGATTAGTGCAATGGTATTTTTGTAGATTTCTTAAAAAGCTAGAGCTTCCATTTAATATAAGTTCACTGACAGGCCACATAATAGTGGTATATTTATCTTTCGATACCATTATGTTATATGTGGCAGTGACAGGGACAATTATGTTTGCGGCTAAAAATCTCAGTTTCAGAGTTTTATATATTTCATTTCCACTTCTTTTAACAAATAAAATTAGAAAAACGTAGGTTTATACCATAGTTATATTTTGAGATATCGACATACCACTAGCACATAGTGACTTTTAAATATGGGTACTAAAACATAAACAGAAGATAAACACAGTAAAATGAACACTTTACAATAATAGCAATAGTATGCAACATTATTCCACTAATTTCTTTTATCCAGAACAAGACACACACAATCATGTGATTCGTTTCCTCTGATACATTTTTAAAGTATGGTTTCCATAAGAAAAGAATTCAATGAGCCAGCTGGAAGCCTTAATGTTCCAATGAAATAGCTTGTCTTGAAGCTGGAATCAACTGTTTTACAAAGAATTAAGCTTGTTGAATATACTGAAACACACGGCGGTTTTTAGACGGTTATTCCTAAATTGTGAGCATATTTATGCATATTTGCATCACAAAAAAATAAAATAAAATAAAATATTCTTACTAAGTATAATAACATGTCGGATATTAAGCGATCGCATATTCCGTGTCAATGTGCTGATTATTAAACAGCGACGGAACAATGTTCATATGTCCATTTACACAGTATAAACAACAAAGAGCATGCAAAACAAAATCAAATCAGGAACATGCGCTATTACTTTAACGTGGAAACATGACTCTTTCTGTTTCGTAAAAGCAGGTTCAGTTCACAAAAAACTGTGGCATCTTAAAACTGATATTTATAATATGATTGTGTTGTAGTACAAATTAAACAATGAACATTTTTATCGTCTGTTGCGAAACCTTCAGATTTGAAAATTTATTATACCGTTTATGTAAAATGGTACCAACAGGAAAAATACGATTGTTTACCAGATTAAGTAAACAAAACATCTCAGAAACTACCATTAAAAATGTTCCCCTTCCACTGACATTTCTTAGAGAGACTTAAAAAAGAGTATGGTTCATTTAACAAGATCAGTTTCAGGTTTTTTAATTAATAATATTAGCAAAGAAATGTACTTCGATTGCAATTAAGATAAGGTGGCTCTTCCTTTTGCGTGATCTGATTAGTTGCTGATAATACGTCTGGACTTGGTAATTGTTAACACGTAATGCATGCAGTGAGGTGTATCATCTGTGGTTTGATTTTTATGGAAGTATATTTGCGCCACTACTTACCAGATGAAATAACGTGAAAATAATGTCGGATTTTGCGAAAATAACAGATAACAGATAAATTTTCACGAAATTAAAATAAATTATGTTAACACGAATTTTTCCCTGTTAGTGCTCTAAACTGCCACCACATATAGATAAATTAAAGTTTTCATAAATCCTTTTTCTCGAAAACAGATAACTTTTCATGAAACCTTGGAAATAATTCATTTTCACGAAAAGAGTAAAATAACGGAAGACTTTTCTTGAAAACTTTTCACGAAACCTATGGAATTATATTTGTGCCACCACTTAACAACTTAAAATAACATGAAATTAATGGAGGATTTCGCGAAAAAGAAATTCTTTTAGCGAAAACAGATACATTTTCACGGTAATAAATATATTATGTTAACACGAATTTATGCATTTTAGTGCCCTAAACTGCCAACACATACAGATAAAATTTTCATGAAAATAATGGAATATTTCGCGAAAACAAATAACTTTTCTCGAAATCAGATAACTACATGAAATTATGAATATAAATTCGCGAAAGATGCCAGTTATATAAAATTAGATGCTCTTTAATCGGTGAACATTGTCTTTATCCTACATACCAAGATCTTGAGTGTACGTGCATACTATAGCAAGTAGTAAGTTTCCTGTTATTGATTTATTTTTAATGTAAATGCATCTTTGTTGACGAAAATACATGAAGCTGTTTTTACATATTTATTTTCAAAAACATCGCGAAAGTTGCCAGATCTAAAAATAGATGCACTTCAGAGCCTTTAACGTGAATACCTAAAGTGGTGTTCTACGCGTGGTCTGTAAGAATGTTTTAATTAACTAATACAAAGTAGATCTATTAATTGTATAAAATAATGATATTAATTGTTATTAAAAATGTTTGTTTTGTTTTTGGTCTACACTACTTTTATAAATATAATCTGGGAAGGCACGTATTCATAAAAATCAATGTTTTCAGTGGTAAACAATAACAGGAAACTTACTACTTGCTATAGTATGCATGTAAGGTTAATACGTTCAAATATTCTTTGCATTTTCTATGTTGTCCATTCAATATTGCAATTTTCATCACTTAAGCTTATTGAACATGGGAGACGATTCGTGTTAAAAGTGATTTTAGATTAGACCTAGTTACACCCATTTTACTGCAATGCTATTCATAATTGTAAACTTTACTGATGTATATGTATCCATTGTTAATTTAGGTTCGATAGTCTTTCATTAATGTATATCCTATTGTTCTCATTTTGAGTTCGTACCTTCTATCTAATTGTTATTGTTGTAATTCTAAAACATTTGCCTTTTTGGAAATTAAATGTTACAAGACTAGTATAAATGTCTAGAGATATTTTTCATAAAGGGGGAATGTGTATGAGTGGTCATTATGATTATTATGAAAAAACATACACTCGAAAATCACTGTAAGATAGGTAAATTTCTCTCTATGTTGTATATGTGTCTATGTGTCATCAAACGTTGTTTATGACCAATATCTTGTATGCATCAATTTGCAGCTGTTGTGATATTCAGTCCCTTGTCATGTGTGCTTTCAGCAATGTTCTTTGATGACATGCATGTATTGTCCGGTCAGAACGTGATATATCAGAAAGATTTTGACTTGTCGGGACTTAAATAACTTGTGTAACAGATTGCCAATTACTGACTAAGCTACGCTTTGACTATGTACTGTCGAAAGACAAACTTCATTTTCGTAGATTAATGTAGTCAAGTTTTGACTATTGACATCGCATTTTCCCAACCTGGCGACGTTGAAATTATATATTTGGTGACAGAAATAGAAAAAAGGCGTCAACAGCAACACAAATTTCACGCACTTGAATAGTTAATACAGTGGAAGATGCTGAGAGCTCTTAAAGTTACACCGCTCGAACACATTCTTTTTAATTTGAAACATTCAACGGTATTTCAATAATAAAAACGCTGTTGACACCAATAAGTCATTATAACGTATTACCCAAAATATGAAACAACTAAACAACATTCGTATACAAACTCATATTTCAAAGACATTTATTCTTGAAATGAAATGTCATGTATTACTAGTATCACATATTATAAAACCTCTTTTTCGTCGCAGACCTCACTCTTCACGGGTATCAATGTTAAATATACCCATCATTTGACTGTGATATTTAAGTATTTTTGGAATTATATATCTCGGAATAATTAAAAACAATAAACCCATGTGAAGATGCATTAATGAAGTTACACACCTGTTACTAAAAAATAAGGTGAATTTTTTCCTAATTAATATCGGACAAACAATTCACTAACATCAATTAATTATTAACAAATGACCACAATTCCGAAAGTACGTTATTTGTTGTGTACAAAAAATGAAGTTAATATCAATCGAATAATTTCTCTAAGCAATCTGAATGTGTGGATTGTTACACTGTAGCAATTCAGATGAAGAGTATATTCTATGCCTACTCATCGCATATTAATATATACTGATATATGTGTCTACTTGTAAAATATATATGACACAAAATATATCAGAAAAAAACATCGCCTACCCATCAATTTAGCTCAATTATTAATTTTCGACTCGGCTTGTACAGAAAACTATCCCTTGGTACTCTCAAGTATATTTCATGGTATCACATGTACTGAAAATAGTATCAAAAGCACCCCGCCATACTACGGTGTACGCTTTAGTATATTGTCCGTACCTCGATCACTTCGAGCATACTTTAAAGTACACGGGGTTCTTTTAAGAAGTACCTGAGCCGACACTGACCATTCGATCATGACTGCATCATTTATGCTTTAAAGCAAAAACGACATACGAGTACTAATCGACAGTTCATTACTTTATTTACTAAAAGCTCTCCAGACGAGTTATTATGCATCATCCTGTGTTCAACATATTTCATTTTGTTGTATTGACCTTCATATTGGTTATTTCATCTGGAAAAAGTGTGTTTCTTACGGTTTGATAAGATATAAAGAACATGTGTAGATTTATTAATTGATTGATTTTTATTCAGGTTTGAAACACATAATATACAAGTTATAAATCAAATTTACATAATAATTTTTACTGAAAGTATTTGTGAGATTGCTGCAGAACAAAACATATGGTCTAAAAACTACCATTAAAATAGCTGAAGTGTAGCTTTCGATAGATTTTTTTAATTTAATTCATCAGTAAACATGACTGTTTTATGGTCACGAGTGGATTGTAATTATTACATGAATAAGTTGTCTTTGTAATGTATTGCTCGTTTCACCTAATGAACGTGAATAATAATTAGCCGGAACTAAGTGATTACAATTGATTATGCCACGTATAATGGAGACGCTGACATGATATTTTAAAGTTTTATCATATCCTTATCCGATAATACTTCTTAGCTCTACACATGTGGGCCACTACCACTATTTGTTGGAGACAAACACAACGGATTGATAATTAAAACAATAATAAAAATCAAATAATAATAAATGTCATTAAACGTACACAACTAAACTAAACACGTTTTTATTTTAATTTAATACACATACTAGCTTTTTTCAAATTTCCACATGTATTGGGATTGGCTGAATGTATCTGAAAGAAAACAGGTAGTGATAACGTGACCAAATAATTCCCTCATTAACAGAGGGTGACGACCCTTCTGCATCGGCAAATATGAGTACAAAAACGATCAAGTACAGACGATCCTGACCGTAACAATCACAATCCCACTTCTGAAAGTCATTTTAAGACCATGACTAAACGGTTCAAAGCCCATGAGGAATTCTCAGTTAATGTTGACTGAGTTCTGGCTGAAAATATTAATGAGCTTTTTGTTAAGGGCATCGGTGAAGGCCGATACGCGGAATTGACCAGTCGCAAAATACGCTTATTCCATTATTCCGACAGTCTTTGTTTGTCGGACCATGTGGCCGCAATAAACGAAATCATACTGATTATTACTTGAGTTTGATTGACAGCTGGCGAGTGGTCAATTGACAAAGGGTGAGATAAATCCTGAAAATTGTGATGGTCTTGTTGTGTTTAAGTTGAACCAACTGGTCTGGGATGCTTTATCGCCTATGGCCAGAACACGGGACAAACATATGCAAACCATCGAAACATCCGTGATAAAATCAGCTGTGATCTTGACAAAAGTTTTCAAAAAATTAGCAAGCATTGAAAAGAATAAAAATTGGGAACAATAATTGGTGAGTGTAATGACTCACGGACTTTACTTGGTCACGCTAACAGACAGATCAGTTTGACACGTGAAGATTTTTTGTGGCCGAACCTGAATGCCGAGTACAGTCACCTGTGTAATAACAGTAGACCTGTGATTTCATATCTGTTTGGTGATGATATATTAAAATCTGCCAGGGAACGTGTTCCACGTTACGGTTTTAAAGGTGACAAAGCACGTGGTAGCCGTGGAAGAAGTCAATTTTACTTTGACAAGCAAGAAAGCGCAGAGTAAAAAACTACATCCCTAGTATGTCGTTGAGGGAAGTAGCGAGGCAATAATTAATGTAAGTATATGTGTTGTGGCTGGTAGATTAAACAAATAAGTTTCAGAATGGCGCAAATAAACAGATGACCCACATATTATTGATATTATTGAAAATTGTCATTTTGATATTAAAACAGATATTTTATCAGATTTATTCCATCAGAACTATCAATAGAAATTTGAAATTTAATGAAAGAGAAAATATTGCTGTCTACATAGAAATAAATAAATTGCTCCATCTTGGGGTTTTGAAAAAAGTTGAGCCAGAATATTTAGCACCATTTTTTCTACGGCCAAAGAAACATTGCAAATATCAAATGATTCTTAATTTCAAGAAATTAAATAAGCACATTCCATATAAACATTTTAAAATGGATACCTTTGATAAGGCTTTTGCCTTGATTAATCCTGGTACATATATGACATCAGTTGATTTGCGTCATACATATTAGTCATTGACAATTGCTGAGGAACAGCAAACATACTTTTGTTTTAAATGGAACAATAATATATATCAATATAATGCAACTCAGGAATCATAGATTCATAGCTTACTATGTGGTGATACACAAGATGAGTGTAAAACCATGTATCAGATACTGTTGATCTATGTCAAAGGTGGGTTTCATGATAAATGAAGAAAAATCACCTTTTAGCCATCTGAAAAGATTATGTTCTTACGAAATATCATTATTAATAACTGTTAGATTGACAGAGGAAAGACACAATAATATTATAAAAGCATGTAAAGAATTGGTATGTCTTCTACAAACACCTATAAGACAAATCGCAAAAGTCATTGGATTTATGGTTACCAGTTTGTTCAACTGTTGAATATGGAAAGTTGCATTATAAATACTATCACTGAAACAAAAATTACAATTCTTTAATTCTCATATAAGACTGTATGAAACAAGATATAATGTGGTGGATACAGGAATCGCATAAACAAAACAGAACAATCTTTAGAGAAAATTAAGATATAAGGCTCTATTCTGATGCATATTTAGAAGGCTGGGTGCATTTTGCGAAGGTGTACGTATTAGTGGTAGATGGTCAGGCACAAACAAACAGGCCCGGAGTTAAAAGCAAGCATGTTTGGTTTGAAGTCGTTTAGTATGTCAGTAAGAGATGAAAAATCTTCAAGTTTGTTTTTCATAATTCCACAGCAGTTTGCTACGTCAACAATATGGGTGGTATTAAATATGAAGAATGCAATTAAGTAGCTGATAAAATTTGGAATTGGTGTATATAAAAAACCCATACGGTTAACATGTTCCCATGTTGCAGGGTCAAAAATTGCGAAGAAGACAAAGCTTCCAGAAATTTTTATGATAAACTGGAATGAAAATTACATTCCAAAAGTGTTGCAAATATATGTTATAAATGGGGAGTACCCGATATTGACCTGTTCGTAACCAGGTTAAATGCTCAAATACCATGTTATTGTTCCTAGAAATCTGATACTTAAGCACAACTCATAGATGCATTTTCTTGTAATGGGAACACATGGAATTGTGTTTATTTATTCCCTCCTTTTATTTTGTTGAGACGATGCATCTAGAAAGTCAGACAAGATCAGGCAACAGGCATTGTGATCGCACCATTATGCCCAACACAGACGTTGTTCCCACGGTTTATGGAAATTCTAATGGATATACCAATAATCATCTTGAAACGGCACAAGCTACTTCGACTTCCATATCAAGACGCGGAACATCCACTGAGGAAAAAACTCAAGCATGCATAGTTGTATGCAAAGTGTCCGGGAAAGGTTTAGAAAACAAGGTGGTTCAGAACAGTGTCCAAACATACTTATGTGTTCTGGAAAAAAGGAACAAAGAAACAGTACCAGTCTTCATATCAAGATGGATTTGTTACTGTAGTAAAAGGCAAATCAATAAGATTTCTCCAAATCAGGCAGACGTAATTGAATGTTTAACTGAACATTATAACAATGGACTTGGTTATGGCAATAGAAACTCAGCCATATCTTTTCTTGGTTTTAATTATGAAGGATTCCTTTGAAATAATCAACCGTCAGTTTCCGAAAAACAGCATGTCACGGTTTCCGAACAAAAAAATGACTGCACCCAAAGATTTTTATGTTACGGACTACAACTTGTTAATAAATGTATGATTTTGCTTCCATTTAATAAAGTGACAATTTCAAGGCCGATACACTTGAAATATGAAGGCTAGTCTGTCCTTTGGCCTATGTCTATGAATATATCTGTACGATCGGCAATGTCCGTAACCACTCGGAAAATGTTGGCACACACAAAATATTATCAAAATTCATATGTTTTCCGCAGATATTCTACCACTTTCCTAGTGTTTGACAATCTATAAATGATTTTTAAGTGAAAGCACATTGATCAGCCAGGAACAATGTCTATAACCGCGAAAACAAATATTCGAAACTTTTCGGTTTACAATTGTATTTTTAAACAGCTTTCATGCAGCATGAAATTGAATGTTCAGTAAGATTAGTCTTTCATTTTTCTTGATTGTGTAATTCCGAACTGTTTAATCCAAACAGAAAAAAGAGCTCTTAAACCTTATTCAAGGGGCCGTCCAACTGATTTTGGCATGTATTGAAGCATGTCATTAAATGCTTTATATTGATAAATGTTAACATTGACCTAAAAATCTCCAGTAAAAAAACAAGTATACAATTTTAAAAAAGGAAAAAAGTAACCCTCAACAGGGCTCGAACCACTGACCCGTGGAGTCCTGGAGTAAAATTTCTTCCGCCTAAACCACTCGACCATCCATGCTCATACTTAAAGCGGATGCATTTTTTACCTATATAAGCAGGGGGGGGGGGCATGCGTATACGGGAGCTTACCGCGTTTAAGTTAGAAATTTGGAACAAAATTTCCAAGATGGCGTCGTTTTAGTGTTTTTCGTGAAGGAGTAGAGGATATTTTCACCCGGTAAGCCAGTTAATATTAATATTTCTTTTAAATGAATAAGCCCTTTCGGCTCTACGGTGTTTGTGCTCCCCTCGGGTTTTTGTTTAAATACCGTAGACGTCGGAATTAGAAAGTTATTGAAGCAAAACCGTCGACAAATGTAATGTTTAATTTCTTGACCTTCGAGATGTTGGATGTTCGAATATCATTTCCTCTCACAATAGACAGTATTTGTACATGTTTACAGTAAAATATAACATAAATCACGATTATTTTTTTATCGCGACTCGTTTTTATGTCTATTAACTCATGAAATGCCGAATTATAACGGCTTAACCCGCCTTTTTGGAACTAAACTTCCTTTTAAGCACATTTTGGGACCTGATTCCAAATGATAAACATCTCTTTCCTATGTTAGAAGGTTTTATGCAAAATAACTTTCGTTAATCAATTCCGCATTGGTGCGAATATTTGGAAAACATTTTCACTTTAGGAAATCAAGAGTTATCTTTTTTTATTGTTATATTATTAATTTTTATTATTGTTATGTTTGGGTAAACAAACGAAGTGAAACGCATATAATTTCAGTGGCTACTTTATTATCATTCAACGATAGAAGCAATCAATGCCTTACAACTAACTAACACAGATCAGAGGTCAACATGCAGTTATGAAGAACATGGGGCGGAGCGTTGCTACGCTTCATTTACAAGTAGGCGTGGCGTAGCGGCATTATTTAAATACACAACAATTATTATATGTTTTATCGCGTACTTAACGCTAACATTTAGTGTGCGTAATATAAGACATATCACGGTATTATTAACACAGTGTAATTCTTAGCTGTTTATTTTAACACATATGAACATACTTATGTTTGAATATGCATCAAACGGAATACTATGCCTACTAAACGGAATACTATGCTTACTATTTCCAGATATCGAGACGCCAGTTATATATGTCGAGGATGCCAAGATTAAAAAGACGGCGTAACGAAGTGTGTACCGCTCTAGAAAGCGAAAGGTACATGAAAATCCACCAATCAAACAAAACAAGATTACGTCGAAGTACCACGCCAAACAATCACATGTACGTGCAATATAAGTCTAATAAAAAACAGAAAAGAGTAAAGCCGTTTCGATACTAGTATAAGGTTGCTGTAACCAAATACATGAAGCAATTTGGAATACCTGACACCTGCTTAGAAGATGCATATCGGTGAATGTTTTTTTTAATGAAAACTTAAATATTAATTGTTTTATTTAATACAATGACGTTTGACACGTTTTACCATAACGATACTGATACATCTATGTGACTTTGATGTGACACATTTTGGACGCCCTTCTTTTCAACCAGTTCTGAATTGGTCACTATATTAAAATCGCAAAAAGTAAATTTGTAGTGGATAGAAATATTTGTGCAAATGCAATACACGATATGATTTCAGTAGAAATGATCAATGTATACATTTTTTCTCTTTTATACATTTGTGAATACATATTATTTAAGACTGTTCTATTGAGGGAATAAAGTATTGGTTCACTTAGAAAGATTATTTCGTTTGTTCCTAACATTGCCTTCTAATCGTAAGTAATGTTAATATGTCAAATGCATAGCGAATTCATTCCGACCCAATGTTTTTTTTTAATTATGTATGGAAGTGCTGTAAACAATTGAAAATGTATGCAGAGACATCGTCGGAAGAAATGACGTAACACAGATAATGGTTTATTTTCATAAAAAAGTGAGAAAGTAGCATCATGACATATACGGAACAAAACGTGTAATTACGTAGCACTCATAAAAAATATATGTCAGACTTGTCTATGTAGAAATAATAAAATAAAACAAACAAAAAAACACATAATACATCAGCTGTACATTTTTGTGTTTGGTTCGTTTGTTTTATTTGCTGAAAGTCCGGCTCTTTTGAAGGACTCTCTCTTGCATATTCTACATTTAAACATGGAGAGTAAGTTGGTTCCTTTTTCCTAGTTCCTTATTCCTTATTCGAATAAGGAATAAGGAACAGTTCCTTATTCCTTATTCACGATTTCTTATTCGAATAAGGAATAAGTAACAGTTCCTTATTCCTTATTCACGCTTAACATATTTGACTAAGCTTTTTAAGAAAAATAATGCAATCAATTCTTAATTAAATCAAAACTAAATAACAAGAATACATTTAATTTGTGTATAACGATACATATTCATGTTTCTTCTTAGCGTTTTAATAGGATTTCTTGTATAACCCGAGCCGGCATTATCTACTTCGAATTCTAGCTTCAAATCAACCAAACCTTAAGCCTGTATACTTATTTAACGTTTATGTGATATAAAAATGCAATCTAGTACATTTCCTAATATTTGTTTTCATTTAAACTCCATTTCCTTTTTCGCGGCCGAATACGGAAAAGGGAACCAGTTCCTTATTCGTTATTCATTCCTTATAAGGAGCCTGCATTTTCTTACTTAAACATCAATGACATTGATAAAAATTGTTCAACATATACATGAACATCATTATATACATGTATATACATAGGTTGGATATTTAAAATACATATATCAATACATTTCTACTAAGTTTTAAGTAATGATAAACCAGTTCCTTTTTCAGTTTGAATAAGGAATAAGGAACTGCTTCCCTATTCCTTATTGAAATCGAATAAGGAACTGGAATGTTCTTACTATAAATGATAAATCAAAATCGAATAAGGAACGGCATTTTCTTACTAAACAAAAACATAAATAGGAATCAATGAGATCAATAAATCAATGAAAATCACTGTAAATATAGGTTGGGTATAACACATATTTATTGAGGTACATTTCTACTTATTTTAGTTTACTTATAACCCAGTTCCTTATTCGATTTCAATGAGGAATAAGGAACTGATTCCTTATTCAAATCGAATAAGGAACTGCCATTTTCTTGCCAAAAAAGATAAATTAAAGTGAACCAAAGAGCTCAATACATCAATGAAAATCATGATTAATGTAGATTGGGCATCAAAAATATGTATTATAGTACATGTCTTCTTTTTTTTATTTAATTTTAGCCTAGTACCGTACATGTCTACTTTTTTTATTTAATTATAGCCTAGTTCCTTATTCGGTTTGAATAAGGAATAAGGAACTGATTCCTTATTCCTTATTCAAATCGAATAAGGAACTGGCGATTTCTTAATTAAAAATAAGTGAAAATGAATCACTGAGATCAATAAATCATGAAAACCACTGTTAATGTAGGTTGGGTATAACAAAATAGCTATTGAAGTACATTTCTACTTAGTTTCATTTAATTATAACCCAGTTCCTTATTCGATACTCAGCTATCGGATAGTCTTGGCCAAAGGTAAGGTCCAGATAAAACTTCAAAAAATGTATCAGAGATATAAATTTAAAAAAACCCTCACATTTAACATAGCCAATAATTACGAATATAAAGCTGCGCTATGATAGAATGATCCGAATTAAAGTATCCGAAATTATGGCCTCTGAATAAGGAATTAGTAATAAGTTAGTTCCTTTTTCGGAAGCCCGTATTTCGGACAATCACTTTCAGATATTTTATTTTTTAGATGTGTGTGTGTGTGTTATTTAAGCTTGATTATGTTATATGGATGTATTCTGTCACATTTCTATTGTATATTCTATTTGACGAAATACGCTGAAAACAAATATTATTAAGACGATATTAAGGAAATGACATTGTTCTACTCAAACATAAATTAAAATTTACCAAAGAATACTTAATGTCAATGAAATGATGGTACATGTAAAAAAATATTTATTGAAATACATTGCTGCTTAGTTTTATTTAATGAGAATCCAGTTCCTTATTCGGTTTGAAATAGGAATAAGGAACTGGCTCCTTATTCCTTATTCAAATCAAATAAGGAACTGGCGATTTTTTAATAAAAAAATAAATAAAAATGAACCAAAGAGACCAATAAATCAATGGCAATCATTGTTTTTTACGTTGTGTATCCAAAACATTAACTGCAGTACATTTCTACTTTTTATTTATTTAATTATAACCCAGTTCCTTATTCGATTTCAATAAGGAATAAGGAACTGGTTCCTTATTCCTTATTCAAATCGAATAAGGAACTTCCATTTTCTTACAAAAAACAACAACAATAAATCAATAAAAATCATTGTAAATGTAGGTTGGGTATCGCACATATGTATTCTTGTACATTTCTACCTAGTTTTTATGTGTAATGATGACCAGTTCCTTTTTCGCGGGTGAAAAATGACAAAGTAACCAGCTGCACTAACTCGGAAAAATAGGACTGGTAACCACCGATACCAGCGCCATTTTGTCGCGTCCCACGATCTTTTATTGTGTGCCATTATTGAAGGTCGCCGGATGTACGGATGCATCCAAGATCGGAAAGACGCGTTTTCGGAGATATAAAATGCATTATAATATATAAACACTCAATAAAAGCTTGTATACGCATTTGTTTTTTTTATGGAAAAACAAAATACGTAGGCATCTCGATGAAACTTTCCATACTACTAGAGGCACCTGGCCGCTGCTTCCGGTGCATTATCGCCTGTATGTTGACGTCAGAGACGTCGAAAAGACGACAACGATGTACGAAATATTGGCATTCGGTACGAATACAGAGCGCAACTGTGACGCTAAGATCTGCGAGGGACTGTTTACCATCGAGGCCATCGCCGTTTTGTAGATCCCACGGCCGTTTTGTAGATCCCACGGCCATTAATCGTGTGACGAGGTTTAAAGTCGCCGGATGTATCGTTGGTCTGCATGAGCGAGAAAACGCGTATTCGCACTAAAACAAATCTACGAAGAAAACACTAGTACAGCTAGTATTCGCGCAGGTGTTTGAATATTAAATAAAATAAAATATTCAGGCCTCTCAATTAAATTTTACAGTCGACTAGTGCTTCCGGTGCAGTCTTGCTTTAATGGTGACGTGTTGAAATCCCTTTAAATCCTTAATCATATCCCTTCGTAACCGTTAACGTATGAGAACGGAATGAGCTATCTAAAACATGCATAGTAATGAGATATCGTATAGTCTTGGCCCAAGGTAAGGGTCAGATAGAACTTAAAGAACTGTATCAGAGATATAAATACAAATCTTACATTAAACATAGACAATAATAACGAATATAAAGGATGCGGTATGCGAGAATGATCCGAATGTAAGTATCCGAAAGTATAGCCTCCGAATAAGGAATTGAGTAATAAGTTAGTTTCTTATTCGGAAGCCTGTATTTCAGACGATCACTTTCGGATTTTTTATTTTTTAGATGTTGTGTGTGTTATTTAAGCTTGATTATGTTATATGGATGGATTCTGTCACATTTCTATTGTATATTATATTTGACGATACACGCTGAAAACAATTATTATGAAGACTGTAATAAAGAAATGGAATTGTCTTACTAAAACATAAATTGAAATTAACCAAAGAATACTAAATGTGATAAAATAAACATGGTATATGTAGGTTCGAAAATAAAAATATTTATTGCAATATATTGCCACTGAGTTTTATTTAATAAAAACCCAGTTCCTTATTCGGTTTGAATAAGGAATAAGGAACTGGTTCCTTGTTCCTTATTCAAATCGAATAAGGAACTGGCATTTTCTTATTAAACAACTTAATTCAAATGACCCAAAGAAACTAATAAATCAATGAAAAGTATTTAAATGTAGGTTGGGTATCAAAAACTGTAATTGCAGTACATCTGTTCTTCGTTTTTTATAATGATATCCCAGTTCCTTATTCGGTTTGAATAGGGAATAAGAAACTGGTCCCTTATTCCTTATTCAAATCGAATAAGGAACTAGCATTTCCTTGCTTATTGAATCAATTAAAACGAACCAAAGAGACCAATTTATCAATGAAAATCATTGTTTATATAGGTTGGGTATCAAAATATGTAAGGCATTACATTTCTTCTTCGGTTTTTGTTAAATGATAACCCAGATCTTTTTTTGCTACCGAATAAGGAAAAAGTAACCAGTTGGACTTACATCGCAAAAATAGGACTGGTTATCAAAAAGACCAGCGCCATTCTTTTGGTTCTCGCGACCTTTAATCGTGCGCTAATGTTTAATGTCACCGGATATACCGCTGGCATCCAAGATTGAGATAACGCGTTTTCAGTGATAGTTAGTCTATTTAAAAAGAAACACTCAATAACAGCTTGAGTACGCTTTTTTTTAAATTGTAAAACAAAATACAGAGGCATCTCGACGAAACTAAACAGACATCTAGAGTCACCTGGGCCGCTGCTTCCGGTGCAGTCCTGCTTTTATGGTGACGTCAGTGACGTCGCACTGACGACAACGCTGTACAACCTATTGGCATTCGGTTCAAATACAGAGCGCAATTATGACGCTTAAAACGGCGAAGGACTATTAACCATCGAGACCATCGCCGTTTTTTTAGGAACCCTGGTCAATAATCGTGTGCCGAGTTTGAAGGTCCTCGTATGTACCGTTGGTCTGCATGAGCGAGAAAACGTGTATTCGCACTCAAACAAATCTCTGAAGAAAAACACTTGTACAGCTAGTTTGCGCGCAGGTTATTGAATAATAAATAAAATGTTGAGGCATCTCGATGGAACTTTCCAGTCTACAAGAGACCGATGCTTCTGGTGCAGTCTTGATTTTATGGTGACGTGTTGAAATCTCTTAACATCCTTAATCATATCCCTTCGTAACCTTTTACGTATGAGAACGGAATGAGATATCTAAAACATGCTTAGAAAAGAGATTTCGTGTAGTCTTGGCCAAAGGTAAGGGTCAGACAAAACTTAAAGAACTGTATCAGAGATATAAATAAAAAATCTTACATTAAACATAGCCAATAATAACGAAAATAAAGCTGCACTATGCGAGAATGATCCGAATGTAAGTATCCGAAAGTATAGCGTCTGAATAAGGAATTGAGTAATAAGTTAGTTCCTTATTCGGAAGAGCGATTTCGGATAATCACTTTCGGGTATTTTATTTTATAGATGCTGTGTGTGTTATTTAAACTTGATTATGTTATATGGATGTAATCTGTCACATTTCTATTGTTTATTCTTTTTGACGATACACGCTGAAAACATGTATTATGAACACGATAATTAGGAAATAGAATTGTCTTACTCAAAGATAAATTAAAATTAACCAAAGAATACTAAATGTCAATGAAAATCATGGTATATGTAGGTTCGAAATTAAACCTATTTATTGCAATACATCGTTACTGAGTTTTATTTAATGAAAACCCAGTTCCTTATTCGGTTTGAATAAGGAATAAGGAACTGGTTCCTTGTTTCTTTTTCAAATCGAATAAGGAACTGGCATTTTCTTATTAAACAACTTAATTTAAATGAACCAAAGAAACCAATAAATCAATGAAAAGCATTTTACATTTAGGTTGGGTATCAAAAACTTGAATTGCAGAACATCTGTACTTAGTTTTATATAATGATATCCCAGTTCCTTATTCGGTTTGAATAGGGAATAAGGAACTGGTTCCTTATTCCTTATTCAAATCGAATAAGGAACTGGCATTTCCTTGCTAAACAAACCAATTAAAATGAACCAAAGAGACCAATTAATCAATGAAAATCATTGTAAATATAGGTTGGGTATCAAAATATGTATTGCAGAACATTTCTTCTTCGGTTTTTGTTAAATGATAAGCCAGTTCCTTTTTTTGCTTCCGAGTAAGGAAAAGTAACCAGTTGGACTAACATCGGAAAAATAGGACTGGTTATCAAATAGACGAGCGCCATTTTTTTTTTGGTTCTCGCAACCTTTATTTTCCGCGCCAATGTTTAAGGTCACCGGATATACCGTTGGCTTCAAGATCGAGATAACGCGTTTTCAGTGATAGAAAATCTATTTAATTAGAAAAACACTCAATAAGAGCTTGAGAACGCATTTGTCTTTAAATTGAATAAAAAAACGGAGGCATTCCTACGAAACTTTCCAGACTACAAGAGGCATCTGGGCCGCTCCTTCCGGTGCAGACATTTTTTATGGTGACGTCAGTGATGTCGCACTGACGACAACGCTGTTCGCAATTTTGGCATTCTGTTCGAATACAGAGCGCAACTGTTAAGCTAAAAACGGCGAAGGACTCTCAACCATTGAGACTATCGCCGTTCTTTAGATACCACGGTCAATAATCGTGTGCCGAGGTTGAAGGTCGCCGTATTTACCGTTGGTTTGCACGAGCGAGAAAACGCGTATTCGCATTTAAACAAATATATGAAGAAAAAACACTATAACAGCAAGTTTGCGCGCAGGTGTTTGAATGTTAAATAAAATAAAATGTTGAGGCATCTCGATTGAACTTTCCAGTCTACTAGAGACACCTGGACCGCTGCTTCCGGTGCAGTCTTGCTTGTATGGTGACGTGTTGAAATCTCTTTGCATCCTTAATAATATCCCTTCGTATTCGTTTACGTATGAGAACGGAATGGGATGTCTAAAACATGCTTTGTAATGAGATACCGTATAGTCTTGGCAAAAGGAAGGGGTCACATAAAACTTCAAGAACTGTATCAGAGATAGAATAAAAAATCTTACAATAAACATAGCCAATAATAACGAACATAAAGCTGCGCTCTGCAAGAATGATCCGAATGTAATTATCCGAAGTTAAAGCATCTGAATAAGGAATTGAGTAATAAGTTAGTTCCTTATTCGGAAGCCTATATTCCGAACGGTCACTTTCGGATATTTATTTTTTTAGATGCTGTGTGTGTAATTTAAGCTTGCTTATGTAATATGGATGTATTCTGTCACATTTCTATTTTATATTCTAGTTGACGATACTGAAAACAAGTATTATGAAGACGATAATAAGGAAATGGCATCGTCTTACTCAAACATAAATTAAAATAAACCAAAGAATACTAAAGGTCAAAGAAAATCAAGGTATAAAGATGAAGGTTGGAAATAAAAAAATATATATTTATTGCAATTCATTGCTACTGAGTTTTATTTAATGATAGCCTAGTTCATTATTCAGTTTGAATAATGAATAAGGAAATGGCTCCTTTTTCCTTATTCAAATCGAATAATAAAGGAAGTGGCATTTTTTAAATAAAAAATACAAATAAAATGAACCAAAGAAGCCAATAAATCAATGAAAAGCATTTAAAATGTAGGTTAGGTATCAAAATCATTAATTGCAGTACATTTCTACTAAGTTTAATTTAATGATAACCCATTTGCTTACTCGGTTCGAATACAGAGTGCAACTGTTACGCTAAGAACGGCGAAAAACTGTTCACCATCGAGGCCATTTCCGTTTTGTAGATCCGAATAATCGTGTGCCTAGGTTCGTACAAACTTAATTAAACACTTGATCTGGGGAATATTTAGTACGTAAAAAAATGCGACACAATTTTGATTAGTTAAAGAAAAAAAAATCATTATTTTGCTATCCACACTTCATCCGAAACAATTAAACATTTTTGTTTGTGACCAATCATTTTCCTTTATATTTTACTGTTGTTTATTGGAAAATATAATTGATTTAAAATGGGTACGTCACAGTGTCAATCACACAGTACATCGTTGTGAAAGTAAATTGACATTTTGTTAGTTGGTTATATAAGCAAATCAATAGACGTTATTAAAATATGTTTCGTTTTCTATTCTAACTGTAATTGGCAGATACTAGGTAATAACTTATTAACCACCTCGTACAACCTAGAATTTGGCTCGTCTCTGCTTTGCTTTTACACCTGAGAACTAAACTTCATTTACTACTTGCGTATTTGATACCACTTCTGTATTCCAGAAACACACATTCGGATGGTCGATACCTAAGCCAGCTATAAATAAAGAGTCGAAATGGTTACGGCCATTGACATGGACTTTGTCCCTTATTCATGTTAAGAAATAACTGATTAAGAGTTGTTTATTTAATCTCTGAAGTTGACGGAAGAACTAACGTGAAAAAAGAGAATCATACTAAAAAGGTGAAAGCAAATAAAATGATTCCAAAACAGATTTGGTATATGTTTACTGTTAAAGTAAGCATACCCCGATCGGTTTGAATATGCATGTGATTAATTATTATAATGCCGCGAAAAAGTAAACTAAACAATACTGAATATTACTAGGTAGAAATATATAAGAAATATTTTCTATGCACATGTCTACATGTTTGTCATATTTATAATTCACAGTTGGAAGGCGAACAACCCCGTTGTAAGTTTGAAATTGTCGTTCCTTTTTCCATAGACTTATTTCACAACGGATGAAGAACACGCAATATTTAAGACTTAAATAATACACATGTACGTTAGAATAAATAATTTTGAAACAAATAACTTTAAACATTTTTTTTTCTTTAATGGTTCATCTTATTTCATTTCATATCATAAGATGAAACATGTGTCTATAGAGAATTTCCGCGCCTCTCGGTTGTTTGGCCACAGGTTCCAGTAAATATTTCGGATTATGCAGCCACGATCTTTTTGTTAAGCACTACACATATAAAATCCGGGACTGATAAAAAAGTAAGCATTTATTGACTGGTCAAAACAGACCTATCACAGATTGAGCTGTGCTTCGTAAAAAAACAACAACAACAACACTAAGAACGCTAGCCCATTTTATTCACCAATGGACTTAGTTTCTTCACATAATAAAGGTCGATATGGTATGTAATTTTGAAAGAATTATAAATCAGCCAGCTTTTGTACCAGTAGATTTGTGTGTTTTTGTTCCGCAAAAGCTAGCTTATTTCAGGATACGTAAATTGACAGGTGCAAGAAATAATAACAAAGCAGACATATAGAAAATAAGTGTAATGTTGTTATATATGCAACGCTCATAATATATATAAATATATTTATATATATACATGAGGCATACCTTCAAACATACCCGTATGTGTTTTTCAAAATTAAATATTAAACCCGACAGTGCTGTAAGGTTTGAAAATTTGATAAATACTATTACCTTACGCAGTTCAGCAATAACTTTAACCAAAAGCATACATTGTTAAGAAATTAAGCAACATCGGTAAAATGTCGAATCATACAGCTTTATAAAGATTGAACACTTAAAAATGGTTTGGAGATTTATACACTTCAAAGAAAAAAACACTATTCGGCAATCATATAAACCATATCTGATAATTACTATAGTGTAACCAATAACACACAACAGAATTTGTCAAAATCTAAAGCGAAAATTACAGCAACAAGAGCTCCATGATCGGAGACTTTTGCCCCCAACAGGGTCTTGACACAGGGTTTTCTGCAACAAAACTGACCATAAATGTTAATCTTATCATATTAGTTTGACTAAGCCACTTTAATAAAACCTTATGTCACAGTGACCTTGACCTTTAAACTAGTGACCCAATTTCAATCGAGGCCATCTACTGTCCAACGCCAATGCACAAGGGAAGTATCACGACAATCGGTCAATTCGTTGACGAGATATTGATCGGAAACAATTTTCAAACTTAGAATGACTGAACTTAACCTTATAACCCCAATATCAATCAGGGCCATCTACTGTCCAACGCCAATGCACAACGGAAGTATCAAGACAATCGGTCAATTTGTTGACGAGTTTTTGATCGGAAACAATTTTCAAACTTAGTGTGACTAACTTTGACCTTTGACCTTGTAACCTAATTATCAATATGGGTCATCTTCTGTCCAAGACTAAAGTACATGTGAAGTATCAAGCCAATGGGTCAAACCGTACACAAGTTATTGATCGCAAACAAACTGGTCTACCGACTGACATTTAGCAAAACAATATAACCCCTCTTCTTCAAAGGGGGGGCATAATAAAACTAAACAAGAAATGTCGCAGTTGCCCTCGAAGTTTCCTTTTCTCGTTAGAGTAACTTGAATTTTTCTACAACACATTCATTACAATATATATATATTTCTGTAAAATATACAGTTACATAAACTGGCAAGTGCTTTCATTTATAGAAAATAAAGGGTTGCTGTGTTTAATGTTAGATAGAAAACCACAAAGCCATTTTTGGCCATCATTCGTTAGTTTGTTTAAAGATGGGCAAGTATAAAATGCAACTAATTGGCAGTACACACATTCAAACTCTTTGTTGTTTCTTTATGTACCACAAATATGGGGAATAAATGGTTAAATTTTGACTGAAATACCAAACATTTCTGAGTAGTTCCAAACTTGAAAGACTGAAAACTGTGCAGCCAAAGTGAACATCTGGCGAGAGTAGTGTAAATTATATTGAGAGGTTTGTGTTAGATAAGTACATTGTAATGACAGTTTAGACAGAAATTTGTCATAACAGTTTTAAACAGAAATTATGCATCATACATACTCAAAAAATCAAAACATTACCATATTATACAACATTATAATTAAAGGCATTCAAACCATGACAACAATTTACAAACAAACAAATATACTTTATAAAGCATTTGTAAGTAATTACAAATAGGAAGATCATTACCAACATGGTGTAAGTTATCATATAAAATGGTAGTAAAGTTTTCGAAACATTTAATCACAAAAAGGCTAAAAGGCTCTTATCTGTGAACCAAATAAATAAAACATTGCTTAGCTGGAAATCTACAGAAGCTTTCACTATAGCCTTATAAACATAACTGAACTGCCCCTGGCTGCCATGTTTTTCATATTACCCAAACTGTTTTGGAACTCGACCAAGATATCATTAGAACAAATATTCCTAATTTAATGATGATCCGGCTAGATTGTGATTTCTATAGTTTTCACATGGTTTAACTATAGTCATATAAGCTAATTTTCCCCGCCTCCTGAATGCTATTTTTATTAACAAACCGGCACCATTTGTTAAATTAGTCAAGATATTGCTAAAACAAAACAATTGTATAACATGAAGACACTTTAATTAGTAAAACAATAACAATCCTGTTAAAGTACGGGGAATACCTTTATAACTTGATATATGATGATATTATTTTAACAATTCACATCATTTTAAGTCATTTTATTGTGAAATTCACCTGTGACAAATGATAACATGAAGTTAAATATGATTACAGTATAAGAAAGTCAAAGTCGTGTTGACAACTCTTCACAATTTAACATCATGGCAATATGTGCTTGTTCCTTGAATCAAGCATTGAGTCCTACTTTGGCTTTTACTTTCGCAGACAATATGCAATTAATAAGAATATACTTAACACAGAAATATCGAGTCTGTATACAAAAAGGAGCATCTACAAGCAATCATGTCTTTTAATAACAAAACATGTGTACACAGTACAAACATTAAGTGTTACAGATCTGAAGCTGGAATGACTTATCATGATTATTTAAGCTCAAATGTACATGTTTAAATGTAGTATTAACAAGAGATGTGTTTGTCAGAAACACAATGCCCCCTATTTGAACTTTGACCTTGAAGGATGACCTTGACCTCGACCTTTCACCACTCAAAATGTGCAGGCCATGAGATACACATGCATGCCAAATATCAAGTTGCTATGATCAATATTGCAAAAGTTGGTAGATATCGACTAAGGCTACCTGAATATACCAGATATCCTGAACTAGACATCAGTAATATTGTCATGTATATTGTATTAGGGTAGAAAAATGGACACTTTGACCCCCCTTAGCCCACCCCCACACCAATATGTAGGTTAAAGTATTTTTTCGCTTCGGCATACAAATAAAAATAATTTTGCTAAGTTTGAAGCAGCCATGACCGAGTTTGGTAACTTTAAAAATTAAAAAGAACATACCTGCCTAAAAAAATCTCATTTTTGACGAGGGTTCCCTACTTTGACACACCCTATTTCGACCCCAGGGCACAACTAAATCCCAATGCGCACATCAATGTGTTCGTGGTACTTTGAACTAACGGAAAAGAAAGACATGCGACACCTATGGCTAGGGTGTTATAATATTTCAATACCAAACAGGCCAGCAAACAGTATAATGTTAGTGCAAATTCGGTATTTCGGACCCCTATCAAACATCTTTCAACTTTTCCTGATTATGTTTTCGATTTTACTTTAAATTCACCAACGTTTACTCAAATAATACTAAATAAAATATATTTCGATAAAAAAAACACACAATTTTATCAAAATGTCCTATTAAGGCCCAAAAACCACCTTAAGAACGCACTGGCGCGCTTAATTTCCCACCCTTTCCCCCGGGCCGACCCGTGAGCTTACTCCCGGGCCGACCCCTTCCAAAATATACCAACTATTCTGGCTATAGACATCAGAAATATAGTACAGTATATTGTATAATGGTAGAACAAATGGTAGAGTAAGACAATTCCATTGCCTTATTACTCGTCTTCATAAAACTTGTTACAGCGTGTATCGTGAAAAGAATATACAATAGAAATGTGACTGAATACATCCACATAACATAATCAAGCTTAAATAATACACGTAACATCTAAAAAATAAAATATCCGAAAGTGATCGTCTGAAATACAGGCTTCTGAATCAGGAACTAACTTATTACTCAATTCCTTATTCAGAGGCTATAACTTCGGATATTTAAATTCGGATCATTCTCGCATTGCGCAGCTTTATATTCGTTATTATTAGCTATATCTAATGTAAGTTTTTTATTTATATTTCTGATACATATTTTGAAGTTTTATCTGACCCTTACCTTTGGCCAAGACTAAACGATACCTCATAACTAAGCATGGTTTAGATATCTCACTCCGTTCTCATACGTGAACAGTTACGAAGGGATATGATTAAGAATGTAAAGAGATTTCAACATGTCAGCATAAACGCAAGACTGCATCGGACGCAGCGGTTGCAAGTGCCTCTAGTCGACTTGAAACTTTCATAGAGATGCCTCAACATTTTATTTTATTTAACATTCAAACACCTGCGCGAATACCAGCTGCAATAGTGTTTTTTTCGTAGATTTGTTTAAGTACGAATACGCGTTTTCCCGCTCATGCAGACCAACGGTACATACGGCGACCTTCTACCTCGGCACACGATCATTGACCGTGGTACCTAAAAAACGGCGATGGTCTCAATAGTTAACAGTCCTTCGCCGTTTTAAGCGTAACGTAGCGTATTCGAACAGAATGCCAATATTTCGAACAGCGTTCTCGTCAGTGCGACGTCACTGCCTTCAACATAAAAGCGAGACTGCACCGGAAGCAGCGACCCAGGTGCCTCTAGTAGTCTGGAAAGTTTCGATGAGATGCCTCCGTATTTTGTTTTTTTCAATTTAAACACAAATGCGTACTCAAACTGTAATTGAGTGTTTCCATTTAAATAGATTGTTTCTATCACCAAGAACGCGATTTCTGATCTTGGGTGCCAACGGTATATCCGGCGACCTTAAACATTGGCGCACGATAAAGGTCGAGGGCACCAAAGAAATGGCGCTGGTCTATTTGATAACCTAGTTTTATTTTTCCGAAGTTAGTGCAAACTGGCTACTTTTTCCTTATTCAGAAAAAAAGGAACTGGGTTATCATTTTACAAAAACATAAGTAGGAATATACTGCAATACATATTTTGATACGCGACCTATATTTACAATGATTTTCATTGAATAATTGGTTCTCTTTGGTTATTTTTCAATTATTTTTTTAGCAAGACAATGCCAGTTCCTTATTCGATTTGAATAAGGAATAAGGAACCAGTTCCTATTCCCTATTCAAACAGAATAAGGAACGGATATCATTATATAAAACTTAGAACAGGTGTACTGCAATAAGTTTTTGATATACAACCTACGTTTAAAATGCTTTTCATTGATTTATTGGCTTCTTTGGTTCATTTTGATTAAGGTTTTTAATCAGAAAATACCAGTTCCTTATTCGTTTTGTATACGGAACAAGGCACCAGTTTCTTATTCCTTATTCAACCGAATAAGGAACTAGATTCTCATTAAATAAAATTTAGCAGCAATGTATTGCAATATTATTTTTTTTTTACATCTACATCATTTCATTGATATTTAGTATTATTTGGTTAATTTTAATTTATGTTTGAGTAAGACAATTTCATTTCCTAATTATCTTCTTCATAATTCTTGTTTTCAGCGTGTATCGTCAATAGAATATACAATAGAAATGTGACAGAATACATTCATACAACATAATCAAGCCTGAAGTAACACACACAACATCTGAAAAATAAAATATCCGAAAGTGATCGTCCGAAATACAGGCTTCTGAATAAGGAACTTACTTATTACCCAATTCCTTATTCAGAGACTATAACTTCGGATACTTAAATTCGGATCATTCTCGCAAAGCGCAACTTTATGTTCGTTACTATTGGCTCTGTTTAATGTAAGATTTTTTATTTATATCTCTGATACAGTTCTTTAAGTTTTATCTGACCCTTACCTTGGACCAAGACTGTACGATATCTCATTACTAAGCATGTTTTAGATATCTCATTCCGTTCTTAACGTAAACAGTTACGAAGAGATATGATTAAGATGCAAAGAGATTTTAATACGTCACAAAACAGCAAGACTGCACCGGAAGCAGCGGTCCAAGTGCCTCAAGAAGACTGGACAGTTTCCATGAGATGCCTCAATATTTAATTTTATTTAAAATTCAAACACCTGCTCGCATACTAGCTGTAATAGTGTTTTTTTCTTCATAGATTTGTTTAAATGCGAATACGCGTTTTCTCGCTAATGCAGACCAACGGTAAATACGGCGACCTTCAACCTCGGCACACGATTATTGACCGTGGTATCTAAAGAACGGCGATAGTCTCAATGGTTGAGAGTCCTTCGCCGTTTTTAGCTTAACAGTTGAGCTCTGTATTCGAACAGAATGCCAAAATGCGAACAGCGTTGTCGTCAGTGCGACGTCACTGACGTCACCATAAAAAATGTCTGCACCGGAAGGAGCGGCCTAGATGCCTCTAGTAGTCTGGAAAAGTTCGTAGAGATGCCCCCGTTTTTGTGTTTTTTTTTTTTCAATTTAAGACAAATGCGTTCTCAAGCTCTTATTGAGTGTTTCTAATTAAATAGGTTTTCTTTCACTGAAAACGCGTTTTTTTCGATCTTGGATGCCAACGGTATATCCGGCGACCGTAAAGATTGGCGCACGATAAAAGGTCGCGGGAACTAAAGAAATGGCGCTGGTCTTTTTGATTACCAGTCCTATTTTTCCGAAGTAAGTGCAACTGGCTGCTAATTTTTCCTATTCCGAAGAAAAAAGGAACTGGGTTATCATTTAACAAAAACCTAAGTAGGAATGTTCTGCAGTACATATTTTGATACGCGACCTATATTTACAATGATTTTCATTGATTAATTGGTCTCTTTGGTCCATTTTAATTTATTTGTTTAGCATGGAAATGCCAGTTCCTTATTCGATTTGAATAAGGAATAAGGAACCAGCTCCTTATTCCCGATTCAAACCGAATAAGGAACTGGACCGTTATATAAAACTAAGTACAGGTGTACTGCAATTAAATTTTTTTAATACCCAACCTACGTTTAAAATGCTTTCAATTGATTATTTGGTTTCTTTGGTTCATTTTAATTCAGTTTTTTAATAAGAAAATACCAGTTCCTTATTCGATTTGAATAAGGAATAAGGAACCAGTTCCTTATTCCTTTTTCAAACCGAATAAGGGACTGGGTTATCATTACATACAACTCAGCAGCAATGTATTGCAATATATTTTTTTACATGTACCATTATTTCATTGACATTTAGTATTCTTTGGTTAATTTTTTATTTATCTCTAATACAGTTCTTTGAGTTTTATCTGACCCTTACCTTTGGCCAATAATAAACGATATCTCATTACTAAGCATGTTTTAGATATCTCATTCCGTTTTCATACGTAAGCGGTTACGAAGGGATATGATTAAGGATGTAAAGAGATTTCAACACGTCACCATAAAATCAAGACTGCACCGGAAGCAGCGTTGAAGGTGCCTCTAGTCGACTGGAAACTTTCATCGAGATGCATCAACATTTAATTTTATTTAACATTCAAACACCTGCGCGAATACTAGCTGAAATAGTGTTTTTTTTCGTAGATTTGTTTTAGTGCGAATACACGTTTTGTCTTCATGCAGACCAACGGTACATCCGGCGACCTTCAACCTCGTCACACGATTATTGGCTGTGGGATCTACAAAACGGCGATGGCCTCGATGGTAAACAGTCCCTCGCTGATCTTAGCGTAACAGTTGCGCTCTGTTTTCTTACCGAATGCCAATATTTCGGACAGCGTTGTCGTCAGTTCGACGTCACAGACGTCAATATAAAGGCGATAATGCACCGGAAGCAGCGGCCAGGTGCTTTATTAGTCTGGAAAGTTTCATCGAGATGCCTACGTATTTTGTTTTTCCATTAAAAAACAAATGCGTATACAAGCTCTTATTGAGTGTTTATATATTAAAATTCATTTTCTATCTCCGAAAACGCGTCTTCCCGATCTTGGATGCCAGCGGTACATCCGGCGACCTTCAATAATGGCACACAATAAAAGATCGTGGGACGCGACAAAATGGCGCTGGTATCGGTGGTTACCAGTCCTATTTTTCCGAGTCAGTGCAGCTGGTTACTTTGTCATTGTTCACCCGCGAAAAAAGAACTGGTCATCATTACACATAAAAACTAGGTAGAAATGTTGTACAATACATATGTGCGATACCCAACCTATATTTACAATGATTTTAATTGATTTATTTGTCTCTTTTTTTTCCTTTTTATTCAGAAAATGGCAGTTCCTTATTCAATTTGAATAAGGAATAAGGAACAAGATCCTTATTCCTTATTGAAATCGAATAAGGAACTGGGTTATAATTAAATAAAACTAAGAAGAAATGTACAGCAGTTAAAGTTTTGGATACACAACGTGAAAAACAATGATTGCCATTGATATATTGGTCTCTTTGGTTCATTTTTCATTTTTTTTTAGTAAGAAATCGCCAGTTCATTATTCGATTTAAATAAGGAATAAGGAGCCAGTTCTTATTCATTATTCAAACCGAATAAGGAACTGGATTCTCATTAAATAAAACTTAGCAGCAATGTATTGCAATATTTTTTTTTACGTGTACCATCATTTCATTGACATGTAGTATTGTTTGGTTAATTTTAATTTATGTTTGAGTAAGACAATGCCATTTCCTTATTATCGTCTTAATAATATTTGTTGTCAGCGTATTTCGTAAAATAAAATAAACAAAGAAATGTGACAGAATATATCTATATACATAATCAAGCTTAAATAACACACACATCTAAAAAATAAAATATCCGAAAGTGATTGTCCGAAATACAGGCTCCGGAATAAGGAACTAACTTATTTCTAATTCCTTATTCAGAGGCCATAATTTCGGATACTTTAATCGCATCATTCTAGCATCTGGACCTTACCTTTGGCCAAGACTATCCGATAGATGAGTATCAGACATGTTTTCATCATGTTGAAATCGAATAAGGAACTGGGTAATAATTAAATAAAACTTATTAGAAATGTACTTCAATAACTATTTGTTATACCCAACCTACATTAACAGTGGTTTTCATGATTCATTGATCTCAGTGATTCATTTTCACTTATTTTTTATTAAGAAATCGCCAGTTCCTTATTCGATTGAATACGGAATAAGGAATCAGTTCCTTATTCCTTATTCAAATCGAATAAGGAACAAGGATAAAATTAAATAAAAATAGTAGACATGTACTACAATACATATTTTTGATGCCCAATCTACATTTATAATGATTTTCATTGATGTACTGGTCTCTTTGGTTCACTTTAATTTATCTTTTTGGCAAGAAAATGGCAGTTCCTTATTCGATTTGAATAAGGAATAAGGAACCAGTTCCTTTTTCCTTATTGAAATCGAATAAGGAACTGGGTTATAATTATAAAAAAATAAATAGAAATGTACCTCAATAAATATTTGTTATACCAACCTATATTTACAGTGATTTTCATTGACTTATTGATCTCTTTAATTCCTATTTATGTTTTTGTTAGTAAGAAAATGCCGTTCCTTATTCGATTTTGATTTGTTATTTATAGTAAGTACATTCCAGTTCCTTATTCGATTTCAATAAGGAATAAGGAACCAGTTCCTTATTCCTTATTCAAACTGAATAAGGAACTGGTTTATCATTACTTAAAACTTAGTAGAAATGTATTGCAATGCGTATTTTAAATATCCAACCTATGTATACACATGTATATAATGATATTCATTTTATGTTGAACAATTTTGATCATTTTCATAGATGTTTAAGTAAGAAAATGCCGTTCCTTATTCGATTTTGAATTATTATTTATAGTAAGTACATTCCAGTTCCTTATTCGATTTCAATAAGGAATAAGGAACCAGTTCCTTATTCCTTATTCAAACTGAATAAGGAACTGGTTTATCATTACTTAAAACTTAGTAGAAATGTATTGCAATGCGTATTTTAAATATCCAACCTATGTATACACATGTATATAATGATATTCATTTTTATGTTGAACAATTTGATCATTTTCATAGATGTTTAAGTAAGAAAATGCCGTTCCTTATTCGATTTTGAATTATTATATTTATAGTAAGTACATTCCAGTTCCTTATTCGATTTCAATAAGGAATAAGGAACCAGTTCCTTATTCCTTATTCAAACTGAATAAGGAACTGGTTTATCATTACTTAAAACTTAGTAGAAATGTATTGCAATGCGTATTTTAAATATCCAACCTATGTATACACATGTATATAATGATATTCATTTATATGTTGAACATTTTGATCATTTTCATTGATGTTTAAGTAAGAAAATGCCGTTCCTTATTCGATTTTGATTTATTATTTATAGTAAGTACATTCCAGTTCCTTATTCGATTTCAATAAGGAATAAGGAACCAGTTCCTTATTCCTTATTCAAACTGAATAAGGAACTGGTTTATCATTACTTAAAACTTAGTAGAAATGTATTGCAATGCGTATTTTAAATATCCAACCTATGTATACACATGTATATAATGATATTCATTTATGTTGAACAATTTTGATCATTTTCATTAGATGTTTAAGTAAGAAAATGCCGTTCCTTATTCGATTTTGATTATATATTTATAGTAAGTACATTCCAGTTCCTTATTCGATTTCAATAAGGAATAAGGAACCAGTTCCTTATTCCTTATTCAAACTGAATAAGGAACTGGTTTATCATTACTTAAAACTTAGTAGAAATGTATTGCAATGCGTATTTTAAATATCCAACCTATGTATACACATGTATATAATGATATTCATTTATATGTTGAACAATTTTGATCATTTTCATTGATGTTTAAGTAAGAAAATGCCGTTCCTTATTCGATTTGATTATTATTTATAGTAAGTACATTCCAGTTCCTTATTCGATTTCAATAAGGAATAAGGAACCAGTTCCTTATTCCTTATTCAAACTGAATAAGGAACTGGTTATCATTACTTAAAACTTAGTAGAAATGTATTGCAATGCGTATTTTAAATATCCAACCTATGTATACACATGTATATAATGATATTCATTTTATGTTGAACAATTTTGATCATTTTCATTGATGTTTAAGTAAGAAAATGCCGTTCCTTATTCGATTTTGATTTATTATTATAGTAAGTACATTCCAGTTCCTTATTCGATTTCAATAAGGAATAAGGAACCAGTTCCTTATTCCTTATTCAAACTGAATAAGGAACTGGTTTATCATTACTTAAAACTTAGTAGAATGTATTGCAATGCGTATTTTAAATATCCAACCTATGTATACACATGTATATAATGATATTCATTTATATGTTGAACAATTTTGATCATTTTCATTGATGTTTAAGTAAGAAAATGCCGTTCTTATTCGATTTGATTATTATTTATAGTAAGTACATTCCAGTTCCTATTCGATTTCAATAAGGAATAAGGAACCAGTTCCTTATTCCTTATTCAAACTGAATAAGGAACTGGTTTATCATTACTTAAAACTTAGTAGAAATGTATTGCAATGCGTATTTTAAATATCCAACCTATGTATACACATGTATAAATGATATTCATTTATATGTTGAACAATTTGATCATTTTCATTGATGTTTAAGTAAGAAAATGCCGTTCCTTATTCGATTTTGATTTATTATTATAGTAAGTACATTCCAGTTCCTTATTCGATTTCAATAAGGAATAAGGAACCAGTTCCTTATTCCTTATTCAAACTGAATAAGGAACTGGTTTATCATTACTAAAACTAGTAGTAGAAATGTATTGCAATGCGTATTTTAAATATCCAACCTATGTATACACATGTATATAATGATATTCATTTTTATGTTGAACAATTTTGATCATTTTCATTGATGTTTAAGTAAGAAAATGCCGTTCCTTATTCGATTTTGATTTATTATTTATAGTAAGTACATTCCAGTTCCTTATTCGATTTCAATAAGGAATAAGGAACCAGTCCTTATTCCTTATTCAAACTGAATAAGGAACTGGTTTATCATTACTTAAACTTAGTAGAAATGTATTGCAATGCGTATTTTAAATATCCAACCTATGTATACACATGTATATAATGATATTCATTATATGTTGAACAATTTTGATCATTTCATTGATGTTTAAGTAAGAAAATGCCGTTCCTTATTCGATTTTGATTTATTATTTATAGTAAGTACATTCCAGTTCCTTATTCGATTCAATAGGAATAAGGAACCAGTTCCTTATTCCTTATTCAAACTGAATAAGGAACTGGTTTATCATTACTTAAAACTTAGTAGAATGTATTGCAATGCGTATTTAAATATCCAACCTATGTATACACATGTATATAATGATATTCATTTTATGTTGAACAATTTGATCATTTCATAGAGTTTAAGTTAAGAAGAAAATGCCGTTCCTTATTCGATTTTGAATTATTATTATAGTAAGTACATTCCAGTTCCTTATTCGATTTCAATAAGGAATAAGGAACCAGTTCCTTATCCTTATTCAAAACTGAATAAGGAAACTGGTTTATCATTACTTAAACTTAGTAGAAATGTATTGCAATGCGTATTTTAAATATCCAACCTATGTATACACATGTATATAATGATATTCTTATATGTTGAACAATTTTGATCATTTTCATTGATGTTTAGTAAGAAAATGCCGTTCTTATTCGATTTTGAATTATTATTTATAGTAAGTACATTCCAGTTCCTTATTCGATTCAATAAGGAATAAGGAACCAGTTCCTTATTCCTTATTCAAACTGAATAAGGAAATGGTTTATCATTACTTAAAACTTAGTAGAAATGTATTGCAATGCGTATTTTAAATATCCAACCTATGTATACAATGTATTATATAGATGATATCATTTATATGTTGAAACAATTTTGATCATTTTCATTGATGTTTAAGTAAGAAAATGCCGTTCCTTATTCGATTTTGATTTATTATTTATAGTAAGTACATTCCAGTTCCTTATTCGATTTCAATAAGGATAAGGAAACCAGTCCTTATCTTATTCAAACTGAATAAAGAACTGGTTTATCTTACTTAAAACTTAGTAGAAATGTATTGCAATGGTTATTTTAAAATACCACCTATGTAACACATGTATATAATGATATTCATTTTTATGTTGAACAATTTTGATCATTTTCATTGTTTGTTTAAGTAAGAAAATGCACGTTCCTATTCGATTTTGATTATT